>NW_027411866.1:201110164-201650164 GCF_047663935.1 Musca autumnalis | reverse complement strand
CGTCATTTTGTATGAGGGCTATACGAAAGCGTGGACATACATAGCCCACTTTCAATACCAAAAGTCCTACGTACAAATAATAGATTTTTCCAAAATTTCATCCACCTACGCCAATCCGTTCGGACGCTAGAGTGATTTCCACAGACGGACAGACGGACGGACATGGCTATATCGATGTAGAATTGGACGCTGATGAAGAATATATATAGTTTGTGGGGTCTACAATGATTATTTCGAGTAGTTACAAACGTAGTGACAAACTTAATATACCCCCATCCTATGGTGGAGGGTATAATAATAATCTTCAGTATAATACGCATGAACAATTTTAAATATAGAAACATCTCGATAAAATAGTTTCCGTCGTTTTTTTTTTTTTTTTGTTCTTTTCCAAGATGAGCGATACAATACAGTTTCCTCTAATATTGTAGTCCAGTCAAAATAGAAGTGCGTATAAGGGGGAAATAGCAAAAATTCCCACAAAGCTGAATTTTGGTGGAAAGTTAGGGTTTGCTATTAGAAATAACGTCCTAAAAGTCCCCTTCGATCCCATGTATGCTAACGAAGTTATTCAGTGTAAGGTTAATTTTGTGGAGTCCTAATTCAGTTTTCTATTTTGATTTTTCTCAAAAACGGAAAGACCTAACAGAAATTAACTAAAGTAAAAGTTATAGACTTAAAAATTGTCTACTAGAATGAACTTTATGACTTTCCAATAGGAGCCACCATTCTTGAGATATCGTGATGTAAGTATCAAATTATACATGTGAAGAAGTAAGCCGCGTGAGAACATCATGGGGCGGACCGGTTAAAATAACAAAGCCATGTGTTAGGTATTTCCATAAGCTTTAAAGCTATATCCAGTTTGCAGTAATCGGTTTTGTATAACCGAGTCTAACACGGTTTTAAATCTGGCCTCTCGGATCAAATGACCGGATCCGTCGTCTATGAAAATTATACATTTCCGTAACCAGCAGAACAAACCCTACCTTTTGACAAAAATTCAAAAAAGTCGGAAAGTTTTCGTTTTGGTCGTTCCCGTTGGGCTTTCGATTATATATATAACGTGGAATAACTCTACTAAAAACGCCCCGATTTTGTTCGATTTTTTAAAGATATGTATAATTTGGCTCTTCAAGGAAACATATTTGTTTTAGGGAGATAGACCCGGTTACTCCGGGATATTTCCCTTACTAGTGCATATAAATTATGTGTTTTTAGAAAAAAATTATATTGACCAAACTTGTAGAGAATTTTTCTGTCTACAATATTTGCTTTTGTCACTTTTTGATTCGACCAACTGTTTTGAAGTAAAAATCCGAAAACCTAAAAATTGCCTTAATTTTGACCTTTGACACAGAATAACTGTTTCTGCACACATGGGATTGATGGGGACTTTTAGGAACTTGATTCTAATGGCAAACCCTAGCTCTCCACCACAATTAAGCTTTGTGGGCATTTTTGCTATTTAAATGTCTATTTTGACTGGATTATTGTATTTGTAGTCCAAATTTTAAAAACTGTAGGCAATATTTCCTAACCTAATTTATCTTTTTTATGTATGCAATTACGACTCTTAAGTGTATGTTTCTCAAGGCCTAATAAAGTCATATATTCCAGTTAAATGCCCTTTCTCAGCATATGCTGCATTGTAAATAACATAAACATTATAGAGACATTAAAGCATATCGAATATGCGTTTGCTCTAACAAACGAAATTACTGAAAAGGGTTCAACACTCTTATTGTGGTTTTGGTGGCTGTGGTCTTTGACACATATGTCGTTAGGATTGAGGTTTGACATCAGTCTCTCTCTCTTTTTATGCCCCACTCTCTAGAAAACTTATTATTAATATATGTATGAACGTTTCATTCATGCCTGCTTATGACAGCTTGAAAATGTGGTGGTGTTTGCTATCCAACGAATAGTTATCATCACCATCATTGTCATTAACAATCATAAACTATCAGCAGTCACTTATAATGCTATCAGTCATAAATGAATGAGAGAGAGACATACGATAAGCGTCGTATATGACATATACACACTTGCATTACAAATTCGTATTTGATTAATGTATAAGTTATGAACAGCACACAATCCTTCGCCAGCCAATGACATTATTGTCGTCGTAGTCGTCAACCAACCACTGACGACATCTGTACGAACATTTTAATATATTGAAAATTGTATTATGTCACCCTTGAGGCGGCGTATAAACAAATGCGAGACACACAATTTGTATGGACATAATATAGTAATAAGATTGTATAGGCAGGCTTCAACAATACAGGGGAACAAATATAAAGAAAAATAGGTTTTTTTTTTAAATAAAGATTTTATATAGACTTGAATGATATTCTCTCTATAATGGAAATCGCCTAGTCCGGACCAGGACCACTAGAATAACTAGTTGTTGTATGGCCACTAGAGGTTGAAAAATAAGCTAAAAAAATATATTTTTAGAACAGTTGAGGTGGAATTTGTTTTCAATTTCAACACACATCATATTTTATTTCGCTTTCTGCTGGATATGATCATACGAACTTCGGATTTATAGCCGAACACACTATACACTCGGACACGCGTACGATCCTTAAGGATTGTTTAAACGCTAACATGTGCATCATCATCTATTCCTTATTTTGTCAACAAAAAGCTCGCCTGCCGACGTTGAGCGTTGAACACTCAACCCTAGCCGTAATAAGGAGTAATAAAAGTGGTTATTTTTTGTTTACATCACTTTGTGGTCTAATTTTTGCTATTCGACCAGCAGATATATAGCGAGCGGCTTCCAATCGATCATGTAGCGGAAAGTTTTTCAGCTAAACAAGGATCTGAGGGAATGTTCTGCTCTCTGAAACAGTGAATTCTCAATACCCTAAATTCTCGGAACCCTTAGGTCAGATATTATGAAGTGGTTTGTTAACGGAGACGAGAATAGGAAGGTGGTATGGGTCAAGCGAAATGACGGCTTGCAAGGACACGTCATTTATCAGAGAGGGTGCCACAATGGTGATGTCTGTCGAGCATTCTCTTCTTATCCTCGTAGTAGCGTCTTAGTTCATCGTGCAAAAAGCGAACTAATACCCGACATATTATTCAGGTCACAAGTATTCATTGACGATATGTGCACATGGAGCTATCCATTTGCTTTACCAGCACTGTAGCCCCCTGGTTTTGCTCATGATGAGCATTAAAGTCTCCTAGCACCAGACTATCATTGCCCTCCAAATGCGAGCTAATATCATCTTCATCTTCGGTAGTGAAACACTTTACTCTTACCCTCAAGTGAGATAGGTCTGTACTGGACAGATGGATTTATAAAGAAGGCAAGTCCTTCTCCGCTTCTTGTGCTATCTTTCGGAAAACGTGGTAACCATGATGATTCCCCGACTCATGAGGTCAACAATTTCCCTGACTTGGTTGTGGAGGCTATTGCAATTGAATTTTAGGATTTCCGGGGGCTGTACAACAACAGTGGGCAGAGGACGAAATTAGAGACGCGCTACAGCAAGCAACAAAATAACTCATAACCTGGAACCAGCTAAGACCAGAGCTGCCTCAGAAGTGCACCTATTTTCGACATCCATTACATCTCACCGATCCTGGCAGGTGGTGAATGCGTATTCGGCAAACGAAACAGATCTATGCTATTTTAGTTGGTCTTACTTACTTACTTAGCTGGATCATTACAGAACATTTGTTCTATAGGCCGAACTAAGAAAAGATCTCCAACTCTCTCTATTTGTTGCTTCGCTTTCTGGAATACCGCGCCTTTTCATCTCATCATCCACTTGTTTGCGCCATCTATTCCTTGGCCTGCCAATTCTGCGTGCACCGCCAAGCGGACCGTGTTTATACACCTTTTTAGCGGGGTCATCATCCCTCATTCTTATGATATGGCCTAGCCAACGCAATCGCTGCATCTCGATACGTTTAACAATATTGATGTCGTTGTATAGCAGATACAGCTCGTGGTTCATGCGACGTCGATATTCACCGTCAACGCAGATTGGTCCGTAGATCTTTCGAAAAATTTTTCTCTCAAACACACCAAGCACTGCCATGTCTGCTTGCGCAAGTACCCAGGCTTCGGAGCCATACATCAGCACGGGTAGTATCAGTGTTTTGTAGAGCGTTATTTTTGTTTGACGAGATGAGGCTTTGTTTTTAAACTGCTTACTTAAACCAAAGTAGCATCTGTTGGCCAATACAATTCTTCTTTTTATTTCACAACTGATGTCGTTTGTTGTGTTTACGGAGGTGCCGAGGTAGACGAAGTCTTTTACTACCTCAATATTATAGGAACCAACTTCCACAGTCGGTCCGAGCTCAATGAACGCATTGCGCGTCGACACCATCAACTTGGTCTTCTCACCGTTTACCGCCAGACCCACTTTAGCAGATTCTCCTTCGACCTTCATAAAGGTATGAGTTACTTCTTTTACTGATCGGCCTATGATGTCTATGTCATCAGCATAAGCAAGTAACATGTGACTATTGGTGTAGATTGTGCCACTTCTTTTGACGTTTGCCTCTCGTATAACCTTTTCCAGCAGGATGTTGAAGAGATCACACGAAAGGCTGTCTCCTTGTCTGAAACCTCTTTTGGTACCAAACTCTTCGGAGAGATTCTTTCCTATTTTAACTGAGGACATTTTAGTTGCTCAGTGTATGATTTTTTCGAACTTTTGGATCATTATGTCAGGGGGCTTGGACTTGCCCTCGAAAATTAAACAACTACATTGTAATTATTTAACTCCAATATTATTAAAATTTTATCTTCATATGAATTTTAACACGTTCGCGGACGTGAATGCTATAGCATTCATTTGCAAAGTAAATTTTTTGTCATTTACTTCTATACAATCGTACGTTTTTGCGATTAAAGTACATAGTACTATTAATTTTATCAATATCCACAATATAATAAATAAAAAATTGTAATAGGACTAATAATTATTTAATAAATACAAAAAAACGAACTTCTGAAAAAATTGGGTGTCCGCGAACGTGTTAAGAATCCAATATTATTGTTCCCCTGTGTTATATTCACTGAGTAGTGACTAGACTCGGCCTGTTTATTGCAAATTTATGCCACATTCGAAAATGTGTTAAGTTATGGAATATGAATCTTTATGTGTGAAAATTTTATGTGACATCAGTAAACAATGGCGTGATGATAGATGTTGAAAATCATGTGTTTGCCTTTTCATGCTACCCAATCACACAGGCATAGAAACGCTGGGAATTTACACAGTGACACCAAACGCTACTACTTACTGGTGGTGTATGTCAGAAATTTACAAATTCGGTATAAATCATTTAGATCTACATACATATAGATGTATGTGTGTATGAATAATATATGTACACAAATTGTGATTTTCATAACATACATATCATCATTTGTCATTCATTCAGTTTTAGGAGGTATTTTGTGTTTAACTCTATGGGTGGCTGATTGGCTGGCTGGCTATGTCCATACGAGTTTGTGTAGGCAGAGACTGAATGACAAACAGGTGTGGCGATGGTATGGGTGGTAGTATATCAACACATTTGTATCAGAGTTTGCTAATACATCCTTACATAAATCACATTTTGCCAAAAACGAAATTTTTCAAATATTCCAACGGATAATTAATGGTATTTTGTTGGGAGCAGAGTGACATATTGCCTACGGTTCCCACACAAAATCAGTTGTCAATTGTTTATTTAATTGTAACAATATACGAGAATTGTTAAATATATGTTTTCCAAGTTTACCTACCATACATTCATCATGTCTCATGTTGTTTTGTATGACAACAGACACGTGACATAGTCTCATGTCATGTGTAGTTATCCGCTACACGAGTTTACTTATGTACATTGGTGGATACATGCGTAAGTAAGTGAAACGTGTGTAAATTTTGTAAAGATTAACAGAGGAAAATAAATAAAATATGGCAGAAAAATGTTGGCACCATGTTGTGATACTGTTATAAAAACGTAAACAAAATTATTAAATTTATTCGACAAGAGGAAAGTGTGGCTAACGTTGTGATCTCATCACATAATTTGTTATAAAAATATCGCAAGACAAGACAAGCTACTGTTATATTATTTGCAGCTAACATTATAAATATAATTACAATAATGGATCCTTTATTAATGTATTTTGAATAGATTTTTCTATATATGTTTTATTCCCTTACTCCCGCATTAATTACTCCCACAGTGTGAAATATTCAACAGTCAATTTAATTTTTACCGCAATGTTAAATTTTGTCACCGCAAATAATAATGCTATGACTTTTACGGATATATCCTTTAATATCCTCGAGTTTGATAAATTATTGAAAAATCACATAAAATTACCACAAAGTGAATGACGTTGATGTCAATGTCAATGAGCCCCGTCAAAAAGTGGGGTTGAAAGTTAATAGGTGGCTAATAATATTTACTGTGCACCGTAACAGATATGAAGTGGGGGTTAGTATGTTTGCTATAGGCTTAGTGATGCACATTTGATGCACATTTTGAATAGTTCGACATTACAAATGTTTTAACGTGTGTTTATATTAGTAATTTTAAGTGATAAGTGAGGGGCTATTTAAATACAATTAAAGTGAAATTATACAACCACAGATAATAATGGGCTTTAATCGCAATTTCTAATTAGTTAAGTATATTAAATAAATTAAATTGAGTAATAAATAAATTTTAAATTTAATAAAAATTCAATGAAAAAAAAAAACAAATAAGTAGGACATTTGAGCGGAAAAATATACTTAAAAAATTAAAGATTATTGATGAAAAATATTCATAAAAAATAAGCGTGTGCCAAGAAAAAATATTCTTTAAAAAATCCACGATTATTGGTGGGACAAGAAAAAATATTCTTTAAAAAATCAACAATTATTGGTGGGCTTAGAAGAATATTCTTTAAAAATTCAGGATTATTGGTGGACCTAGACAAATATTCTTCAAAAAACCACGATAATTGGTGGGCCAAGAAAAACTATTCTTTAAAACCCCATTAATAAGAAAAAATATTCTTGAAAAAATCTACGATTATTGATGAGCCAAGAAAAAAATATGCGATTATTGGTGGGCCCAAAAAAAAATATTCTTTGAAAAATTCACAAATATTAGTGGGCCAAGGAAAAATATTCTTTAAAAAACCAAGATTATTGTGGGCTAAGAAAAAATATTCTTTAAAAAATCCACGATTATTGGTAGGCCAAGAAAAAATATTCTTTAAAAAATCTACGATTATTGGTAGGCCAGAAAAAATATTCTTTTTAAAAAATCCACGATTATTAGTGGGCCAAGAAAAATATTTTTAAAAAAATCCACGGTTAGTGGTGGGGCAAGAAAAAATATTCTTTAAAAAATCTACGTAGGCAAGAAAAAATATTCTTTAAAAAATCTACGTAGGCAAGAAAAAATATTCTTTAAAAAATCCACGTAGGTCAAGAAAAAATATTCTTTAAAAAATCCACGATTATTGGTGGGCCAAGAAAAAATATTCTTTAAAAATCCACGATTAATGGTGGGCCAAGAAAAAAATATTCTTTAAACAATCCACTATTATTGGTGGGACAAGAAAAAATATTCTTTAAAAAAATCCACGATTAATGGGGGGCCAAGAACAAATATTCTTTAAAAAATCCACGATAAATGGTGGGCCAAGAAAAAATATTCATTAAAAATCCACAATTATTGGTGGGCCAAGAAAAAATATTATTTAAGAATCCACAATTTTTGGTGGGCCTAGAAAAAATATTCTCTAAAAATCCACAATTATTGGTGGGCCAAGAAAAAATATTATTTAAAAATCCACAATTATTGGTGGGCCTAGAAAAAATATTCTTTAAAAGTCCACGATTATTGGTGGGACAAGAAAAAATATTCTTTAAAAAATCCACGATTATTGGTGGGACAAGAAAAATATTTTTTAAAAATTCCACGATTATTGGTGGGCCAAGAAAAAATATTCTTTTTAAAAAACCACGATTATTGGTGGGGCAAGAATAAATATTCTTTAAAAAATCCGCGATTATTCGTGGCCCAAGAAAAAATATTCTTTAAAAAATCTACGATTATTGGTGGGCCAAGAAAAAATATTCTTTAAAAAATCCACGATTAGTGGTGGGCCAAGAAAAAATATTTTTTAAAAAAACCAAGATTAAGAAAAAATATTCTCTAAAAAATCCACCATTATTGGTGGTCCAAGAAAAAATATTCTCTAAAAAATCCACGATTATTGGTGGGCCAAGAAAAAATATTCTTTAAAAATCCACGATTAGTGGTGGGCCAAGATAAAATATTCTCTAAAAAATCCACGATTATTGGTGGACCGAGAAAAAATATTCTTTAAAAAATCCACGATTAGTGAGTGGTAGGCCAAGAAAAATATTCTTTAAAAAATCCTCGATTATTGGTGGGCCAAGAAAAAATATTCTTTAAAAAATCCACGATTATTGGTGGGCCAAGAAAAAATATTACTTAAAAAATCCACGATTATTGGTTGGCCAAGAAAAATATTCTTTAAAAAATCCACGATTATTGGTTGGCAAAGAAAAATATTCTTTAAAAAATCCAAGATTATTGGTGGGCCAAGAAAAAATATTCTTTAAAAAATATCGGTGGTCCAAGAAAGAATATTCTTTAAAAAATCCACGATTATTGGTGGGCCAAGAAAAAATATTCTTTAAAAAATCCACGATTATTGCTGGGGCAAGAAAAAATATTACTTAAAAAATCCACGATTATTGGTTGGCCAAGAAAAATATTCTTTAAAAAATCCACGATTATTGGTTGGCCAAGAAAAATATTCTTTAAAAAATCCAAGATTATTGGTGGGCCAAGAAAAAATATTCTTTAAAAAATATCGGTGGTCCAAGAAAGAATATTCTTTAAAAAATCCACGATTATTGGTGGGCCAAGAAAAAATATTCTTTAAAAAATCCACGATTATTGGTGGGCCAAGAAAAAATATTCTTTAAAAAATCCACGATTATTGGTGCGCCAAGAAAAAATATTCTTTAAAAAATCCACGATTATTGGTGGGCCAAGAAAAAATATTCTTTAAAAAATCCACGATTATTGGTGGGCCAAGAAAAAATATTCTTTAAAAAATCCACGATTATTGGTGGGCCAAGAAAAAATATTCTTTAAAAAATCCACGATTATTGGTGGGCCAAGAAAAAATATTCTTTAAAAAATCCACGATTATTGGTGGGCCAAGAAAAAATATTCTTTAAAAAATCCACGATTATTGGTGGGCCAAGAAAAAATATTCTTTAAAAAATCCACGATTATTGGTGGGCCAAGAAAAAATATTCTTTAAAAAATCCACGATTATTGGTGGGCCAAGAAAAAATATTCTTTAAAAAATCCACGATTATTGGTGGGCCAAGAAAAAATATTCTTTAAAAAATCCACGATTATTGGTGGGCCAAGAAAAAATATTCTTTAAAAAATCCACGATTATTGGCGGGCCAAGAAAAAATATTCTTTAAAAAATCCACGATTATTGGTGGACCAAGAAAAAATATTCTTTAAAAACCAAGATTTTTGTGGGCTAAGAAAAAGTATTCTTTAAAAAATCCACGATTATTGGTGGGCCAAGAAAAAATATTCTTTAAAAAATCCTGGTTATTGGTGGGCCAAAAAAAATATTCTTTAAAGAATCCACGATTTTTGGTTGGCCAGGAAAAATATTCTTTAAACAATCCTCAATTATTGGCGGGCCAGGAAAAATATTCTCTGGAAATCTCTAATGCGTCCTATATAAAATCCCAAAGTTCCTTCTACCATATACGAATTATTAAGGCAATTCTTAAAAAAACAAGTAAAAAAGTATCAGTCGGCTTTGCCGACAGAGATAAACACTTTAGCCTGTATATATTGAAACAATTTTTTCTCATTTTCCCATTTTTGCGGAGGAGATACTAAAAGGAATGAATCTATATTGACCATTATGGAAGTGGATCTGCAGCCACTACGTATGGTGCCATAGGGTGTTTTAACACCCTTCGGGATGTTTGCTCAAGAAGTATGGACTTGTCCCTGAAAAAACGTTTACCATCGTAATTTAGGCAGCGAATGCAAGTTGCTTCAACAAAAATCAAAGTAATTGGATAGCAGGTCTTAAAGTGAACTTATCAGAAATTTTGTGTGGTAGGTACCGAATGGAGTGGACAAATATGGTCCATATTTGAACCTGATCTATATCTAGTAGATATATTAGGATGTGTAAAGTATGGACCAATTCGGCCACTCCCTTCAAGAGTTACCGTATGAACAAATTTTCCGAACATTTTTGAACTTTTGTGGGGGAGGTACCTGAAGGAGTGGACCGATATGGCTTATCTTCAAACGTAAACTATGTTTGGACAAAATATTACTAAGGCCACATTTTGGACCGAATCGGCAGATCCGTTCTAGGGTTATCTTGCGTTCCAACCACCTCACACGGTGTCGCAGGGATTTTTTTGCAACTTTCAGGCTATTTTCTCAGGAAGTATGGACTTGCCCTTAATGATACTTGTACCGTCGTATGGGGGGCAGTGAATTCAAGTTGTTGCAATAAAAATCAAAGCGATTCGAGAGCAGCTCCTAAACGGAACTTTTCCGAAATTTTGTGTGGGAGGTACCCGAAGGCGTGGACCGATTGAGTCCAAATTGGAACCTCATCTATGTTTTGTAGAAATATCACGATGTGCAAAGTATGGACCAAGTCGGTTATTCCCTTCAAGAGTTATCGTGCGCACAAATTCTCCGAACATTTTCGAACTTTTGTGGGGGAGGTACCGGAACGAGTGGACCGATATAACCCATCTTCGAACTTAAACTAAGTTTGGACAAAATATTGCGATAGCCAACTTTTGGACCAAATCGGTTCATCCGTTCTAGAGTTATCGTGCGCACCAGCCAGCCAGCCAGACTGACGGACGGACATTGCTAAATCGACTCCAAATTGTCTGAAACACATTTCGTCCAAACATACTTGGGGTCTAAAACCATTATTTCGATGGGGCACATTTTGCCCGTATAAAAGTGTATGTACCCTCGTTAGCATAAATGCTGAGGGTATATTTCTCATATAATTTCTCATACAGAAAAAACCTCCGAAATTTCCCATTGACAATTTTGTTATCACAAATCTTTGTGTAATTTGTCATTGTTAGCCTCAAAAGAAAACTTTATTGTTAATTCCTTGTTTAACAAAAATTTACTTCTCTCTGTTTGAATTGAAATGTAAAACTCTGGTTTGTCTTCTTTTTCTGGTTTGTCTTCGTTGCCGTAGACAACAATAGTTGTTTTATTTTATTTCATATATATTCAATCCACCCCAATTGTAAAAGTATTTTAAACTAAGTTTTGATTGAAAAACTTTATATTTCAACTTTCTGTGTGTGAACTGGAAATACTTGGCAATGACGACGACGAGAAAGACCAAGAAGACAACTGACTTAAATGGGATACAAAATAATTTAGCAGCAATAATACAATATACCGATAGTAAAGGTCAACATTTTAGTCGAAATGAGAGAGAGGCCAACTGAAGTGAAGATAAAGGTAAATGACGTTGTGTGGGTTATTTTTACATATTTTTGGGGGGAAAAATTAGAATTATAATTTATTAATAATTATAGAGGTTTTCGATTTATCAGGGTATGAATTATAGGAATTCTACTGTATATGAAACAAGGTGTACCTATTCAGATGAGTTAGTTATTCCCACCATAAGAATGTTTCCAAAAGTTACTTGCAATACAAATTGCAATCCTTGGATGCCTTATTTGTATTTATTTTCATTTGTATGGAATATAAAAGTTACAACAAACCAACTTTTGCCAATATGACAAATTTTCAATTGAAAACTACCTCGAATATCAAAACAATACAGTACGAAAACTTCAATTCCAATACAATTGTACATTCCAAAGTTTCTTTTTCGTATGACATAAAATTGGGAGATAAGAATCTTTTATTGAAAACTGGCAATTAGAGAAAAAATTTTGATAAAAACAAAGTTTTATTTTAAGGGTGTTTGGGTTGTCAATAAGATTATTTTTTGAGAAATTTTGGGTTTAAAAAATAAAAGTATAAAATTTCCTTAAATATGCATATTATTTATGTGCATTTTAAATAATGAAAACCTTAGGTATTTCAATCAGATTCTACCAAACTGTGTGTTGAAAGATATTCGGTATATTCGAATTTAAGATAAAAAGGGCAGCTTTAATATTTTTTAAAAACAATTTCTAATATTTAAATACTAAAACATATTAAAAAATAAATGTAATGAAAAAAAAAAACAACATACAAACATATGTAAAAATAAATCAAGTGGTGGTGAATTGCACGAAACACACAAAAAATGGTAACAACAACAAAACAAATAAAATAATAAACGACTTTGTTTTTATTTTTATAACACAAAAATACCCTTTTATGTTGTTTTACATACAAACTCTACAGTTTTGCGTTTTTGTAGACATTGGCGATGATTTATTGCAAAAGAATAATGCATAAATATTTATAAATGCATTTGATATTTATAGACAACAAGACACAAAAACAAATATATAAAATAAAAAAACAGTAACAACAAATAATAGTTTTCGAATGGATGCATTTTTAGACAATACTAATAATAATAATGAAAAACAAAATGGAAACAAAAAATTTTTGTAATTTGTATAACACTGGCATACGAATTTTTCGAAATTTAAAGTAAAAATATAAAAACACAGTAAAGAAAGGACCAAAGTCGGGCAATGCCAACCATATGATACCCTACACCACTGTGAATGTGTAGAAAATATATGGGAGCTCTATTCAATCTAGACAGATTTCAATATAATTTGGCATATATATTTATTTCTACAGATATAGCGTGTTTGGTGTATAAAATACCTCGAATCGGTCGAAAATATATATGGGAGCTATATCTAAATCTGAACCGATTTTGATATAATACTACAAGTCGATCTAAAATATATGGGGAATCTACATATATCCAAATCTAAACCGAAAAAGTGTTCGTCCTTTTGGGCAAAAAGGAACTTTTCCAAATTTTATGCGAATCGTGACATATACTTTGTTTACAAACATACATAGACACAAGGACGGACAGGCGTCTCCAGTTTCACCCCGGTGGATAAAAGTCATGCTACAATTCGGATAAAAGCCAAATTTTTCAACTTCAGTTTTATTTGCGCTTTTTCCCCCACTGACAACGAAATGAGGCTGATACACTGCAGCGCCTGATTTAAGAATGTTGACATTTATAGGTGCACCTGGCTGTCACCAGATCAAAACATTAAATTGGTCATGATGTGATAGATGGCAGACATTCAACGAACAAGCTGGACGTACGATCGTTCCTAGGAGAAAACATCGGATCACTACTTTGTTACAGCAAAGGTACGTACCCGATTAACGTACGAACAGACACAACACGAAAGTTTGATATCGAAAAACTTTAATCACAACAAATATCCACAGGATATTTCTAGCCCAGTTGTTTAATGAAAATACTTCTCGTTCCGATAACATATCAATGCAGTGGCAAATTATTGCCCACTCCATGCAATACGCCACAAAATCCATTTTGGATACCTGAGGCCTAAACCAAGAGACTCATGGTATGGCCTGAAGTCTGGTGCTGCTAACGAAGAAAATCAGTAGAAATGCGTAGTGCAAGGGAGATGTATGGATAGAAAAGGAGGGAATATAAACGTCTTTTTTGCAAGAAAAAAGAGAAATAGAAAAGCGGGAGTTTGAAAAAATTAAAATGTGAAATATAAAACTGATGGATTTGGTCCAGGCGCATTATCCATTAGAGAGAGACGAGGAAGATAATTTTTGCTAAAATTGTCAAAATACAGAAAATAGGGAGGTACCGTTATATGGGGGCTATACCAAAACAAGTAGCTATGTGGAAGATTTTTGATGAAGAAGTTTCGCGACAACAGATAATCTCAAATGAAAAATTACAGCTAGTTCAGTTAAAAATTTTAACTAAAACCCTCAAAAACCAAAAATCTGGAGGTACGGTTACACAGGGGGCTATACCAAAACATGGATCTATGTTGAGGATTTTTAGTGAAGAAGTTTCGTGACCACTGAGAACCTCAAATGTCAAATTACAGCTAGATCGATTACAAATTTTAGCTAAAATCCTCAAAATACAGAAAATAGGGAGGTACCGTGATATGGGGGCTATACCAAAACTTGAACCTATGTGGATGATTTTTGGTGAAGAAGTTTCGCGACCACAGATAACCTCAAATGAGGTTATATATCAAAACAGGGACCCATGTGGACGATTTTTGGTGGAGAAGCTTCGCGATCACAGATAACTTCAAATGAGAAATTATAGATAGTTCGGTAAAAAATCGTAGCTAAAACCCTCAAAATACCGAAAATCGAGAGGTTCGGTTATATGGGGGCCATACCAAAACATGTAGACAATTTTTATTGAAGAAGTTTCGCGACCAGAAATAACCTCAAGTGACAAATTACTGCTAGTTCGGATAAAAATTTAAGTTAAAATCCTCAAAAACCGAAAATCGGGAGGCACGGTTACATGAGGGCTATACCAAAACATGGATCTACGAGGGCGGTTCGGAAACTTCTTTAGCCTATTCAAAAATATTTTTATTTTTCAATATAATCTCCTGAAATTTCAATACACTTAGTCCAACGCTTTTCTAGCAATTCTATCCCTTGATTAAAATCGTACTTTAATTCGTTGATTTTAGCCATTGTGGGCTGGTGCGTTGTCTTGATGAAAAATTATTTTTTTGTGTTGTAAGCCAGGACGGTTTTCTCGAATTTGTACACTTAATTGATCCAAAAGGTTGCAATAGTACTCTGAATTTATTGTTTTACCCTTTTGCAGATAGTCAATCAATAAAATACCTTTGAAGTCCCAAAAAACCGTTGCCATAACCTTACCAGCCGATTCAATTGTTTTTGCCTTCTTTGGGGCACTTCCTCCAGCTCCAGTCCATTGTTTGGATTGTTCTTTTGTCTCTGGAGTATAGTGGTGGATCCATGTCTCATCAACAGTTATGAAACGACGCTTAAAATCCATTTTACTTCGCTTAGAACGATGCAAACAAGCTTGAGAAATGTTCATTCTTATGCGTTTTTGATTGACTGTTAATAAATGCGGCATCCATGTTGCAGAAAGCTTTTTCATCTGTAGTTCTTCATGCAAAATTAAATGGACTCGATCATTTGAGATGCCCATGATATTAGCAATTTCACGCACTTTTATTCGTCGATCATTTAATACCATATCATGCACTTTGGCTACAATTTCTGTTGTTGTTGCTGTTTTTGGACGTCCACTACGTGGTTTATCTTCAATGCTTGTACGACCACGTTTAAATTCAGCAACCCAATTTTTTACTGTTGCATATGAAGGATCACTTTCACCTAACATATTCACCACATCATTATGAATTTCTTGTCCCGATAAACTTTTTTTATGTAAATATTTAATGACAGCAAGCATTTCTAATTTTTCCATTGTAAAAAAATTGCGGATGCGTCTTTTCTATATGAAGGAGTTGCCAGATCGAAACAAAATTTAACATGTGTTCATAACAGACATGGAAGTTTCCAAAACACTTAATTTTTTTTCTGTTTATACCGCGCTTTTTGTGCTAGGCTAAGAAGTTTCCGAACTGCCCTCGTACATGGGCTGAAAGAGGGCACTCTCGGGATTTATTCTGTGAAAACGGAACTTTGTTCCAAGCTGTTTTCTAAAAGTTCTAGTCCACTAAATTTGGAATTTCAGTAAAATGTAATACCTGAAGGAAGAACAAGTAAGAAAAGCGTTAATTTCGGCCGGGCCGAACTTTTTATACCCTCCACCACGAAGTGTATTGAAGTGAATTTCAAAAATTCCGAAAATTGGGAGATATCATCTTATGGGGGCTATATAAAGGCGTGGACCTATACCAACAAATTTCATATGGAACGTTTAACACCCCAAATGAAGACCAAATACCAAATTTCAGCCATTTCGGTGGATTAATGTTGCCACAACCTTCAGAATACCGAAAATCTGGAGGAACCGTTCTATGGGGGCTATATGAGGGCGTGGACCTATACCTACTAATTTCTAGGGGAAATGTTTTGTATCCCCAACGAAGATTAAATACCAAATTTCAGCCATTTCGCAGCGATAATGAGGCTAAAACCTTAAAAATACCGAAAATCGGGAGATATCGTCCTATGCGGTCTATACAAAAACCTGGACCTATATAAACATTTTAAGGTACACATACTTCTTAGCCTGTGGAAACAAAAAATACAAAATTACAACCGATTCTGCGGTCAAATGGGACTAATACTTTCAAAATATCTTAAAATGACGCGTAATATATATGGGGCCTTATATGGGGGCTATACCAAAACGTGGACCTATATAAACAGAATCTGGTAGAAATATTTTTTAGCCTCTGGAGACACAAAATACCAAATTACAACCAATTCGGTGGTCAAATGGGACAAATATCATAAAATTTCCTTAAAATGACGACGCGTCACGCGTCATATTCCCTCCCTCACTTTCAAATATTCAAAATTTCGTAAAATAATATACCAGTGTAATACATACATATAACTTTTTTTAATGTTGGTTTTAAACTAAACACACAAATTAAAATAAAAACACGAACAAACAAAAACAGAAAAAAAACAAGGAATGCCATTTTGTTGTATTTTTAGTCCGTGGTTTTGTGATTGCGGTGGTTGTGGTGAACAATTTTCTAATTGAGTGGTGTTACAAATGATTATATTTTTTATTAAATATTTTTTTTTTTGGTAGACTACTGATATTTTGTGATTTTATTCATTTTTTTGATTGGGTGAATTTTTAATCGAATTTAAATCGATTTGTTGTTTTTGTAATTGAATTTTTTTTTTGTGGGTGAAGAAGATTTTTGGTTGATGGAATTTGTTTGTTTACCTTGGGTAATTTTTGTGGCACCACTGGTTTGGGAGGCGATAATGGTTGTTGCTGTAATTTATTTGTCGTTTTTGTTGTACTATTATTTAATAATACCGAATTAATTGTTGTTGTCATTTGTTTGACCAAAGCAGCACCGGTAGCCACCACCGTGGGTGTTGTCATTTTCGTTGGTGTTGGTGTGGTCACTGTGGCAGTTTTTGTCAATGTCGTCGTCTGTGTTGGGGTCACTGTCGTTGGTGTTGTGGTCACTGTCGCCGCCGTTGATGTTTGGGATTTCATTGGCATTTTAGGACTCTGAGTTTTGTTTTTGTTGTTGTGTGGTGTTTGTAGCATAGAGGTATTTGTTTGTTTTAGTGGATTTGTGTTAATTTTGTTGTTGTTGTTCGTTTTTGGATTTATTTGTGGTTTGTTGGTCGGTCGATTCATAATTCAATTATACAATAACAATTGTTTTGTTAAAAAGGAAACCAAAAAAACATAGCCATACATGCAATAAATTAATTTTGTGTTTTTTTGTTTGTTGTTTTTTGGTAGGAGTTGTTGTTATATGAGATAAAAAATAAATTAAAGAGAAAATTGAATTAAATTATAGATTTATGTTTTTGTTTATTGGTTTATATGTATTTTTAATAGAGTATGATCAATGATTTATGAATATGTGTAGATTTAAATATATTTAATAAATATATATTTATTTATTTAATGTTGCAAGAGAAGTGGCCAGAAATCATTGGGGAGTTATAAATATATTTATTTGTTTTTAATTATTAAAAATTAAATTTATTGTTGTAAAATAGAGCTCTGGTCGTCATAAAATTGGGGAAGAGTTCTTTGTTTCAATACAAAGAACTAAGAGAACTGATGAGTCCAAGTGGCGGTGGACGAAACTAGTATTCTTTGCCTTTCCCGAAATTAAATCAATTTTAACTACATCCCACTTTAAATAAAACTTGTTGTTTTAAAATTTAAAAAACAACAAAAACCGAGAGTTAAGCTGAACTATTTTACAACAATAAAATATACACATCTCAACAAAACTGCCAAAAGTGAATCTAATTAGTGAATCATATGTTTAGAAATATTTAAACATTTAGAAACATTTAAAAATAATGACACAAGTTCGGGTGGATCTATATTTTAGTCCTAACCACCATGAGGCAAACTTTAAGGGGTTATAACCACTTGCAAATTTTACAAAATCGACATTTTTATTTATTGGCACATTTTAAAGTACAGGTATCTCGAAATGGCATTTTTAAATGCGATGGCCACTGAATTTTTTGGGTGACGTATGGGATGGAAGATACCAAGGAACGGTCCTGACCGGTTTTAACATGGCAAAGCCCAGGATTTATCTTGGTCCCTCTTTCATCTCAAGTGAACACTGACCTCCCCGTGGTGTCACCTGGGGAACTGCTTTTAACACCCGTTAAAGGTAGTGAGCTAAC
The DNA here is from genome assembly GCF_047663935.1 of Musca autumnalis. Taxonomy (NCBI): domain Eukaryota; kingdom Metazoa; phylum Arthropoda; class Insecta; order Diptera; family Muscidae; genus Musca; species Musca autumnalis. The sequence goes on along the minus strand of NW_027411866.1, from coordinate 201,631,723 downwards.
ATGTGCCGCGCGTTCACCCATAAGAAAAAACTTGGGTTTGGGCATCGGGTTAGTAACCCTCCCCTAGAAAAAGCAGCCTACTATGAAAAAGCGAAAGAAAAGCAAAACGAACCACTCTAAAGTTGACGAACACCGCAAACGTGTTAAGGACCATGATCTGCGAATCTGCACCTGGAATGTTCGCACTCTTTATAGAGAAGGTGCAGTCTTCGCATTGGCAGACGTACTTGAAAAGTACAAGGCCGATATTATTGCCATACAGGAAATGCGATGGATTGGGTAAGGCGCCACAACAACACCTAAAGGTGACGCACTGTATTATAACTGCCATGACGTAAAGCATGAGTTTGGTTGCGGGTTTGTAGTTAGTCGGAGACTAAAACATCTGGTATCCAGCTTCACCCCAGTGAATGAAAGACTTGCTGCAATACAAATAAAAGCTAAATTCTTTAACATCAGCTTTATATGTGCTTATGATCCCACTGAAGACAAGGACGAACAGACCAAAGATATATTTTACGAGCGCTTAGAAGAAACATATGACCGTTGCCCTGCCGATGACATTAAAATTATTATAGGCGATGTTAATTGGAAAGGAGAATATCTTTGGCCCAACAGTCTGGAATTTCAGTCTCCATAGTGAAACATCTGACAATGGTATGAGGCTGATAGACTTTGCAGCTGCAAAAAACATGGTAGTTAGCAGTACCAGATTTAATCATCTAGATATTCATAAGGGCACCTTGCTGTCTCCATATCAAAGAACAAGTAATCAAATTGATCATGCTGTGATAGATGGAAGACATTCATCCAGCGTGTTGGATGTACGATCGTTCCGAACCGCAAACATTGATTCGGACCACTACCTTTTTGCAGCAAAGGTACGTGCCCATCTAAAGTTGGACATCCATAGGCTGCAAACACAGCAGATAGCCACAGCATATTCCACTCAACTAGCCGAATTGCTTAATGAGAGCACTCCTTGTCCCGATAACATAACAACAAAATGCCAAAATATTGCTCACTCCCTGCAAACAGCAGCAAAATCCATACTTGTATACCAGAGACCTCCACAAAGGAATTCATGGTAATACCAGTAGGCTTATTCTGCAACTTTTATCGATTGAAAAGTTGTTAAAATTTCTTTTGTTTTTGTATGAACAACAAAACAAACAAATGAAATTGTTGTAGAATAAATAATGAGTAAAGTTGTTAAAAAGTTACAGAATAGGGGGCAGGTGTGTCGTGCTGCTACCGAAGAGAAAAATGCGGCATATAGAGCTACTTTACAATCAGTAGCACGAGAGAGATATTGGGAGAAAATGAGAAAAGAGAAACGTCTTTTCCGCAAGAAAAAGATAGAAATGGAAAAGCGTGAGTGTGAAAAAATCGAGATGTACATGAGCCAGAATGAAGTCCGAAAATTCTACCAAAGAGTGAAACATCAAACAGATGGCTTTGGTATAGGTACCAGCAAGGTAATCTGGTAACAGATACAGATAGCGTGCTCAGGATATGGAAGGACCATTTCTCCAATCTGTTGGTATCCAATAGTAGCGAAGACGATGATACCACAGATCCAATCCCAGAAGATGGTGTAGAATGTATACCTCCGGGCCAAGATGAGGTATAAACAGCAACCACACACAGAGAAGAGATATTGTTGGAACAATCATATTCTAAGAGCAAAATAATGTATTTTAAAAATCTGAAAATATATATTGTTGTTTCAACCATATATTTTTTATTAGCAAACATGATGACACAAAATATATTGTTGTGTCAACAATACATATTTTAAGAATTTTAAAATACAATATTTTGTTCTTAGAATATGATTGTTCCAACAATATTTTTTCTCTGCGTGCAACCGGCTGAAAAATGATAAAGCTGCAGGAGCCGATGGCTTACCAGCCGAGCTGTTTAAAACTGGAGGCGACGCGCTGATAAGGTGTATTCATCAGCTAGTTATCACCATCTGGCAAGAAGAACGCGTACCCGACGATTGGAACCTGAGCATCCTGTGTCCCGTCTACAAGAAAGGAGATACGACTGTATCCTCCAACTATAGGGGCATAAGTCTTCTCCCTATTGCCTATAAGACAGTGTCAGGGATATTGTGCGAACGACTAAAGCCAATGGTCAACGAAATAATTGGACCATACCAATGTGGCTTTAGACCTGGCAAGTCCACCATTGACCAGATATTTACCCTGCGGCAAATCCTGGAGAAGACCCAAGAGATGCAAATCGACACATATCACCTTTTTGTCGATTATAAAGCAGCCTTCGACAGTCCGCTGCGTTCAAAGGTATTCCAAGCCATGTCTGAATTTGGTATCCAGGCAAAGCTTATCCGGCTTTGTAAAATGACTTAACTTACACGACGTCCGCAGTTAAAATAGGAAAGAACCTCTCCGAAGAATTTTGTACCAAAAAAGGTTTCAGACAAGGAGACAGCCTTTCGTGTGACCTATTCAACATTTTGCTGGAAAAGGTAATACGAGATGCAAATGTCAAAAGAAATGTCACAATTTACACCAATAGCCACATGTTACTTGCTTATGCTGATGACATAGACATCATGGGACGATCAGTAAAGGAAGTAACTGATACCTTTAGGAAGGTCGAAGCAGAATCTGCGAAAGTGTGGCTGGCGGTAAACGGCGAAAAGACCAAATTGATGGTGACGACGCGCAATGCGTCCGTAGAGCTCGGACCAACTGTGGAAGTTGGTACCTATAATTTTGAGGTAGTTAAAGACTTCGTCTACATCGGCACTGCCATAAACACAACAAACAACATCAGTTGTGAAATAAGAAGAAGAATTGTATTGGCCAACAGATGCTACAAAGCCACATCTCGTCAAACAAAAATTTACACTATACAAAACGCTGATACTACCCGTGCTAATGTATGGCTCCGAAGCAGATAAGGCAGTGCTTGGTGTGTTTGAGAGGAATATTCTTCGAAAGATCTGCGGGCCGATTTGCGTTGACGGTGAATATCGACGTCGTATGAACCACGAGCTATATCAGCTATACAAAGACATGAATATAGTTAAACGTATCGAGATGCAACGATTCCATTGGCTAGGCCATATCATACGAATGAGCAAGTGGATGAATAAATGAAAAGGCGTGGTATTCCAGAAAGCGAAGCGAAAAACAGAGAGAATTGGAGATCTTTTCTTAGTTCGGTCTATGGAACAAATGTTCTGTAATGGGCCAGCTAAGTAAGTAAGGCCACAGATTTTTGACACATTTATGGCAAAAAAAAAAAATATTATTTTTGTAGTTAAAATCGAACTTTTGATTTAGGCAGTTCACCATTTTTTTAAAAATGGATATTTGTTAATTCCGTTTCGCTTAAGGACAAGATTAATAGGCTCTTAATGATCCCATAAAAACTTGTCAGAACACTGTGTAATATTTTTCAGCAAAAAATGTCTGAAAGGTAAAATAAATTCCCTTAAAAAAGCTTGGTAGATTTCTTGTAAAAAATTCATAAAAAATTGGGGGTTTCGTGCTCAAAAGTAGCCATAACCTCTTAAATGACACTTTTTTTATAGGTATTCCATATTGTTTTCGCAATTTACTCTTACCATTTCCCTTCAATACATTCACAGTATTTTTGCTTCATTACTTAAAATAATTTAAATTTTCGTTAAAAAAAACTTTTTTAATTTTTCTCCCCCACCAATTTCTGGCCACTTACCTTCGCAATCCGAATATTCGATGTGAATAGAAAAGAAAATATTTTCAAAAGGATAATGAATGTTGATTGTGTGTTTGTTGTTATTATTATCATATATTTTTTGTTTGCCAAAAGCAAAACGAGCAAAAACCATGCTAAATTGAACATTATCTATCTGTACAAAACCCAAAAAAAGAAAAAACAAATCTATGAACAAGAAAAATGAATGTGAAGGAAACGGTTGAAATCTTATTGGGGAAGAGGGGAAAGGCAAACATAAAACTCAACATGCAGCCCTTAGCTTAAGGTTTACATCTAAAGCTCTGTCTCTGCCTCTCTGAAGGAGACAAAAACAAGCAAAAAAAAAAACAACTAACAAGGATAACTGGAAAAAATCCTCAAATATATTACATTCAAAGAACAAATCTAGTGAAAATCTCAAGAAGTTCTAGCGAGAGTAGGTGTGTGTACATAAAACACGTAAAGGAAAAATATCGGAGGAGTCTAGTAAAAACACTCAGCTCATCGGATGGAGTGTAAAAATAATTGCATTGCTGCTATGTAGATATGTATGTATGGAGGAGGACTTTGGTAATCCTGTAGGAAAAGTTCATTTCATTCCTTAAGTCTTGGAATGTGTTTCAATGATTTTTGCATCAAATGACATGAAAGTGTAGGGTTGTTTGGTTACCTCCTCCTCTTCCTTTCTAAGGGGAGAAATTCTACTGCATTTAGGGACGATTTGATTTAGCTAGCACTTAAGAAACAAAATCCTTTAATGCTAAACTATACTTCAAAGTAAATACTTTTGGTTATAACTTTTAGAAATACACACAAATTATTTGAAAATCGGGGGAGAAGAAGTATATTCGCAACGAATCTTTGCTTTTAACTAAGACGTTCATCAGAAAAAATAATGATTTCGGTAGTAAAATGCAATTCCTAAGACTATTGAAAAGCTATACTATTTTTGGGTTTGTTTGTTTCTAAACGGTTTTTGTATTAACAAGTGTTCTTTGTAAACGTTTTTCATCTTGGATTTTAATGATATAGATTGTTGGGAAAAGTAGTTGCTTGTTCAAACACTTACCTTTATTGAAGGAGGTCCACTTGAGTGGGAATCATTATCTGCCAACACTGAGGGATTGTTTTCATCGACAACAATAATTTCATAATCACCATCTTGTATGGTGCGACCACCTTTTGTTTGTTTTAAATTAAAAAAAAGAAAATTGTTTTAAGTCAATAACTGTGTAAATTATGTTAAAAAATTTTGTTATCTTAAATACATTTTATAGAATTAATTTTAACTTAATTAACGACGTTACATTATACTTCACAATAACAAATAAATTGCAACTTAGTTGTTAAATATTAAATTAACTTAAGTGGAAATATTTAAAGAAAAAATAAAACTTTAAATAAATAAATTAAGAGAAAATTAAAAATAAATGCTTGTGAGTGCATTATTACATTATTTACAAAGAATATACAAACAGCAAGAAATTTAAATAATATTTAATAATTATTTATAAGAATTTTATATTTAGGGACATCTTTTGTTGGATTAATTTGAGCACATTCGAAGATTTTGAGTGGATTTTAGTATGTTCATATATGGTTAAATATTAATTTACTATCCGTTTGTTCAACGGACATCATTGCCTACACCTCTACGACACGGACGTCGCCACAAAAGTTCATATTTTGTCCTTTGGGCCCACTCGAAATGGTGCCGAGATGAATTTCTGGCTACGTCTCTGCTCTCCGAAGACATTAGTAAACAATGAAAGCACTTGGTACGTAAATTAAGAACCCAAAAGGAACATTTCGCCATATGTCAAATTTCTGAGTTATGGTGTTATGAATTTTTTTATTGTCCCCCTATAAAGAACTAGAAAATAGTCAAAGCGAATGGTGAATCATTTTGTAGAAGATTTCGTCATCCTAATTCAGTTCCTTCGAAGTCCTATTAATATTTTTTCCTTAATCGTAGTAAAAGTACCACAAGGTTCAAATTTTTGGAATTCAAATACATATTCTACGAAAATGTGTCGCAGAAAATTTGAGTTGGGGTCAAAGTCAAAAAATTGATATTGTCATGTTTTCATTGCCCTTCCTTAATTAAACCCTACACCACTATTTGGAAAGGGTATTATAAGTTTGTTTTGACAAAAATACATGTAACACCGCGAAATATTCGCCGGAGGCCCCAATATGGTATACCAATCTTCATATCTCGACCAGATAAAGCGATTTTGAGTGTGTGTTCGTACGTCCGTCCGTCTGTCCATTATAATTTGGGTTCAGACCAGAATATACACCTATTGTTATTGATGAAATAGACCAAAAACATACTTTTTATCCAATTTTGTAGCGGCTCTGTAGGTCACAATAATAGTCCGATCGCCTCGAAATTTTAAATAAGGTAAGAGTATATGACAAAGAGGAAGCTTGGAAATTGAGATGGTGATCAGATAATATTTAGAGGGTTAAACTTGTGTGTGAAAATTGTGAAAATTTTTAATATGTAGCTTAAATCTTTATTTCTCCCAAGTAAGTTATATTTGGAAGACGATCTCTCGATGATGCTATTATGTTGATGTACAAGGTCAGATAACAGAGCTACAGCCTGATATATATAGTTATTTGTATAGCTCAATAGTCACCAAATTTTGCACGAGGCAAGATATTAGGTCGAAGAAGATGCCTACAATTTTGGACGATGATCTGATATTATTAAGCGCGTGAAATGGACCATTACTTCTTTATGAAAGATATAAAAATTTTATTTTGGTCCATATACTAATTACTGAGGCGCATACGAGGGACACTAAAAACCCTTCTGGCCTAGGCAACACGCAGTGCCGCCAAACGTCATTTGACTTTTTTTTGGAAAGTTTGACAGTTTTTAGCCTAAGCGTACTTAGGACAGTTGACATGCGACCATGTGTTGGGTTGTTTTTAGTGGCTTGATTGAGACACCTCCAAAACATGTTCTTTGAACGCTTTTAGAGCACCTTCTGGCGACGAAAATCTTTGACCACGCAAGCCGTATAGTCGCCACACGGTCAGTTTTACCGAAGAAACAGGAGGCCATTTGCTTTGAAGATCTTCTTCGATGAACAACTTTCGTTGGATTGGGCTCGCATTCGAAGGCCCAAATGGTCGATTCCTGTTTTGTTTCGGGCTCCTAAGCATAGATCCAAGATTCGTCGTCTGTGGCGATCTTATAAATGCCGTTTGAAGCACCGCGATAGAATCTAATTGGATTTTAATACATATATTGCACCATGGGGTCGCTTTACCACTTTTTGCAAAATGGACTCGGCAACATACAATTTCTAATAGTGGTAAAATACTCCTCAGTAATTTTGGCGACATTTCCTGAGTATTTCAGCCATGAACAACTTCTTTACATGTGGAGTCTTAGAACGCGGTAGAATCCACAAAGTTATTTCTGTATAATAAGTATACAGAAAAATATATGACCTTCGTCCGGACCATGACATTAAGGAGAATATCTTTGGCTCAACTGTCCGAAACATCCGAAAAGCGCATTTAACTGATTTTACTTGTCAAAATACGGTTTTCATACCCTCAGCATTTATGCTAACGAGGGTATATACACTTTCATACGGGCAAAATGTGCCTCATCGAAATAATGGTTTTAGACCCCAAGTATGTTTGGACGAAATGTGTTTCAGACAATTTGGAGTTGATTTAGCGATGTCCGTCCGTCTGTCTGTCTGGCTGGAGTGCACGATAACTCTCGAACGGATCAACCGATTCGGTCCATAATTTGGCTTCCGTAATATTTTGTCCAAACTTAGTTTAAATTCGAAGATGGGTTATATCGGTCCACTCCTTCCGGTACCTCCCCCACAAAAGTTCGGAAATGTTCGATAATTTGTGCGCACGATAACTCTTAAAGGAAGTAAGCGATTTGGTCCATACTTTGAACATTGTGAAATTTCTCAATCGATCCACTCCTTCGGGTACCTCCCACACAAAATTTCGGAAAAGTTCAGTTTAGGACCTGCTCTTGAATCGCTTTGATTTTTGTTGTAGCAACTTGTATTCCCTGCCCCCCATACGACGGTACAAGTTTCATCAGGGGCAAGTCCATACTTCCTGAGAAAATAGCCTGAAAGATGCACAGAAACCCTATGACACCCTCTGTAGTGGTTGAAGCGCAAGATAACTCTCGAACGGATTTGCCGATTCGGCTTAAATTTTGGCTTTCATATTATTTTGCCCAAACTTAGCTTAAGTTCGAAGATAAGCCATATCGGTCCACTCCTTCAGTTACCTCCCCCACAAAAATTAAAAAATGTTCGGAAAAATTGTGTGGACGGTAAATCTTAAAGTAAGTGACCGATTTGGTCCATACTTTACACATCCTAATATATCTTCCAGATATAGATCAGTTTCGAATATGGACTATATTTATCCACTGCTTCAGGTACCTCCTACACAAAATTTGGGATAAGTTCACTTTAAGACCTGCTCTCGAATCACTTTGATTTTTGTTGAAGTAACTTGCATTCGCTGCCTCAATAACGACGGTAACAATTTTTCCAGGGGCAAGTCCATACTTCTTGATAAAACAGTCCGAAAGGTGTAAAAAATTCCTATGGCACCATATGTAGTGTCTGGAGAGCACTATAACTCTCGATCAACCGATTTGGTCCAAAATTTGGCCTCCGTAATATTTTGTCCAAACTTAGTTTCAGTTCAAGTTTTTAATTTCTAAAATGGCCCATATCGGTCCTCTCCTTAGGGTACCTCCCGCAAAAAAGTTGAACATTTGTGCCTTGCAGTTTAGGATCTGTCCGAAGATCCTTCGGATATGTATACCAATGCTGTTCGTTGTGGTCCTGTTTACAGTCAGTGCATTGCCCTGAATTAAACTTCTATATCTCAAAAACGGTAAAACCTACAAAAATGCCATAAAGGTCAATCTTGTAGAGAAATTTCTTTTGTCCTATTTCGATAGGATTTGCGGTTTTCAAGCAAAATCGTGAAAACCTAAAAAACCCTTAAACGAGGGGGCGCGGTACTTCCCGTATGCGATATTATTAAAACGCTATATTTGCAAATATTACGAATGTATCGGTTTAAAAATTTACGAATTAATCAACAATTCTGGTACTTCTGTGGGGCCTAAAGCCACGACCACGTCTGCTTTTTTAAATATGTTATATCTCTAACACTACTGAACCAATTTGCCTGAAATTTGCAGCGAATGCTCAAGGTTTGCCGTGGTATTGTATATTTTATATATTTCGCAGGAGGTGGGGTACCTTCCCCACGAATTTCTCTTAAACACTATATGTATATGCCAAACTTATGATTATATCGTTTTCAGCATTAACTTTGGGAGGCATTGGGGTTGTGTCTCCGACCCAAGCTACATATTGGAAGTCAAAATCCCAGATCATGCCCACGTGCACCCTTTTCAATACATTATTTTTCCAAAACTACTGAACCTAATTTCATAAAATTTTCAAAAAATGTTCATGAATGTCTCGTGGTCCAAAATGCTATATATTTGTAGCCGAATTTCGGGGGCCTATTGTATTATAATCGCTATATTTGCTAAACTTATGTGGCCTGTAAATTAATTTGCGAGACAACGGTGGTTGCGCCTCCGACCAAGAAAAACTATATACATATTTACAAATTTCCTTAAACGGTCCATCAGCCATGAAAACCTAATACATATAAGTCACAATAAGCGGGATAATTCGACTTAACCATTTTTAGCTTTTATAATTAGATGTCTTTAGTAAAAAGGCAGGGGACATGGACGATAATAAATCCTACACAGCATCAATGGGCGAAAAAATTCGACAAAGTCCGTATGAGAATAGAAAGGTCACATACAAAATCTGTAGATACATTTAAAATCCTCCTCGTTTTGACAATGGACCGAAGAAGTGAGATAGAAAATACCAATTTTTGAATTGTCAAGCATAAAGTCCATAAAAAGTTGTCCTTAAAACTCATTACTAATTACAGCAACGCGGACCGGGGTCTGCTAGTGTTTCAATAAAATGTTCTTCGTTTAAAGACAGAAGATAAACCCACTAAAATATGTATGTATATGATGATCGGTAAGCCGTTTTCGAGCTAAAACGCAATTTCGAGAAACACGCGTTTAAAGTTTCTATTATAATGAATTTTTCGCTTCCAACGCTTGTTTTTATATTGCAACCCAGACAAACCCTGCACTATGACTTTGAAATCCAACATCTTCAATCCCAATGTTGTGTTGTAATTTTAGGTTACAGGCAGGACATGTATCAGCTCAGCTTCTTGTGCTAGTGAATATCTAGGATTTGCATATATTCAAAATCGAATGAGTGTTTATTTCATTTGTAAACATTACAAAATATATTTATGGAAATGTATACAAACAAAATATATTTATAGAAATGTATCATGAATGGCTACTGTACAAGAATCCTGACAAATGTACAGACATACAATTAATTTATGTACTACAAACTCTATTTAAAATGCATCCAACACAATAAGAACACAAAATACCAGGCAATGGGATATGAAATTGGAGCTAAATCATTTATTTCAAAATAAATATTTTCATTACATTTATAGCCCATTTCATCCATCACTATATTCACATTCATCAAATAACAATCGGTAGTATGAGTATGTATTTTATTGGAGTCTGCAGAAAAACAATTTTTAAATTCATGTGAACCACAACAAGTGTTCACGTTTATTTTGTTTTTGATTCAATAAACTTTGTTTAGGTTTATTTATACAACATCAGCAGAAATCGAATAAACAAATATATCGTGGGCGACAGGCATAAAATTACTCATGAGAATACAGAGAAAAATAAATAACAATAGAGAATATCCATTCAAAAACTAACCATTTCATCTAAACTTGGTCGTCAAGTGGACAAATTTGTGTGGAAGTGGATTTTAATTTGAATTGAAAAGTTTTGTTTTCATTTTGTGTATGTCTGTCGGTTGGTATTTTTCTCTAAATATCATCTAAAAATTCAATGCTTGTAACAACGACACTGGCAGATGTAAACGACAACGACTAAATGTTGTTCTATTTACTTTTTGGGGCCAACAAATAATGGATCGTGTTCCATGAATGTCCTGCGAATGTCGAGATACATTAGTATTTGTGTTTATTTATATTTAAAATGCATGAATGCATAATGTTGGCCATATACATATAGTATACATGTGTATACCACACAAAAGTCTATATTTGTATTACAAAACGTTGAATTATTAATGGTTTCCATTGTATCGAGTCGCCGTCATCATCTGTCACATAAAGATGGATACATTTCTATAAATACAATTTTTATTTAAATATTTGTAATGTTCATTTTATTTCTGTATAGGTATAAATAAATAAATTTATGCTGAATATTTCATAAGGTATTATGGTCATAAATTGTTGTTCGGGAAAATGGTGAGTTAATTTTAAAATCGTTTATTTGAAGGAGTATTTAAATTTAAATGCTAGTTGATGTAGGATTTAAATGAAAATTTATGATTTTGCGATATTCGGTATTTTAAGAAGAAAGCTGATAGCTATATAGATAGTAATGCCACAAGTGGACATTAGAGTGACCCAAAAACAATTTTTTTTTTTGGATTTCCTACCCCAAAAATTGTTTCCATTTGGTCCAAAAACCTCATATATGAAATTTTATGGCGATCGTTTAAGGTTAACACATGCCAACCTAGTGACCTTTGTTTCCATAGTAATTTGTATGGGGCCAAAGGCACATTTTCAGTAAAATTCTCTAAATACCACAATTATGGTTCGATCTATGAAAAAACTTTACCAGTTCATTATTGTGTCTTAAAAACGATTTCTACAAAAAATTTTGAAAATCGAATTGGATTTTGACATACCTATGTATATACAGGCAATGCAATTCGATTTTAATTTTGTTGTAGAAATCGTTTTTAGCCGCATTAATTAACAGTTTTTTGGGTCACCCTAGTGGACATACATATACCCCAATTTTTATTTTAACGATGATATAATTTTTGTTTAATGTTGGATGTTCATATTTTTGCGACATTCAGTGACAGTATTCTTTGCAGTGGTAAATTATGGGGGCACCTTCCTGCCATGGCTAACAGACATGTTCCTATCTGGCTTTTGAGTTGGTTCGAGAACATTCTCTCATCATACTTAAGTCAGCAAAGGCGAATCAAATAGTAAAATCCTTCGAAGTTTACGTACCACAAATCTATACAGATGTCGATTATTAGTAACTCAATAGCATACCACGCGATTTTCTTCTAAATAAGTCAAGAATTGACGAATACAAGCCGGTATCAACAGCAATTGCTGCCATTAACCGTGCCATGCTGCCACGTTGTATATGATTGAGTGGATGCCAGTCGGTCATGGAACCAACAGCCAAAGCTCTGTAGAGTGAAAAAGGGAGTTCCCCAAAATGTAACGAAATCGTTATGAATGCAGACGATTGCGCTATAATGGAACAGGGCGCATCATGTCTAAGTCGTGCGCTCATTCTACAACTTTCTGCAACAAGCTGAGAATCTGCGAGTCCGACACAGGAATCATGTTGGCCACTTATAATGTGATACATCAGCCTATTCAAATTATGCGTCGACGGATGTACAATAGCAGAGTAATGGGAGAATTTTCAGATGCTTCTATGAACTATTTACATGGGGAGACAGAACAAATGTCTTGGAATATCGTGGAAATTTTCTACGATCTGATAGGCTTGTTGATACCAGAGTTTCGGAGTCGAGGTGTTTTGGTTCGAATCCGACTCCAGCCCCCCTACTCGGTAATTTTTTTAACAACTTAACTCATTGTTTATTTTACAACAATTTCATTTGTTTGTTTTGTAGTTGTTACAAAAACAAAATAATTTTTAACAACTTTTCAATCGATAAAAGTTACGGAATAGGCCTACAGACCTTTTATTTTCACTACTCCGACTCCAGAGTCGACTCTGAAGATATTAAAAATTAATAAATTCTTCACCATTTTTTAACTTTTTCCTATATTTTGACCCATATAGGCTAATCTGTTGGTTTTTCCTAACACATTCTTTAGAATAGACATTCTCTTTCAAATTTAATACTCAACTGGAAAACATAAATATGAAGTAAACTTCATATCAATGCTGTTTCTGCTGAATCTTACATTGAAAAATAGCAACAAAATACAAATTATTTTTTTTTTTGCTAGTATATTCTTCTCCGTGAGAAAATCTTTAAGCATTCAAAATATCTGAAAATGAAAGGAAAATATAAATCAAAAACTGGATTTAAGCCAACATTTTAGAATGATTCTAGAGCCTTAAGAATAGACCTACAGTTCTAAAGCCCAATAAAATCCAGTTTTCATGAATTTTGGACCAATAAACAGAGATGAAAAAACTAGACTTCAGAGGATAATAAATATCCAGTGAATCGTCCTTTAACATAGTATAATATACCGTTTGCTTGTAGCTTTAAAAAAAAATTGGTGTCCCGAATTATATGTTATATTTTTACAAGTCCATATTTACATTAGGCAATTTCCATTGCGGTAATTGTCAGTTCGATATAGAGAGAGGTGAGATATATGGGAAGCATTTGTCTCTCAACACCCTCTCTCACCTACAAACTGACAATTGTCACAATGAAAATTGCCTAATGTAGAAATAAAATTGCCCAGAGTCGGAGTCGTGTTATTTTTTCGACTCACACTCCGACTCCAGCAAAATTGCTCGACTCCGAAACCCATACAAAAAGATAATTCCGATTCTAAATCGAACTCTTATGTCACAGATATCTGTGTGAAGCTAAGTGGGAACAAGGTCAACAAGTTCCTTGTCGGCCGAATTTGGAATGTAGATAAAGAAATATTGTTGACCTCTTACATCGCAATAGGTCGGACTTTGGCAAGTTTTGGGTGCCTCGTATATAAACCTAATAGAATAGTATTCAGATCCATGGACTTTTACATGGGAAAACATGACAAAGGTGTTAAAGTACTTGATAGGCAATTTGATCAAAACTGAGAGTACCCCAAGAATAAGTATAGCTAATCTGACAACTATTTACCCTAATATACTTAGGTTGCTTTAGGACTCGCGCATGCCACGGCTACATATCTGCAACAAGCCGAGAAGTAGGATTAGGAACCTCAAGCCCTTGGAACGCACGTTTTAATGGCGCCGGGACTTTCCATAACCTCACCATATGTCAATGTACTTTCAGAAACTGGACGTATGGAATACCGGATACTCAACCGAAAATCTGTTCTTGTGTTAAATAACAACAAAAAACACACGATGTTGCCTATATCGTACGCATGTTTCTGTTTATCTTCCCTATGCTCATGAGCATAGTCGATATCAATTACTGATTTAGGGGTTTTTAGGTTGACCCCCACTTGTAGAAAATCGAAAAAATTTACATGACGATTTTAAAGTATAAGTATCATTGAATATGCGGTAAAACTTTCAAGTCGATCGGAATAAAATTGAGTGAGATATGAGTGTTGGAAGGGAAAAAATCAAACATGGAAACTAAAATCGTGTTTTTCTCGAAAATACATTTTAAAAACGGTGCCAACTCTAGCTCAAAAACTAATAAGCCGATTGTCATACAATTTGGTGGGCTTATCAATGACAAAAACTAGTCCTTCATCGACCGATTTTATTTTTAAAAACATTTTTTTGCCCGTTTTTTTACCAAAAAAACCTCAGTTTTTTAGGCGAAAAATTAAAACTTTGACTTTTTGGTTCCACCATTTCCCTAAAACCTCATATTTTAAAAAAAATCGATCGATGAAGGACTAGTTCTTTATGTTCTTAACAGGCATACAAAACTACATGACCATCGGTTTATTAGTTTTCGAGCTGGAATTGGCACCGCAGAATGCTTCAATAAAACATGGTGTGGTATATGGTAAATTGCCACAAAACTACGTAATATTTTTCAAAAGAAAAATTCGGAAAGTAGATTAAGATGTGCTCCTTCAGATGAAAAAACATCTATTAAAAATTTTTCATATTTTCTTGAAAAAAATTCATGAAAAATGGCCTTAATTGGGCTTTACAGCTGGGTTTCACCCCTTAAGTGAAATTGTTGAACTTTACCAGGAGGCTGCCTGAAGGAATTGTTTGACATAGTCTGTCTTCGAACTTTATTTAAGTATGAGAGTATTATTGTGATGTGCAAAGGTTGGATCAATGTCCGTCACTCTTTATCGTGTCCGACAGACATTTAAGTTGGTCACCTTAAGCTTTGTACAGCTTTAGGGCCATTATATCAGGAAGTTTGGATTCGCCTACGAAAACATATCGCTGTAAAAACGAAAATTTTCGGTGTACATATCAAAATTATACTCGAATAGACCTTATACATGGCGAAAATATTGAACTTTGGTGACGTGGACCACCTTGAAACTTGATGTACGTTTGGAAGAAATTTTACGATATGCAAAATTTCGGCCAACTTGGATACTCAATTCGTAACTTATTGTGTTCATCAGTAATTTTTATTGCTGGTGGCAGGGTTTGTTTAGAGCTTTTGTGCCAAAATCCCATTATGGCCTTACTCCCAAAATAAATTATAACGTCACAATAGGGGCGCGAAGTCTGCCTGCTGAAGAAATATCAAAACATTCTGAGACACGGCCTTAGACTATATTGTACGAAAAATTTTGAAATTTGTTGCGGAAGGTACACGTCGGAGTGTCCATATTCGAACTGTATCAATGTCTCGCGGAATTATTACGATGTATGAAATTGGTTTTCCGAGCCGGTTTAGAGAAAAATGATTAATTTTTGTCAGGCAGGTACCCGAAGGAGTGAACTCATATGACCCGTCTTCGAACTTGATCTTAGTTTGGACAACATATTACAAGCCAGAAAGACAGGTCTAAATTGACTCCGAATTTTCTGAAACAGATTGCATCCAAACATTCTTGGGAGCCAAAGGCACATTTTTAAACGTAAAGGCACATTTTTAAAAGTTGAAACACAAACAAAAAATTGCATAACTCATCTATTTTAACCGATTTTATCGTTTTTCGCAGTTTCGAAAGCTTACTTAATTTTCTTTTCCATAATAATAAATATTTATGTTATTTGCTATCTTGTACGCAATTTAAAGCTCTAGGAAGAACATTTTTAATGTTTTTTTCTTCAAGTTTCAGCCACTTAGATTCTCAAAAAAATTATAGAAATCCGTTAAGAAAGAAAGAAGTTGCGCTCCTTAAAATTGCATACTTAAGAATACCCCGTTTTTCTCTTCATTTGCTGTTATAAAATCACTTCATGAAGTGTCCTAAAAACCAAGGGTATTTTAATTAGTTTCTGATTGGAGTCGAACACACAAGAACCAGTATGAGACCTTGTTTCTCTGTTGATAGCAGCTCCTCCGACATATCGGCTGTGGAGTGGATTCTCTGTCATCGAACTTTTTCCCTTCTCAAATGCAATGTTGTTTTTTACAGTGATGAGTTTTTTTCTCAAATAAAAATCAGCTTGAGCCAGACTGGGTTTTGAATCCACATCCTTGGAACATATATGAAAAGTGTTAGTGTTCAAAGGTAAACTCATAACTTCCGAAGGCTGCGCTAAAGAGCGTTTGTCGTGGAAGTCATACAGTTTGAATAAAAATAAGGCTCATCACTGTCAAAAAAAAAAAATTGCATTTGAGAAATGAAAAGTTCGACGAGAGAAAAGCTACTCAACAGCCGATATGTCTGATGAGGTGATACCAACAGGGAAACCAGATCACTAGACAGCGGAATCCTATGCAAATGCATGGTCGTAGAGAAAATCTGATTAGACAGAAACTCATTTTATCACAAAATAAAACGAATTAGGCCCAGAAATTTTATACTTTGCATATCGTGCATAGTTTGACATATTTGCGTAAAATGAGCATATGCAAAAATATATACAAGGATTTGTGGTCCAAAAATCCCACAGAAACGGCTGAAATGTGGTATTAAGTCTTCGTTAGGGGTATGAAAATTTACACCTGAAATTTGTCCGCATGGTTCCACGTCTTCATATAGTCCCCAAAGAACGGTACCTCCCGATTTCTGATATTTTGAAAGTTGTAGCCTCAATATCGAACCGAAATTACTGAAAATTGGTATTTAGTCTTCGTTGTGGGTATAAAACTTTCCACCTGAAATTTCTCGATATAGGTCCACGTCTTCATATAGCACACTGTACCTCCGGATTTTGATGTTGTGGCCTCAATATCCCTCCGAAATGTCCGAAATTTGGTATTAAATCTTCCTTGGAGTCATAAACCTTTCCACCTGAAAGTTGTCGGTATAGGTCCACGCCTTCATATAGCCCCCATAGAACGGTACCTCTGGATTTCTGGTATTTTGAAGGTTGTGGCATCAATATCCCTCCGAAATGGGTGAAATTTGGTATTAAGTTTTCCTTGGGGGTATAAAACTTTCCACCTGAAATTTGTCGGTAAAGGTCCACGTCTTCATATAGCCCCCATAGTACGGTACCTCCCAATTTCCGGTATTTTGAAGGACGTTGCCTCAATATCCCGCCAAAATGGCTGAAATTAGGTATTTAGTCTTCCTTGGGGGTAAACAACTTTACACCTAAAATTTGTCGGTTTAGGTTTAGGTCTTCATATAGCCCCCATAGAACGATACCTCCCGATTTTCGGTATTTTGAAAGTTGAGGCTGTGATTATACATTTATTTCCCTATTTTATTGACTTGTCTGAAAAGAATTTTAAACGGAAAAATTTTACATACAATCATTTTTGTACCTACGAGTATTATTGAATTATTTGTTGCATAAGAAAATATGTAAAGTGCATAAATTTTGCATATGCAAAAATTTACGCATTTTGCATAATTTTGCATGTGTTATATGTTTTGCTTGCAATTTAATCAGAAGCCAAAAATATGCGCTGTTGCATAAAATTCCGCTGTCTACAGATCACATAATGGTGGTTGTGTGGGTTCGAATCTTCGGGTTTCCTTTTTCAGTTGCAAAATATCTTCGGTCATTAAGCTCGACTCCAACGAGAAATTAATTAAAATTTCTTTGGTTTTTAGGTCACTTCATAAAGTGATTTTATAGCAGTAAATGAAGAGAGAAAAACGGGGTATTTGTAGATCTGCCAATTTTAAGAAGCATAACTTCTTTCTTTTTCGCTTCATTTGATTCCAGCACATCATGAAAAACAGGCGTGGACAACAGTAGTTGCTGAGTACGCTTAGGCTAAAAACTGTAAATTTTTCAAAAAAATGTTAATTGACGCCTGGCGGCACTGCGTGTTGCCTAGGCCAGGAGGTTTTGCAGTGTCCCTCGTAAGTACAGCTTATTGGACAAGTGTTCAGTTATGGAAAATACCCCTTTGGTTCGTCTCTGGAATACTCATTAGGATAATATAAATGACGTCCAAACAATGATGTCCAAAATTGGTTCGCACACTAGGGGAAGGCCAAAAATAACAGTGTGGAAAATGTTTTGAATTATGATATCCGAAAACAGGATAAGCTGCGAAGATGTTCGATGTTCAACATAGAGTAGAATTGTTCAGATAAGTAAAATTTTCAAAAGATCGCACTTTTTAATACAGTTCGTTCATTTAGTTCAATAGTAAATCCTTAGTGATGCCTTTTTTCATTCTTGTAGTTGACAGTTCATATACATATAAGTCTAGTTCATACTCTGTTTTAGAACCAATGATAAGTAAAAATCAACCAAGGGAATTCTAATGTTATCTCAAAATCGCTCATTCTAGTTCAACTCGTTCTGTTAGTTCAATAAATCATCCATCTTTGGTATGTTCACTCGCTCACCTAGCTCTTATTTCATACTTATTTTGTTCGGTCGATTTTGGTTCATGTTACTTCCTGCTCAAACTTCAACCTTCTAAACACGATTACTATGTGTAATTTTGTTTAACAATTATTTCATTTAATTAGTTCAGCTTTTTTATCTCTGACAACAAAATTCATTTAATCATCATTATTAAAAAAATACATACGAAACATGCCTATGATACAGGGTGAAAACGTTTTGAGGGCGTAGGGGGGAGAAAGAATTGTTTTTTGATGGTGCTTTTAAAACAGGTGCTCAAAACGGGTGCCATCATTATTTATGAAGTGCTTGAGAAGCGATAAAGAAAAACAAATTCAAACACAAAAAGGAATCCCAAGTAAAGAGCAAATAATACACAAAATAAAACGACAACAAATTTAGAAGGCAAATTAAAATCAAACGAAAAATAGAAGCACCTTGGACAAGATGAAGAAGAAGAAGGGAACAAAAGAGGTAGCCGTTTGTATTTATAGCCCTATACACCTTAACGGTTTGTTTGTTATTCAAAGACTTGGAAGAAAAAAGTATGTAAGAAAAACACAAATAATAATACAAGATAAACAGAAAAGGAAGCTTTTAAGGAATCGAATAACAAGCTAATTAAAAAAATTCGAAATAAAAAAAAACAGAAATAACATTGAAGGACATGAAAAAGAGATTAGCCATAAATACGAAAAACAAATACGAATGAACAGCATTACCAGAATCTTCAATAAAAGTTGATAACAAGAGAAAGAAAAAAACAATTGGTTCATAAAGTGAAATTAAAGCGAAAGGTAGAATAAAAAATGACATCATAAAAAAAGCATTATGGTAAGCTAACATAAAAATGTAATTATTGTTGTTGGGATTTTACATTTTTATGTTATTTTGATTTTTCTTTTTGTTTTCAAATCACTGGAAAAAGATTGCAAAAGGAAATAAAGAGCAAGGAAACGGAAATGACTATTTTAAGAAATAAAAAATTATTAACAGAAATCAAAAAGAAAAAGGCTAAGGATTTTTTGTAATATCAAGTTTATATTTAAGGAAATAAAGAGCATATTTAAAGAGACTGCGAGAGAAGAAAAGAGCAAGAGTAGTTATGGTTACTCTTAGGTTTTTTTGGTAATACCTGTTCCAGTTGTTGTTGTACGTCCATTATAACGATAATTATTATTTATACCATTATTTTGTTTATATGACGAAGACGACGATGATGATGCCATGACATTAGCACCAGTTGCTGGACCACCATGCATGCCACCGCCGATGACACCACCAGCACCTGAACCCAAAACATGACCACCAACACCATTACGCATATTACGACCATTATTCATGGTACCAATGGCCATAGAATTGTGATTATTGCCAGTCAGATTGCCACCACCATTGCTATTATTATGCATTAGGCTGGGATTATTGCCATTGGCAATTTGATTGCCTCCAACAATACCAGCACCACCAACACCATTTAACATCATGGCACCTCCACCACCGCCACCGCCAACACCGGCTCCACCATGCTGGGCATGATAATCGACAATACCATTTTGATGTGATGAGGTCATACCGCCATTAAGACCATTCGTCATCATCATTGCTGCTGAGGACGAGGTTGAAGGTGTACGCATATAGCCGGCTTGTTGTCCAGCTAAATGTGAATGCTGGTGATGATAACCAGCAGCACCACCATTCATTTCAACACCAGCAGCAGTATTTGAGTATTGTTGTTGTTGTTGCTGCTGCTGTTGTGGCGTCGATATTTTTCCATTTAACACTTGACTGCCATTCATCATGTTGTAGTGGCCTCCACCATTGGCTCCCGATGCTGCTGTCATATGTTGTTGTTGTTGGTAATGTTGAGCATGTTTCTGTCCATGACGTCCATGGTGGGGTTGTGAGGCCAAACTTGAAAGTGAAGATGTTGAGGCTGGTTGTGAGGTGTTGGTTGTTGAAGATGTTGAAGGACTTGTCGATTGGTTAGCCAAAGGCGGTGAAGGACAATGAGTAGCATAACTAGCTGCTACTGCTGCATTATTCATTGCCTGATGATGAGCTTGATAGTATTGTTGTTGTTGTTGCTGCTGTTGTTGATGTGTCAAGTGATGATGTTGATGTTGTAAATGAGATGTTTGCTGCATTGACTGCTGTTGATGTTGATGCGGTGGCGGTGAAGGCATTTGTTGATGATAGTAAAATTGTTGTTGTTGCTGCTGCTGTTGTTGTTGTTGGTGATGATGATGTTGCTGCTGCATATGTGGTTGTTGTTGCATATTTGTTTGCTGTTGTTGTTGCTGCTGTTGCATATTAGCCGCTGTTACATGATTATGATGTGTACCGGGCAAAAATTGTGGATACACATGATGTGACCATTGGGGAAATAGTGGGCGACCTGATGGTTCTATTGAGGTTTTAAGGGGAGAATTGGGGGATCAAACATGAATGTAAAGAAGAGATGTAATTTCCAGAAATTAAAAAGAGAAAAATCAAGAAAATTAAATGGGGAGACGGTAATGTGATGAGTTATGATTTGTTGGGTGATAGGGAGAGCAAAAATTAATTTAAATAAAAAAATGTAGAGGGAGGTGTAAAAAAGAAAAAGTGAGCATGAGAGAAAATATAAAATGCAATGGAGATGTTATAACGGTACAATAGAGTGAAAGAGAGAGAGAGAGAGAAAAGAAGATACATAATTTGAAGATAGCCATACATGATAAGAGATTCGAGAAGAGGTAATATATTTCATTAAAATATTATCAGAACGAGAGAAATAAAGGAAAAAGGGACAAAAGAATGTTAAAATAAATACAGTGTGAATGTTTTTTGTTATGAAGAATGTAATAAACAGAGGATGAAAAAGATAAAGCAAGTGAAACATTTGGAAAATGAGAAATTGAAGAGAGAAAATGAACCAAGAGAGAGGCACAGTGTCAAAGAAAAATTTTAAGAAGCAATAGAGAACGAATTTGAAAATGTAACATATTGGTGAGAAAAAGAAAAACAAAATGGAGAAATTAAAAAAGAAAGTTGAAGGGGGACGAAAGAAATTAAGAAAATATAATGAAAGAGAAATAATAAGAGTGAAAATCGATAAAGATGAGAATGAATTAAGTGAGGAATAAAATCATAGCAGAAATACAGTAACGCGTGGAGGCGATCATGATTAAGTTATTCAGAAATAAAAGAACAAAGAGATGAAAGATTGCCATGAAAAGGAGTTGCAATGACCGCAAGGATCAGTAGGGAGAATGCAAAGTGAATTTAAAGAGAGCAAAAAAAATTGTAAGTGTAAAATGAAAAATGATTGAGAGTGGAATATAGAAAATGGAGAAGAATGGGGAAAAATAAATCGAATAGACGGGAATTGAATATGGACGAAAGAAAAAAAAAATAATGTAAATGAAATATTTGAGAGAGAATTATTCAGAGATAAACAGAGATGAAACGATGAACGATTCCCATTGAAAAGCAGTTGGAATGATCGTTCGAATCATCAAGGAGAATGCAAAGAAAATTTAAAGAGAACAAAGAACAAATATGAGGCATAAGCAAATCAAGTATAAAATTATTAATTAGGAAGAGAGAAACAAGATAAACAAAACACAGAAAAAGGAGAATTAATGGAGAAATTAATAATAAATCGAATTGACGGAAATTGAAATGGACAAAGGAAGAAAAATGTTATGTAAATTAAATAGTTAAGAGAGGGAGAGAAAATATAAAAGAGAAAGGCATCAATGTGCGGAGAGAATGAAACGAAGGCAATGATTCCCATGAAAAGAGAGCAGATAACGAATATGAGCCATAAAAATCAAATATAAAATTATGAATGATTGAAAGAGAGAGAGAAAATATAGCAAAAATGTGGAGAGTAAAATACGAAAAGAAGGAATTTTAGAAGGAAAAGTGGAAACAATACGAAAAATAGGTATAAATTCAAAACAATTGAAACATCAATTGGGTCAATTCAAATTATCATAAATAGTGTTTCGAATGAACATCAAATTCATTTTGAAGACATTCGAGGGACCATGTTGATAGAGGTACGATGGTGCAGAATCAAAATTAAATACATGTTGGATACATTCGAGAGAGCAATGATCAAATTAATAGAGAGTAGAAGAAGCAGTATGATATTGAGAGAGAATCGTATGACGAGAGTAAGGCAGAAGGCGCAAGGTCAAAGGGCAAGGAAGAGTAGTTAAGAAGCGGTAATAATAATGTTTTTTTTTAAATTATGTAAACAACACGAAGGGTATCCCGTTATGAAGAGAAGAATGGAGAATATATCACCAATTAAAAAAAGGCCAAAAGAAAAATTTGAGAAATAAGAGAAGGAGGATGGAATGATTAAAGAAAGGAGAGAGGAAAATTGGAAGAATTCGCAAACGAGAACAACATGGAGGAGATCCGATTATGAAGAGAAGAATGGGGAATGAATCGAAAATTCAAAAAAAGGAGGGCAAAAGAAAATTTTTGAGATATCAGAGAAGCAGTATGATATTGAAAGACAATCGAATGACGAGAGTGAGGGAGGACGCGCATTTGAGAGCAAGATGCAAGGGCAAGGAAGAGTATTTAAGAAGCGGTATAATGATGTTTATTTTAAATTATGTAAACAACACGAAGGAGATCCCGTTATGAAGAGAAGAATGGAGAATATATCACCAATTAAAAAAAAAGGCCAAAAGAAGAAGTTTGAGAAATTAGAGGAGGAGGATGGAATGAATAAAGAGAGAGGAAAATTGGAGGAATTCGCAAAAGAGAGCAACATGGAGGTGATCCGGTTATGAAGAGAAGAATCGAGAATGGATCGAAAATTAAAAAAAAGAGCAAAAGAAAAATTTTCAGATATCAGGGAATAAGTATTTTAAGAACAATGAAATGATTAAAGAAAGGAAAGAGGGACATTGGAAGATTTCACAAGAGAGCAGAAGAGGCATACATAAAGAAAAATGAAAGAAGAAAAAAATGATTTAAAGAACACGTAGGACATCCAGTTTTGAAGCGAAGAATGAATAGAAAATTTAAAAAAAAATGGTCGAAAGTAGAATTTTGAGAGATCAGAGAATAAGTATTTGGGAGACAATGAAAAGATTAAAGAAATAAAAGAGTGACATTTGAAGATTTTATAAGAGAGCAGGGAAAGGAAATATACAAAGAAAAATGAAGGGATAGAAAGCAGATGATAAACAAAGTTGTCATAAAAGCGAATGAAATTTACAGAGAGAAAGGCCGATTGAGCAATGATTAAAGAAAGAGAAAGTTAGAGAGAGAGAGAGAAAAAAGTAGAAGGCAAAACAACATGATGTGAAGATTACCAAAGAAATTCGGATCAAAAGAAAGAGAGTAAAATATTTTTATAACAATGATAGAAATGTTTCAAATTAGAATACATTTTTCATAAATTAATTCATAAAGGAGGGACATTTTGGGAGAAAGACAAGTCAATTGTGGAGGAAGAAATAATCGCGAAGGAGAGAATTGATCAACAAAGCGATACGTTAACGTAATTCGTCGATATAACGAATTATTGAAAAGTGATTAAAGAGTTGAATGAAAGAGAAGTGGCAATGGTGGACACGAATGAGCAGCAATCAAAGACAAATAATCGAAGTCCATTTTTTTCAAGTTATGGAAAATTTATTGAAATTTTTTTAAAAAGGAGATTTTAGAAGAGATAATAATTCAACAAGTTTTCATAAAACCGAATTGAAATGACAATTTAAGGGAATTTGACCGTTTAAGAAAGAATTGAAAGAATGACAAGTAATAATTTGAGAAAATAAATCGCGAATATTTTTTAATTCGACATTATATTTCAAAGAAGAGAAGAGAGGAAGTTAAGAGAAAGAAAAATAATAATTTAAGAAAATAAAATGAAGTCATTTTAGAACAGGACATGATATTTGAAGCAAAAGAAGATATGAAATAAAAAAAAAAGAAAAATTGTAATTTGAGAAAATAAATTGAGGGCATTTGGGAATAGTATCACATTTCAAACAAGAGAAGAGAGGAAGAGAAAACACATTATAGAGGCAAAAACGTGTTTTGAATTTTATACGAAGTAATAATATATAATAGAAATAGTCAGATTGAAATATTGTTGGGAGGATAGGAATATTTTATAAGAAATTCGGAAAGTAAAATTAAAGAAGATTGTAAAAAATTAGGATGGAATGGATAGGAATTTGAAGGAGGTACACAATTAATATTAGACACGTGGCGAAAAAAAATCAAATAAATGCCACAGAGTATGAAAAATTCGGAAACCGTTCGAAAAATATTGATTAAAAAATAATATCAAATAATCGAAATTTTTTGAAACAAAATATATTGTATAAATATACAACAAACAATAAAATTTTATTGTGAATTGTAATGAATTAATACACATTTTTTAATTTTATATTAAAAAAAAAATATTTTCATAAATTTCATATAAAAAATTATTAATTAAATGTTGTTAACACACAAAGAAAACCATTATTAAATTAATTATTGGAAATTATTTAATAATATACGGTTCAATTGTTATCGTATTGACATAATTATTCCAACACAGGGACACACAGTTACAAACATTTTTTTGTGTATTTATTATATTTATACGAATGCGAGCAGTCAGGTGAAGATGAATAGCACAGCAACGGAGCGAACGACAACAACAAACACCAGTAGCAGCAACAGCAGGATATACATCAAGGATAACCAACATTTTTTAACACATAATTTTTTTGTGGTTTTGTTTATTTGTTATTATTATTTTTTTGTATTTACGGTACAAAAGGAAATATGCATTTATTAAATTCCACAACAACAAAAATAGTTGATGTTGTTGGCATAGAGCGATAGCGGTAGACACAGACAGAGAGTAGTGATATAGCAAAGATTCATCATTGATTGGGGTCATAGATAGCAAATATTGAGAAAGAAATATATTACAATATATGGTAAACGATTCATATATACAAAAGTTTAAAGAATAGTTTGGTTTTTGGGTTTAATTGATTTTTTAGCAAAAATTATTGGTGGGATGATGACGTAGTTGTTTGGTGGTTAGAGATGAATTGGTGGGAAAAAACATGGCATTGCATTTTTCCACATGGTAGGAATATTATACAAGTTTTGGGATTTGTTTCAGTTTGTTTTTGGTAGTTTTTTTTCCACATAATTATTATCATACAAAAAACAATGTCCGAATAAAAGCAGCATGGAAAATTAAATACGTACAAATCAGAACAAAAAAAGTAGAAGAAAAAAACGAGAAAAGGGGTTCCATGATTAGCAATACGTTTTTGTTTCTTTTTTGTTTTGTTCTGTAGTTTTTTGTTTTAATTTTTGCATAGCAATAATGACATTATTAACAACAAACAACTAACCAAGAAAATAAGAACTAAAAAAAATACTCATCTAACTTTCATTAAAACAAAAATACAAAACGCCCTTAGCCACAACAGCTGGGCTGGGCTGATGGACAAGAACAAAAAACCATACAAAAAACTATGGAAGAAAGGAAATGGTTTGGGATTAGGAAAAGGCACATTAAAAATATCACTGGGAAAAGACGGAGGGAGGAACTAAATTAAAATCCCTTAAGAGGATGGAAAAATAAAAAAACACAACAAATGACTTTTTTACACAATGGGAAGTTTAGTTCATCTTTTTAGTCATTAATTTCATGATTATCATTAGTTTCTCTTTTTTGTTTTTGGTTTAATACTATTGTTGGGGATTTTGTTTTGTCTTTGGAGACTCCTCGTTTTGGTTTAAAAAATACAGAGGGTAACATTTATGTAAAAAAATTATTTTTTCATTTCAACACATAACATAAAATGGGTTTGAAAAATTTAAACATAAACTAACAAACTAAACAAGAAATTGTCTTTCAATTATTTGCCATATTGAAAATTGAAAAAAATACTGTTTCACTAATTTTTGTTCATTTGTTTCATTACAAAAAAAAACTAATTAACAAAAATATACATAACTCTAATTATAACTAAACTATTAGCTACCCCCTTTTTGTTAATCAAAAATGTAAAAAAAAACTTAAATAACTTAATTTAATCAATTTAAAAAATAACTTAAATTTAATAATTTGTGATTTATTTTTAGTAATATTTTTGTTCTACTTTAAAAATAAAATATTTTTGTTAGCTTTTTTTGTTTTGGTTTTTGGTTACGTGAGAATTTTGGTGCAGTTTGGAAAATATTTTGTTTAAACTTAAAAAAACTTAAATTATACATACAATATATAACTTAAAAAAATTATATATTTTTCTATTGTTTTATTTTTTTTTAAGTAAGAAGAGCTATATGAAAGTGAAATAAACTTACCGCCTGCTGATCTCTGCATTATGGGAGATTGCCTTTGTATTTGTGGCTCTGCTGGTGGTTCCAGAATATCACGATATTTGGATACCATCAGTACAGATATGAAATATACAATGGCCAACGATAGAAATTGAGCTTGTTTTGTTTCCTCCTGAAAAAAAGAACGAAATAAAAATAAATATTTTAAATACTGAATCACATTATTTTATAATTAAGGCGTCGTGATAGGGTTCCAATTAATATAAAATGCTTGTCATAGATTTCATCTATTAAATAACAAACAATTTTTTTTACGGATTCGATTCGGATTTCTATGGATTCGATCTCTGATCCCAGAGAAATATGAGTTTGGACCCCAAGTGTTTTTGGTCGACATGCGTTTCAGACATTATAAAATCGGTTCAGACTTGTTTATACGCCAGTCGGGCAAACTCATCATTTGCGATCCTATAAAGTATATATATTATTGATCAGTATACAGCGGAATTTTATGCAACCCCTATTTTTGATCCGATTTATGTCAAATTTTGGGACTGGGCATATTTTTGCCTTCTGATTAAATTGCAATCGAAACATATGACATGTGCAAAATTATGCAAAATTCATAAATTTTTGCATATGCAAAATTTATGCATTTTACATATTTTTTATGCAACAAATATTTCAATAATAGGTACAAAAATGTTTGTGTGTAAAATTTTTCTGTTTAACATTCTCTTCAGACAAGTCAATAAAATAGAGAAATGTATAACCACAGCCACAACCCTCAAAATACGGAAAATCGGGAGGTATCGTTCTATGGGGGCTATATGAAGGCCTGAACCTAAACCGACAAATTTTAGGCGGAAAGTTTTTTACCCCCAAGGAAGACTTTATACCAAATTTCAGCCATTTCGGAGGGATATTGAGGGCACAACCTTGAAAATACCAGAAATCTGGAGGTACCGTTCTATGGGGGCTATAAGAAGACGTGGACCTATACCGACAAATTTCAGGTGGAAAGTTTTATACCCACAACGAAGACAAAATGCCGAATTTCAGTCATTTCGGTGGGATATTGAGGCCGCAACCTTCAAAATACCGAAAATCGGGAGGTACCACTCTATGGGGTCTATATGAAGACGTGGACCTATACCGATAAATTTCAGGTGGAAAGTTTTATACCCCCAACTTAATACCAAATTTCAGCCATTTCGGAGATATAGTGAGGGCGCAACCTTCAAATGTGAAGACGTGGACCTGTGCCGACAAATTTCAGGTGGAATGTTATATACCACCAACGAAGACTAAATACCAAATTTCGGTCATTTCGGTGGGATATTTATACCACAAATCCTTGAATATATTTTTGCATATGGTTTGGCATAAGCTCATTTTATGCAGATATGTAAAAATATGCACGATATGCAAAATATGCCAAATATGCAAACATTTCTGGGCCTAATTCGTTTTATTTTGTAATAATAATTTTCTCTACGACCATCCTTACCATATATGCATTTGCATAGGATTTTCTGTCTATAGATCAGGATAAAATTCTAAGACGATATAGCCATGCCCGCCTGTGGTAATAACCCTAGCGTCCGCAATAAATGAGAAAGAACGCTAAAATGTTGCATCAGAGTGTTTTTTATAACCTCAGCATTTATGCTAACGAGGGTATGTACACTTTCATACGGGCAAAATATGCCTCATTGAAATAATGGTTTTAGACGAAACCCGTTTCAGATAATTTGCACTGTACGTCTGTCTGGCTGGAGCGCACGATAACTCTCGAAAGGATCGAGCGATTCGGTTCAAAATTTGGCTTTCGTAATATTTTGTCCAAACTTAGTTTAAGTTCGAAGATGGGTTATATCGGTCCACTCCCCCACAAAAGTTCGAAAATGCTCGGAAAATTTGTGTCACGATAACACATGAAGGGAGTAACCGATTTGGCCCATACTTTGCACATCGTGAAATTTCTACCAGACTTAGATGAGGTTCCAATCAATCGGTCCACTTCTTCGGGTAACTCCCCCACAAAAGTTCGGAAAAATTCAGTTTAGGACCTGCTCTCGAATCGATTTGATTTTTGCTGTAACAACTTGTATTCACCGCCCCCATACGACGGTACAAGTTTCATCTGGGGCAAGTCCATACTTCCTGAGTAAATAGCCAGACTTATATGAGGTTCCAATCAATCGGTCCACCTCTTCGGGTAACTCCCACACAAAAGTTCGGAAAAAATTCAGTTTAGGACCTGCTTTCGAATCGATTTGATTTTTGTTGTAACAACTTGTATTCACCGCCCCCATACGACGGTACAAATTTCAAGTCCATACTTCCTGGGCAAATAGCCCTATGGACACCGTGTTTAGTGGTTGGAGCGCAAGATAACTCTTGAACAGATCTGCGGAATCGGTTCAAAATTTGGCCTTCGTAATATTTTGTCCATACTTAGTATAAGTTCGAAGATAAGCCATATCGGTCCACAACTTCAGGTACCTCCCCCACAAAAGTTCAAAAATATTCGGAAAAATTGTGCGCAAGATAACTCTTGAAGGGAGTAACCGATTTGGTACATACCTTACACATGCTCATACATCTGTCCTATGTATAACTGCTTTGAATATGGACTATATATGTCCACTCATTCGGCTACCTCCCACACAAAATTTTGGATAAATTCATTTTAAAACCTGCTCTCGAATCACTCAGATTCCTGTTGAAGCAACTTGCATTCGATGCCTCAATTACTACGGTAAATGCTTTTTCAGGGGCAAGTCCACACTTCAGAGAAAACAGCCCAAAAGGCGTCCAAACATAGTTTCTGTACGAAGATTGGCAACAACTTCCTGTACTTCCCTCCAATATTTAAAAAAGTGTCACTAAAATGGTATGCACAATATCCCTTGAACGGGTCAACCAATTTGGTCCAAACTTTGGATTTCCTAATATTTTGTCCAAATTTAGTTTAACTTCTGAAATGGCCGATATCGATCTTCTCTTTATGTTACCTCCCACACAAAATTTCAACAATTGTGTCGATCTGTCCGTAGAAGAAAGTTTAAGTTCACATACAATGAGTGCATATCTATGTCGGCAAAGCCGACTGATACTTTTTACTTATATCATAGGCAGGTCAGGTTCGAAGATGTGGGGGCACATAACGGTACCACCCGATGTAAGGTATTTTAGGGTTCCCAGTGATCAAAACACTTCTCCAACAAAAATTATGGACATAGGTACACGTTTTATTGTAGCCCGCATGGTGGATGGTATACAGGTTGGGCCCGGCCGAACATACCACTTTTTTACTTGTTTTGCAGCATCTTGTCGTCGCTACCCTTTTTACTACAGAACACTTTTACGGGACCAAGTCAATACTGCCTGAGGTAATGGTCCAAAAGCTATAACGAAACGCCGGCAGCAACTAAAATGATGCTTGTTTCACCAGAACATCTCACAGGGTGTCCCCAACTTCTTTGTTGAATTTATCGCGAGAAACCCCCGAAGTCTCCCCAACAACCAACTCAGCATCTAACACCACAAGCTGTGGTTCACCTCCCCGGAAAGGCATCGTTCCTACAATTCAATTGTAACGGCCTCCGCAACATCATAGTCGCCGCGATTCAGGAAACAACTTTTGCAACTGCAACTTTTAACGTTGCGATGGTTACAACGTATTCCGGAAGTATTGCACAAGAGGCGGAGGAGGTACAGGCCTATCTCGTTTGACCATGCTCTAGAGACCTATACAAGGAATGAGGGAAACAGTAATGTGTGGGACTGCCGAGGTAGAGTTGCCTAAACTGTACATACATACAGTGGTTCAGAAATCGATTTCCTTGCCAAAAGCCCCAATTTTTTGTTGTCACCGATCGTTAATTTCTATATACGATTAGATTGTAAACATATTGAAACTAAGGAAACCACAAAATTAGGTCAAAATATTGGAAGGTGTGGGCGTGGCGCTCTCCTAAAGACGACCATTTTTTCTCAATTTGGGAAAATACGTAATTTTTGTAAAATTCTGGAGAAGGAAATAGCTAAATATCGAGTTCTATAATCCTATTATCAGTTTGGAATATTATTTTGTTGCACATCCGGATTATTATAAAAATTCCGGCTTCAAAATGTCAGCAACAATTTTAGGTGGATGCAATGGATATATCGGTCTGTAATCGAAAATCGGAAGGGAACATAAAAAACTTGTTGGCTTCAAACCATTTGCACCAACTTTTCTACGTTGATATCAACACAGCTTCCACGAAAATTAATTTTAATGGACATTAGGGGATCCCTCCTAAAACACTTAATTTTAAAGAATTTAAGTCACACTATATAGAATATGTTAACAGTTGCCGAATTCTGAATGGGTGAAACTCGAATTCATAGGAAAAAACTCAAATATTTAACTATGCCACTACTAGACCAAATTCGAAAAGATGATCATGTTATCTGTCGAACAAGAAAAAAAAAAACAAAAATTAAAATATCTCTATCCGTTCAAAAGTTATTTATTGCTCTCTGAGAAATTTACTGTTATAATTAACTTCTCTAGCTCACTTTCTCTCCCTAATAGAATGATATTCTCAATTTACTCCTGCTTTTACTCTTGAATTGTTATTGTTCTATTTCCTCATCTAACGATAGCCTGATGTTAGTTCGTTTTTGGAAGGCAATAACCGTCTGCAGCTAGGGAACGTCAATGTCCATGATCATGACCTTTGGCATTCCGTCCTAGACCTGAGGGGTATATCGCTGGCCCAGCAAATGTATAAGTTCACATTTCTCTAAGGATAAGAGGAGATTAGCACATCTTGTATGTAGCACAACTTAGCTCCGACCATCTTCCTATCACCGTTTCCCTTAACAGACCACCAGACCTCTGAAGGCCCTACTTTTCTGAACCATGGAAAAACGTTTTGGCAAATGTTCAGAGAATTTACCAATTACCGCTTCAGAAAGCTGCTCAGATCCTCGAGTAGCTGGAAGAATTTTTTTTGAGACGTCATTGCAGCCGCTCGCTAGATAACTGTTGGTCGAATACCGACGGATAATAACGGATGATGCAAGAGCGCCATGTTATATACAGTGAAATAGAGGCATCCTTGGGCATTTCTTCCACCAACTAACATTTGTTACCACCAACTAACATTTGATGCTGTTGAATCGTTCAAAAACCACGTTTTGGAGATGTCCAAATTGAAGTGGAAAAAGTTGTTTAACAATTGGTTTGATCGCACCCTGGGGACTACTTAAAAAAACAATAAAACAATTTTTGTGATGGTAAATTTTCGCATTTTCATTGTTAGGCCAAAAAGTTATCATGCAGCCCTCGTAATCAACTATATGTGTGCACGCCAATAGTTTGTGATATTCAGAAATGAGAAGTCGAAGACATGAAGAGTGAAACAGAGAGTTCCCCAAGGAGCGGTGATATCTCCGAAACTGTTTAACATCTATCGTAACCTATGCGCATGATTCTATGGGTTTTGGCGTCGGGTCCTACCTTCGATGACATATCGACACCTCCAAATAATAGTATGCTAAGTCTAAAAAGTGAGTTTTGCAGGAGAAGCTCTCAAAGTTTGGAAATTTTTTTGAACTTCAGTACTATGCTAAGTCAATATTTGTTTATAACTTCTGTTCGGATTGACCGATCATTACCAAAATTAGACTGAATTTAAGTTAAAGGACGTTCGACACCTCCAAATAATAGTTTGCTAATTCTGAAAAGCGAGTTTTGCAGGACAAGCTCTAAAAGTTTGGAAATGTCTTTGACCTTCAGTACTATGCTAAGTAAATATTTGTTAATAACTTCTGTTCTGATTGTCCGATCATTACCAAAATTTGACAGAATTTAAGTTAAAGGACGCTAAATATAAAAATGTAAAGAACTTGAAAACATGCTAAGTCAACTTAGCATACTATTATTTGGAGGCGTCGATATGTAACAGGTTAAATATCTATATAGCTGACTTAATGCAATTCATCAAAGTGAGGAATATGAAAATATTCGCCGCTAAATCCACTGCCGCACTTCACTACCTAGACGGTGGTAAGTCGTAGAATGCGCTTTATTAATCCACTTCGCGGAACGTGTTGAAGTTTTTATAGCAGGTGACCATTGTTGCCATTATGTTTTTTTTCCTCGAGAAGTCAACGCTCCCTAAGATATGGGCCCCGAATTGTCCCAATATTTACGTTCATTGTCCCAATATTTTCTTCATACATATGTGTGTTTTTTATTGATTGGTCTTGTCATTGGAATAATTAGATCCACTATTAATTATACTTAATTCAACAGTGCCTAAAAATGAACCATTGAAACTTCTAAATTTTCTGTTGTTACCTACGAAAATTCTATGTTTTTTTTTTTTTGTACAACTAAAGGCTGAGTGTGTCTGTGGGCACATTCTTCTGATTCTTTTTACTTGTTCTAATTTCTTTCAATTTCTTCATAAAATTACAATAACAACAAGAACATAACAGCCAATACTCACCACATCTCTATAGATAACAGCTCTTAAACGATTTACATCCATATCTTGTAGCAATTTCTCAGGATCCTTAACCGGAGATAATTGACCCGTTATAGACTCGACAATATTCTAGAAAAACACAAAAGACAAGAAGAAAATATGAAAAAAGTGCAACAAAATAAAAAGAAATATCAACAAAAAACAAAATTCACATTAAATTCAATAGAGTCAACTACAGCTAATGGAGGTGACCCCCTTCAAGAGTTGAATGGGATCACTCGTTTATGAACAATAGAATCACTTACAACAACTCCTGCTTTTTATGCGGCAACATAAGATTTCATTCCTTGACAATGCTTCACAATGACAAAGGACAAAAGATAGACAGACCAAAGAACGAGAGAAAAGGTATTGATGGACTGACAAAAAGACGGACGGACGGAAGTATCATATTTGGCAAAAGTTGCATTTTTCTCTCAAGCGTATGTTCTTGTTGTCTTCTTTTGTTGTGTTTCGACAAGGGCATCATGCCAGCGGAGCAACACCGCCACCCTTTATTGTTGCTTTTTTGCCGCACGGGCAAGATGAAGGGCTTTGTTTGGCACTTTCCAAGCCATTTGTGTCATGGTAACAACAATTATGCAGCATTTTCTTACTGCCAATTTCATCTATTTTCTTCTTGGCAGGGCTTCCATTTAATGACGACCACGTCACACAACATCGAGTAACAGTACAATTGAATATTCCGTCAGGTGAAAACCATGAAATGGGAAGTGATGCTGGCTGGCAAGCAGGTACTCTATCAAATAGCACAAAGCGAATATTGTTGCTGTGTTTTTTTTTGTTCCAAAATACAAGGAAAAAGAAATTGAAAAAGGGCACAACAATAATGCCTTTTAACAACACTCTCTTTAGAGTAGGAAACAAG
The DNA here is from genome assembly GCF_047663935.1 of Musca autumnalis. Classification (NCBI taxonomy): domain Eukaryota; kingdom Metazoa; phylum Arthropoda; class Insecta; order Diptera; family Muscidae; genus Musca; species Musca autumnalis. The sequence goes on along the minus strand of NW_027411866.1, from coordinate 201,597,438 downwards.
ATTTCCCCTGTTTCCAAATTTTCTTTATACTACAATCCAATGAACGTAGTGCTGGACAATGTTTCCAGGCATTTTGCTACGTGTCTGGTCGTGAACAGACCATCACAATGACTTTGAGTTGAAATTCATCATAGTTGTCCTTATTTATACACATACTTGTTTTTTTGTGATTACAAAACTTACCTTTGGCGATGCTTGGGCACCACGTATGAGCGCTTGTAAATGAGCTGCCCCGGGCACGTCGCGTGCCATTGCACCAACATTGTAACGTGTACGCTCCTTGCATTCCAAACAATTTCGCACCGCACATGTACAGACAAGACGCAAACATTGTCGCAATATACCGCCGCTGGACATGTTCTTTTCAGCTTCCAGCTCACCGAAATTTAATGATGTTGCAAAAATTAACACATCAGCCATGTTGACAAGACGTTGTAGGAAAGAAACGGCCACCTCGAGCGGCATACCTTGGGTGGGTTCCAGTACATCAAGTTCAGACTGCAAAAGTTAAAAGAAAACAAAAATGAATGAATTAATTAAATAATGTTAAAATATCAAGTAGTTTTTTAGACAATTTTAAATTGAAATGTATGTTACATAGTACAATAAACCTAATTTTTATAAACCCGTGACAAATCGTTTGTTTAGAAGTTACCAAACAACATAAGTATTTTCTATTATGAAAAAGGAAATTAAATAAGCTTTCAAAAAAAATCGGTTGTTTGTTTCATCTTTTTTTTTTGTAATATGTGGCAAATCTTAATATGGGAACCCAAGTGCGTATGATTGTTATTCATTTGAAATATTATAATTACAATCATACACACTGTTGTTCCAATATTAAGAAATGAAAAATACTACAAAAAATTAAAATACAAACAATTTTATAACTCAATTTATTTAAAAAAAAAATTGTTGTTTGCCATTTCCTTTTTCGTAATAGAAATTTCTTATGTTGTTTGGTATCTTCAAAGCAGCTTCGAGCCCGGGAAATTGTTTTATTGCTTTCAAAGCGTTTTTCACACTTCATCCATTAAAAGTTAGCTCTTTGTTGACCGATTTAAAAACACATATATATATGACTTGCTTAAAAGATAAAAAGGAAACCCGGCGTTAAAACCAAAGAAATGCCCGTGCAAAGTTGAAAAACTAAGCAACCCCGTTTTTCCTACATTTACTTATATACTTATAACCAACGATTTTTTGGTCTTCTATGGATACAAATACAAACGAAATAGTGCATCAGAACCCCTGAATAATTTTCGTGTATCACAGCGTTATCGAATTAAGTACCGGATTTGGTCCAACCTTTGTGCCGCGTAATATTTCTTCCAGGAAGGGCCTATCGTAGAAGACCGATCGGGCGCCTCCCATAAAAACTGTTAAAATCATTAACTTATGTGCACTTCCAGGGTTATGTGTTTTCATTAGTAAGCACACAAGATAATGACCTGAAAGTCCCTGAAAACCCTACACATAGATCGACCTGGCTTAATGTACGTAGCACAAAATAGGATTTTAACAAAACAAGAATTATAGAAAATAAGGATGCTTCTTTTGGAAGAGAGTACATTATCCAATATTATAATTTAGAAAAATACCCGGAAAGTCTGTAAGAAGAGGCAAATTTATGGAGGCATAGACGTCATGGATTGGTAATCTCAAGCGACATTCTGCATGGATGCTGAATCATATCTGGGCACATCAATGAGGGTAACCACATCAAACTCGGGTATAATTGGGATGCAAGCTTGTTTAAGAATCAAACAGATTTTTTATGATTAAACTTTGGGACGAAGCACTTAAGTAATCCATAACAAAGACATCATCATCAGGGCAGTCACCTAAATAGGCTTTGATAACGACATCTTTCAGACGAAGAATAGGCAGTGGGCTTAATAAGTTTGTTGATAGACCCAGTAAATACAACTCTAACCAAAAAATTATAATCCTTCTTATGTTGCTGGTATTATGAGGGAGAGGTGGATTGATCCTAAATATTGGGACATTTTGGTTCCATAACTCATAAAGTGGAATTGCCATTTAGCAAAAAAAAGCAAGTAAAAATGTGTAAGTCGGCTTTGCCGATAAATATATACCCTCAGCCAATGTGATGTGAAACATTCACCTACGGACAGATCGAATGTATTTAAGGTCTCTTCAGAATTTTGTGGCTCTTTTTTGGACATTTGAACTTGCCGACAAAAATGTGGATTAGGAATTAACTGCACTAAGACACAAATGTTGAACTTTTGTGAGTGAGGTACCCTAAGGGAGGACCGATATGGGCTATTTTAGAAGTTAAACTAAATTTTGACAAAATATTAGGAGATCGAAAGCTTGGGCTAAATTGGTTGCCCCATTCAAGTGATATCGTCCTAGCATTTTAGTGACATTTTTTAAATATTGGGGAGAAGTACCGGAAGTTGTGGACCGGTATTGCCCCATGAAATTAAGTTTGGATATAATATGACGAAGACCAAATGTTGGACCAACTCGGTTGAACAGTTCGAGAGTTATCGTGCTCTTCGACCGCAACATACGGTGACATAGGGATTTTTTTACACCGTTCGGGCTGTTTTCCTAAGAAATATGGACCTGCCCCTGAAAAAACTTTTACCTTCGTAATGGAGGTAGCGAATGGAAATCGCTTCAATAAGAATCAAAGTGTTTCGAGAGGAGGTCTTAAAAATGAATTTATCCGAAATTGTGTGTGAAAAGTACCAGAAGGAATAGACAAATATAGTCCATATTCGAACCTGATCTATATCTGGTAGATATATTAGGGCGTGTAAAGTATGGAATGCAACGGTCAATTTTTCCGAACATTTTTTAACTTTTGTGGGGGAGGTTCCTGAAGGAGTGGGCCGATATGGCTTATCTTCGAACTTAAACTATGTTTGGACAAAATATTACGAAGGCCAAATTGTGGACCGAATCTGCAGATCCGTTCGAGAGTTATCTTGCGCTCCAACCACTACACACGGTGTCATAGGGGCTCTTTGCAACTATTAGGCTATTTTATCAGGAAGTATAGACTTGCCCCTGATGTAACTTGTACCGTCGTATGGGGGCAGTGGAAACAAGTTGTTGCAACAAAAATCAAAGTGATTCGAGAGCAGGTCCTTAACGGAACTTATCCGAAATTTTGTGTGGGAGGAGTGGACCGATTGAGTCCATATTGGAACCTCACCTAAGTTTGGTAAAAATTTCACGATGTGCAAAGTATGGATCTAATCGGTTACTTCCTTCAAGAGTTATTGTGCGCACAAATTTTTTTGTGGGGGAGGAACCGGAAGGGCTGGACCGATACTGCCCATCTTCGAACTTAAACTATGCTTGGGCAAACTATTAAGAAAACCAAATTTTGGACCGAATCGGTTAATCCATTCGAGAGTTATCGTGCGCTCCAGCCAGCCAGACAGACAGACAGACATTGCTAAATCGACTCCAAATTGTCTGAAACGGATTTCGTCCAAACATACTTGGGGTCTTAAACCGTTATTTCGATGAGGCACATTCTGCCCGTATGAAAGTGTATATACCCTTCCTAGCCTAAGGGCTGAGGGTATAAAAAGAATAATTCTATGAATGACGTCTATTCTGTAGAAAACACCTGTAGAGGTCTTTAATTCATTAGATGACGACAATGGAAGGTCTTCTATTTTAACAACAGGTCATATGGAAATCTCTTTTATGCTGTAGAAGACCTCTATGGAGGCCTATTGTAATAAATTCTTCGGAGGACTACAAATTTAAAAATTAAGTATTTCTAAAGATGACACCCACAGATATCACCTTTAGTCTGGTCTAACATCCTCCTAGATCCGCGGAATTGGCCATATCTGTTGGGTATTAGATGCAACCCGTGGCCTCATTCGGTGGACCCAGGCTTTTAAATACAATATTTTTTGCAGCCGCCATGTCCATAAACTTCATTCCCTTGTCGGATGTTTCAATGCGGAGCCAACATTTTATAAGAAATTTGCAAATATCTTTTAGAAGTAGTTTTGGAATCTCTTATTTTCAGTCGGGCAAACTAGGCGGCCCAAAAAAAGACAAATAGTTTTTTTTTGAAACACATACACCCTAAATTTTTTCAATTTGATCCAAAAACCTATTATATGGCGAACGGTTGACGTTAACCCGTTCCACCAGAGGGATCTTTGTTTCCATAGCAATTTGTATGGGACCAAAGGTAAATTTTCACGAAAATGCTTTAAAGGTCGTATTTATGGTCCAAACGATGAAAAAACTTTACCAGAAAACTATGTATGATGATCGGTTAACTATAACCCGTGCCACCAATCTTTATTTCACGGACCCCAAAGCCGAATTTTCAGGAAATCGCTCTACAGGCCACAATTATTTTCCAATCGGTGAAATAACTTTACCAGTTCGTTTTTGTGGCTTAAAAATGAATCCTACAAACGGCCTTGATTTTGATATTTCTCCAATATGCATATATGGCCAATTATAAGTAATTTGGGCCCCAAAATATAGCAAATATTTTCAATCCGAGCCAATTTTCCCACATTTTTGTAGAATTGTTTTTTTAGCCACATCAATGAATTGGTAAATTTTGTCATCGATTGGAAAATAATTGTGGCCTGTAGAGCGATTTCCTGAAAATTCGGCTTTGGTGCCCGTACAAAGTACTATGGAAATAAAGATCGGTCAGAAGGCACAGGTTATTGTTAACCGATCATCATAACTTTTTGTGGAAATCGTTTTTTAGCTACAACATTGAACTGGTATAGCTTTGTCATCGATTGGACCATAAACGCGGCATTTAGAGCATTTTCGTGAAAATCGACATTTGGTCCCATACAAATTACTATGGAAACACATATCCCTCTGGTGGCATGGGTTAACGTTAACCGATCGCCATAAAATTTCATATATAACATTTTTGGATCAAATGGAAACAATTTAGGGGTAGGCGTTGCAAAAAACAATTTTTCACACAACATCACATTTTTCTAGCGTGGCAAAAACACCCCTCTGCGTATTGTTGAAGAATATAACGTTTATCCGAATTGCGGCTAGTCCTTCTTTTCGAGGCGAGATGTATCCACCTAAAACTATACCCAAAGCGAACCTCATGTCTTCCACCAAAATGTTCGATGCCAAATTTGCTATTCAGTTGTGGGTACAACTTTAGTTAACCGAACATGACCCCGAAAAGATCCCATTCATTTTCGGATCCTAACCAACCATTTGAGAATCCATTTTTACCAACCCTTTGACATGGTTTAACAACCACGGTAGTGATTTCCAGTCTCCGAGAACATCAGGCCAATTATAAATAAGAATCGAGGCTGGAGAAGAGATCGTATCTTTTACGCTTCCTTTGATTCAGTGTAAAATATCCATTGAATTTGTCATAAAATGTTGTTGGGTGCTTTTATCAAAATAAAACACCATTGGGTGTTGTTTGTTGTGACCATCACACCAATATTTAGCACCTTACGATATATTTGTATGAATAGGCCGGCTATTTGCCGGGTGCATATCGGGCTCCTTTAATTTTTTTTTTGAGTAATGGGGTGGGGGGAGGTGTGTGGGGGGAGTTTATGCGTAGTAAATATTTTCTCCCAAGCTGTTTTACAAACCCGGAGCCTCAAACCATTATTTAACACCTTACGTGATCATCACAAGATTGTCAGTTTTCATTAGAGATAAAGCTTGAAGCTAAAGCAAAACAAAGGCTGCACTTCGCCATGTTAAGGCGATCGAATGGTTCTGATAGATATCTATAACACCCAACGTCACCTTACTACTGGGATTTGTTTACTTGCAAATATTTAATAATAAAGTCATACCAAAATAAGCAGCTATTGTTGCTTAAGTCGATTTTGTATTCAGCGCTTGTAGGGTAGGACTTTGAATCCTTGCAAATATTTGCGTATTGTCACACAGTTCAAATTCATTTAGTTTTATGACAAATTCATAATTAACTTGCATATTTGCCAACATACACACTATGTGACACACATACGTACATACATAATGTAATCCAAAATGTAAATACAATTACTAGGGGGAGATAGGTAAAGAGATATTGTGAGTTTAACTTACATTGGGCGATGTGGCTGAGGCCAACAATGGCAACAAACCGCCACAGGCAATTATCAAATTATCTGCCAATTGCGATATCAAATGCACGGTATTCACAACGAATATTGCATTCTCACTGGAATTGACGAAATCCAGAACACTTTTGGTGGAATGTGAACGCCATACTTGAATGTCGGTTTCCAATGAGAAGAGCACGTCCGAGAGTAAACGTTGATGTATGTAGGACCACTTGAATTCGGGTATGCGGAAGGGTGGTCGTGTTGGACCGGGACTGAACATGGGACGAGTTGAGCCGGATTTGGAACGTTGTTGTTGTTGGGATTGTTGTTGTTGCTGCTGCTGTTGTTGTTGAGGATGTGTTGAGGGTTGTTGTTGCTGCTGCTGTTTGGTGTTATCTAAAATTCGAAAGAAATTAAAAAGAGAAAATCATATGTTAGCATTTTCAGTTTAATTTTTGTAGTAGCCAAATATTTGTATAGCATCAGATTTGCAGACAAATTTGCCTACTGCATACATGCATCAGAATATGAAGAAGTTTGTATAGCTTTCAGGCACATTGTTTAATGTGTCGTAAATTTCAGTTTAATTGCAAGTAAACAATAGCTTTCATAGACTTAATTTAGCTGCACCCAAAGACACACACAATATATAACTCCCTCTCAATTTTACACTAGATCCTTGGGGGTTTATTTTGTGTTCTCTTCCATTTTCATGAAACTGGGATTTGTTTAATTGTGCAGATTGGTGCATTGCATTTTGTAGGTTTTAGAGGCGCACATACATATGTGTGTATGGGGAATTTTCGACAAATATTAACTGTGTTTACCCATCAACCAATACCACAATGAAAATACAAGAATTGCAGTCCTCGTCATCGTTGTTGTAACTTTCTATTTAATGAGCGTTAGGGAATTTGATTGCCTTGGGAACTGACTTTCACCCACTTGCTTCTCGGGTTTAGACGTTGTGCTTGTGTTTTGTGTAACGCTTGAGATTTTGTGTGCATAATCTTTCTAGTTTAAACGAAGCGTAAATTGTGTGGCATTTTTGAGTACAACCAAGATATAAATGGCATGTTACTGACTTTCATGGTTTTTTTCATTCATTTATTACCATAAACAGGGTTGGACGAGGGTGGTAGTTAATTGGGGATCAGGGGTTTTTATTGTTATTGCTCACAAAGAAAAACAACATATCCTATAGATTATATTTTCGGAGGTATCCTAATCAATGGAACATCCAAACAAAGTTCTCCAATTTTGCGGGAAACCCATAAAGAAGATTTTCTTCCATTAGAAGTCATTGGGGAAAGTTTAGCATTCTAAAGAAAATTCCTACGTAGGTCTGCTACAATCTGGAAATCCTCTACGGAGGACTTTTATTCTATCGAAAGGTAGGGTGAGGTAATCTATCATTTAGAAGGTACCATTCTATCGACTAAGATCTTTACATGGTCTCAAATAAGTGCAGGGCTCTTCCATCCCAAAGAAGGCTATTTTTATTTTTATTACGCAGAAGACTATTACAAAAGTTTTCCTCTTATTTTCAATACGGCGATTTAATATTCTATACGGGTGGTATCAGATTCTATAGAAGACTACTACTAGGTATTTTGTTCTACATGAAGGAGGCTTCGTCTTGTATAGAAAATTTTTACTGAGGTCTTCTACACTTTGCTATAGTATATTTTATAGAAGACTACTACGGAGGTCTGTTATTTTGTATAAGATTCCTAAATAGGTCTTCTAATCTATAGTAGGCTCATACGATGGTCTTCTATTTCATAGAAGGTCCCTTCGGAAGACTCCTACGGAGTTCTTCTGTTCTATAGACGACCCCTACGGAGTTCTTCTATTCTATAGAAGACTCCTACGGAGCTCTTCTATTCTATAGAAGACTCCTACGGACCTCTTCTGTTCTATAGAAGACTCCTACGGAGCTCTTCTGTTCTATAGAAGACTCCTACGGAGCTCTTCTGTTCTATAGAAGACTCCTACGGAGCTCTTCTATTCTATAGAAGACTCCTCCGGTGGTCTTCTATTCTAGTACACTCCTATGGAGGTCTTATTTTCTATAGAAGACCCCGTCGGAGCTCTTCTATTCTATAGAGGACTCCTATGGATGTCATCTATTCTATAGAAGACTCCTACGTAGCTCTTCTATTCTATAGAGGACTCCTACGGAGGTCATCTATTCTATAGAAGACTCCTACGGAACTCTTCTGTTCTATTGAAAATACCTACGGCGCTCTTCTATTCTATAGAAGTCTCTTATGGAGGTCTTCTATTCTATAGAAGACTCCGACGGAGCTCTATTCTTTAGAGGACTCCTAACGAGGTCATCTATTCTATAGAAGACTCCTACGGAGCTCTTCTATTCTATAGAAGACTCCTACGGAGCTCTTCTATTCTATAGAAGACTCCTACGCAGCTCTTCTATTCTATAGAAGACGCCTACGGAGCTCTTCCATTGTATAGAAGACTCCTACGGAGCTCTTCCATTGTATAGAGGACTCCTACGGAACTCTTCTATTCTATAGAAGACTCCTACGGAGCTCTTCTATTCTATAGAAGACTCCTACGGAGCTCTTCTATTCTATAGAAGACTCCTACGGAGCTCTTCTATTCTATAGAAGACTCCTACGGAGCTCTTCTGTCCTAAAGAAGACTCCTACGGAGGTCTTCTGTTCTAAAGAAGACTCCTACGTAGGTCTTCTTTTCTGTAGAAAACTCCTACGGAGCTCTTCTATTCTATGAAGACTCCTACGGAGTTCTTTTATTCTATAGAAGACTCCTACGGAGTTCTTGTATTCTATAGAAAACTCCTACGTAGCTCTTCTATTGTATAGAAGACTCCTACGGAGCTCTTCCATTGTATAGAAGACTCCTACGGAGCTCTTCCATTGTATAGAGGACTCCTACGGAGCTCTTCTTTTGTATAGAAGACTCCTACGGAGCTCTTTTATTCTATAGAAAACTCCTACGGAGCTCTTCTATTCTATGAAGACCCCTACGGAGCTCTTCTATTCTATGAAGACCCCTACGGAGTTCTTCTATTCTATGAAGACCCCTACGGAGTTCTTCTATTCTATAGAAGACTCCTACGGAGTTCTATTCTATAGAAGACTCCTACCGAGCTCTTCTATTCTATAGAAGACTCTTACGGAGGTCTTCTATTCTGTAAAAGACTCCTACGCAGGTCTTCTATTCTATAAAAGACTCCTACGAAGGTATTCTATAGAAGACTCCTACGGAGCTCTTATATTCTAAAGAAGACTCCTGCGGAGCTCTTCTATTCCATAGAAAACTTCTACGGAGCTCCTCTAGTCTGTAGAAGACTGATACGGAGCTCTTATAGACTATAGAAGACTCCTACAGAGCTCTTCTATTCTGTAGAAGACTCCTACGGAGTTCTTATCGACTACAGGAGACTCCTACGCATATCTTCTAGACTACAGGAGACTCCTACGGAGTTTTTCTAGACTACAAGGGACATCTGCTGAGTTATTAAAGCCTTATGAAGTTTTTCTAGTCAATAGAAGTCCCTAGCGGAGTTTTTCTAGTCTTTAGAAGACTTCTACGGTGGCTATAGGAGACACCTACGGTGCTCTTAAGGCCCTAAGGAGTTTTCTGAGTCCATAGAAGACTCCTTCGGAGTACTTCTAGTCTATAGAAGACTTCTATGGTGTCTATTGAAGACTTCTACGGAAGACTATGGAAGACCCCTACGGAGTTCATAAAGGCCTGCGTTGTTCTTCTTGTCTATTCAAGATTTCTAAGGCGTTCTTCTAGTCTATAGAAAACTCCTTCTGTGTCTATAGAAGACTTCTTCACAAGGCTACTAAAGACCCCTACGGAGTTCTGAAAGTCTTATGGACTTAATAGAAAACTCTTTTGAGGACCTCTATTTCATCACAAAAGACCCCTATATAGGTCTAAAGTACTATGGATGACCCGTAAAGGGCCTAGCCAAACCATTGGCTAGGAGAAAATCAGAAAATAAAATATCATGAAAACACTTACCGAAATGTTGGTTTTCCACTTGTGTGCTGGCACTTTGTTGTTGCTGTTTAGCCTGCTGTTGCTGGTGTTGATGATGACTCTCGCTTGTCTGTTGGGAAGCATCTTCTTCCACCAATTCTTCAGTTTGTTGAGTCTGTGTTTGTTGTTCATGTTGACTAACAGTCTCCTCCAAATACTCATCATCTTCAAGACGTACATCATCCAACTTCTCTTGGATTAGCTGTTGGGACTGGGTTTCCAAATCTTCAGCGGCTGATGTTTGGGTTTCTTCTTCCACCACAGAAGTGTCCTCCAATTGCAGTTCAGCCACTTGTTCGGTTAGCTCTTCGACGACAACTTCATTTTCAGCTTCATTGACAGCATCATCCACAATACTGCTGACAGTTTGCTCCACCAGATCATTTACAACACTCTGGACAATAGTCTCCACATTGTCCTGTTCCTCTGGTTCAGGGATGGGAATGGAGGATGGCTGTTCTTCACTTTGAAGTGCTTCCTTATTTTTTGTTTCTGTAGTGGTGGCTTCCTCCACTACAGTTTGCACAACATCGTCAATGATTTGTTTGGCTGTTTCATTTATCGACTCTTCAGGTTCTTTATTCTCACCATCATTATTGTTTGCTTCTTTGTCTTCTTCGGCTTCGTCCACAGTTTGCTCAATGACCTTGTCGATAAGTTCATCAACAATATCTTTGACCACTGCCGCCTCTGTTTTACTTTCTGCATCATCATTAATACTTAACAAGGGAGCATCATCCATCATTGATGGACTTGATATTGTGGTATCTGGACTGAGGGAAGATATCTCTTCTGAGGTTTCTCCAGTAATGGTCGTGGATAATGAAGAACTGACTTCCAATTCGGCTAAATCATTGGCTTTGACAGATGTTTCTTCTGTGACTTTTGTGGCGATCTCCTCTTTCTTTTCTTCGACTGTGGCTTCATGTTTGGGACTTTCCTTTGTGGTTGTTGTTGTTTGTGTTGCTTCTGTCTCTGCTTGTATTTCATTATTATTTAAAAGATTTTCTTGATTAGTTTCTTGTGTTTGTTCAGTCTTTTTAGTTTCTTTTTCGTCGACGTCGTCTGTAGTTTTGGTTGTTGTGTCCTGTTGGGCCACTACATTGGTGGCATCATCGGCATTGTTGTTGTTGTTAACATTGTTGTTGTCTGTAATTGTAGCAGTTGTAGCTTCGGATTCTGTTACATTGTTATTCAGCAAGTTCTTGGTATTGAGCAACGATACTTTGTCATTAACTTCCGTAACTTCTGCTTCTTCTGCTGCTGCTTCTGGTTTTGATGCTGTTGTTTCGGTGTTGGACGGTTCTTTGATTTGTTTCTTTTCATTGTTCAATACACCCTGGACCACTTCATTGACAGCCAATTCAATTTCTTCATCTTTTATCACCGATGAAGCCTCTTGCATTTCATCGGCCACAAGCTTACATTCCTGTAAAACCTTTTCGGAATTTTTCAAAACCTCTTGGACATGGGCCTCAGTTTCTTCCGCCGTGGCGGCCTTGGCATTTTCCAATTCCAGTTCTTCTAAATCGTCGATGTTAAGAGTTTTCTTTAAGGCTTCAGTGCCTCCAGCTGGAGCTGTGGCATTGTCGGCTGTTTTGGCGGGTGTTGTGTTAGCACTGGTATTTGTTGAGGATGAGGCATTGCCATTACATTGGGTAGTTGATACAACCACGACTTCGGATTTAATGTGTTCATTATAGACATCACTAATGTTGGATATACTCGATTTAATAGCTGCTCCATCAATTGGAGTTTCCTCCTTTGACTCCTCTTCCATTTCAACTTCGGCTGCCTTTTCTTCACAAGGGGCGGCCGTGGTGGTTGCAGGAGTTTCATCGCTGCTACAAGCACATTTGGATTCTTCAATGGGTTCTTCTATATCTTCATCTTGTTGTGTCGACTCCTCTTCCATATCCATTTCCTCCACTTCTTCCTCTACCGGTGGCACATCCTCCAAAGAAGCCACTGAGGTGGCATTGTGCACCACTCCAGAAGTTCCATGTTGCTGTTGCATTTCCTCTCTTTCCCAACCACTTATTGTACTTATCGGGCGGGCTTGTCTCAATGCAGGATCTGTAATTTGATCTGTCCGCTGACGCTCATAATGTTCATACATTTGAGCAAATTGCAGCTTGAATTCTTCATAGGAGACTTTCGAATGAACAATGGCCAGTGTGTCTACCCACACTCTCCAGCCACCATATTCATATTTAATGGCATGATGCAACAACATGCGGAACAGAGAATATACCATATCGGATATTTTTTGTTCTTCGGTATTTTTCGGATGTATATAGGCCATGGCAATCAACCATTCTTGCCACACGGACATTTGCAGGACAGTTCGACGATTTTCACGATTACTATTACACAGCAATGTCATGTCAGAGAGGAACAGCTTTTTCACTTCAATGAGGGATTCGGTTTGTTTCGATTGCCGTATTAGGGTGGCAACAACTTTGAGCATCACTGTGGAGCGAGAGAGGGACGAAAAAAAGAGGGGAAAATTATGTTATATTGAAAATTACTACTAAATTATAAAAATTATTTTAATTAATTTCTCGTTGTAGTCGAACTTAATGACCTAAGATTTTTTGCAAGTGAAAAAGGAGAGCCGAAAATTCGGACCCACACAACGACCATTATGTGACATGTTTCGCTGTTGGCTCATCAGACATATCGACATACCAGAGTGGCTTCTCTCTCATTGAACGTTTCATTTCTCAAATGCAAGTTTTTTTACAGTGTTAAGTTTTTTTCTCATTCAACCTGTGTGACTTTCGACGACAAACGCGTTTTTAGTGCAGCCTTTGGATGTTATGAGTTTGGCTCTGAGCGCAAACACGCCGTGACAACACTTTTTTCATGTGTTTTTCAAGGACGTTGGTTCAAAATGTTACCTATTAGGGCGGCAATCATTTTAATATTAATTTTTAATTAATTTCCCTTTAGAGTCGAGCTTAATGACCGAAGAAAGTGTAGTCACGGCGTTTTAGCAGTCCGAACCAAACTCATAGCTTCCGAAGGTTGCGCTAAAAAAGCGTTTGTAGTGGAAATTCATACAGGCTGAATGAGAAATAAGTTCGCCACTGTAAAAAACAACTTGCATTTCAGCAATGAAAAGGTCGATGAGAGAGAAACCACTCCACATTCGATATGTATGATGAGCTGCTACCAACAGCAAACCATGTCACATAATGGTGGTTGTGTGGGTTTGAATCTCCGGCTTTCCCTTTTCACTTGCAAAAAATCATCGGTCATTAAGCTCAACTCTAAGGAGAAATTAATTAAAAATTAATATTAAAATGATATCGGCCCTAATGGCACAATTTCAAATATATACAAATTATATTTTTTAATATAAAATGAAACATGTTTTAATACATTTATAGTAAATTATACGGTATATTATTCTTTGTTTACTACGTTTTCCTGTTATATTATAAAGCATTATATATATATATTTTTTTTTTACTTACTTGGATTCTCTAAACGATAGTGACTCTCGGGTTCCGGATGTCTATTGTACATAATATGCTGTGATATATGTTCGGTCATAATTTCATATAATACATTGTATGTTGGCATCGACAATGATTCCTCGTACAAAAGTAAACGTTCCGCTAATAATGTATATAAATTATGTGGCGACATAACGTCATATTTTCGTCTGAAAAACAGCAAAAGAGGAAAGAAATTACAACGTGAAAGAAAAACATATTTTACAATCAGGCTAAATGGAGGATGGAGAGTAAGGATGAAATGAAGACAAAGTAGTAGTAGAACAAAAATATTGATATTGATGTAAGGTCATATTTTACAAAACGCGAATTATATACGGGGAAATGTGATGAAGAACAACAAGGTTCGTTATGAAGTTGGTTTAGGAATTTAAAATCATGTTTGTAGAGTTGTTGTTGTTTTTGTGGCAATGTGGTATATAGTGGTATTTATAGTTGTTTGTTTTTGATAAGACTGTGGCACAAAATTAAGGTGATAATATGGGGCAGAGATAATTCCTTTAGGGGATGAAAGCCCTTGGTGAGTAATTAAGAATCCCGAAGGACAGATCCGCCGTGAGTCGAACTTCCGAGTTGTGGCATGATGAATTTTCTGCTGAAGACCCTGTAAGGCATCCGAAATTGGCGTTATATCTTTGTTAGCTGTTGCTTTAGCTTATTTATGAGATGACATGTCTTCAGTCCAATCGAATGAGGATTATTTTCGTGGAGCATTTCGACCTTCTAACTCGCTTCCTTCTATGTCATTCTCGTCCTTTATTTTAAAAACCGCTATAAAAGTACCACAAGATGACGGTTTTCAGCTTCGAAATGTTCTCCAAAAATGTCGCACAGAAAATTATAGGTACGGTTCTCATTGACAACTAATCGGGCGACAACTGTCGCGTTTTCAAGGTCATTTTTGACAGTTACCCTGATTTGGCTCCGAAAAAACTATGTTTTGTGTTTTTGTATATTCTGTATATTCGAACAACCAATAAATAACGAAAAATGCACAAAATTACTATGAAAGCGCGACAATATCGATAAGATGTCAATGAGAACCGTACCTAAAATTTTCTGAGCGACATTTTTGCAGAACACTTTGAAGCTGAAAAACGTCATCTTGTGGTACTTTTATAGCGGTTCTTAAAATTAAGAACGAAAAGGAAATTGAAGGAAGCGAGTTACAAGGTCGAAATGCTCTACGAAAGTAATCCTCATTCGATTTGACTGAAGACATGTCACCTCATAAAAAACGCTAAAACAACAGATAACAAAGATGTAACGCTAATTTCAGATGCCTTAAAGGGTCTTCAGCAGAAACTTCATCACGCCATAACTCGGAAGTTGGACTCACGGCGGATCTGTCCTTCCGGATTCTTAATATACTCACCAAGGGCTTTCATCCCCAAAAGGAATTATCTCTGCCCCAAAATTTCGGTTCACAGTGTAATATGGTCGTAGTTCAATCTCCAGGTGAGTCTGGTCAATACAGAACATGGCTCTAATGACCCGTATATACATATGAATGTAGGTATACATGCCGCAGATAAATAGTTGTACTCCAGGTCTGTTCTTAGGGGACTTTAATGATCATAATGAGTTGTGGCATAATGTACTCGAAAATGACCATAGAGTGCTGGCTGAGCACATTGATAACCCTATGTTTTGCAAGGTCTATAAGGACGTCACTACAAGAATTAGCGGAGAGTGTCACAGTTTGCCATATATAACCATAGTGTCCCCTGATCTTATGAATTACGTCATCTGACAAGGACGGGTTGTTTCTTAGGTCAGACCATCTCCTCATTATTGTCTCCATCAGCAGACCACCCGATTCCATCAATTAGGGACAGCTAATTGTTCTAGTTTTAGAGAGTTCACTAATTGATCTGCCGACCAGTCTGATGTTCTGATAGCAGAGAGGATGTTCCGAAAGATCATCACAGCTGTAGCCGTAGTGAAATCAAACTTCCCAACATAGGCCGCAAACTCTAGTGACCACAGAGTGAGGGAGCTGACACTAAAAGTCAACAGGTTGGTTGGGGAGAACTAGCGGAACAAGTGGTTAAATTATCTGTTGAGTTCCAACATTGGAGCCGGAATAAATGAATAGTGGGCAACAGTTAATTTACTCTTGAACCCTGGAAAGAAGGAAGATAGGACTTCAGCCACGTTTGGCGACGCACAGTGGTTCAGAATCGTTTTTTCCTGGTCAAAATTCTGTAACTTTTGAACGGATAGAGATATTTTTGTTTTTGTTAGACAGATAACACAATCAGCTTTCTGATGAATTATAAGCGGTCAAATTTTGTCTGGTAGATGCAGATCAAGGTCAATGTAAAACTTTTGAGTTTGTTTAACCATTTTTCATCAAAATATGTATGAGTGTTTTTGTGGTTTTTATATATTCCTATGTATTAAAGATGGTCAAACACCAACAAATAAACAATAAAGTTACAAAAAAAAAAAAAAAATAAAAAAGCAAGTGAGAAAAGGCTATAGTCGGTACGGGGCCGACTATGTGATACCCTACACCACTAACTCTGTGAATAATCTTTTCACTCGAAAACATTTCTTTTATGGAGATACGAAAGTTTTCACCTATCTGGCTTTTATACCAAATGACTTAAGGCAAACTGAACCAAAATAATTAATATTTAATTTTATATTTGACATCACCAACATCAATAGGCTTCTATCTCTGTGATCGTGATGATCCGATCAAAATTCCGACCTGTAGTGTGATTGCAGGAAAAGTGGAAAAAAGGGATGCATTAACGACTATTGCGATATCTCTATTATTTGACTACCTACGCCAACCTACTTTGCATAATTTCAAAGATGGGATTTTCTACTTTCCTAGTCAGGCTTTGCTTTTAGAAGGTCCCCAACCAAAGGTGTGATATCCGTCGTTATTATTAAAATCGCAAAAATGAGAAGTTGGGTTTTATTAGCGACTATTGCGATATCTTCGTTGTTAGACCACCTACGACAACTTACGTTACATTGTTGTAAAGGTGATATTTTATACTTTCATTGTCAGGTTTTGCTTTTTGTAGACCCCTTATAGACGCTGAGATATTTGCTTTGGAATAAAGTGTTGACTTTTTCTCCAAATAAAGTTTTTGCTCATTCCGACCCCTAAATATTATCCGACCATCATCAAAATCAATAGGCTTCTTCCTCTGTGAGACCCTCATTAACACTCGAAATTTCGTGACGATCCGATCAAAATTGCGCCTAGTAGCGTGATTTCCAAAAAAAAAATGGAAAAATGAGATGTATTATCGAATATTGCAATATCTCCTTTATTTAGTCACCTACGCCGACCTAGTTTCCATTACTGTAAAGATGGGATCTTCTACTTTCATAGTAAGGCTTTGCTTTTGCAAAGTATCCAACCAACGCTGTGATATTCGTCATTAAAACTTAAATCGCAAAAATGAAAATTTGGGTTTAATTTGCGATTATTGTGATATCTTCGTTGTTTGATCACCCACGAGAACCTACTTTACATCGTTAGAAAGGCGATATCACATAAGTTTTTTGCCCATTCCGACCCCTGAATATTATCCGACCATCACCAAATAGGCTTCTTCCCCTCCAGGACCCCCATCAACACCCAAAATTTCGTGACGATCCGATCAAAATTGCGACCTGTAGCGTGATTCCAAGGTTTAGATGGACAGACGGACAGACGGACTGACGGAAGGACACACATAGCCAGATCGACTCAGCTCGTCGAGACATTAATTTTGATATATATAAGTATGGGTCTACGACCATTATTTCGATGCGTTACAAACTTTTTGGCCAAAACCAACTTATAATACCCTCCCCACATAGTGGAGTGGGGTATAAAAATCGAAAAAAAAAATTTTCGAAAAAAATTAAAATTTGTGTCAAAAAAAAAACTGTAATTCTTACGGGAAACGGTTAAAAAAACACACATTTTTACCCATGTAATTTCAATAAATTGAAAAAAGTGTTAAACGGACGGAACGGTACGGGTACAAAATTATATATTGGCTGAAAGACTCTTGGACATCTTTCTGTGAAAACAGAACATTGTTCCTTGTTGTTCCACAAAAGTTCTAGTCCACTACATTTTGAATTTCATAAAATTTAGTACCTGAGGAAAAATAAAATAGCTCATGTTGTGTAAACGCTACGGTAATTTACCAAAACGATTTTTATAGGCCACAATCCTACCTACAAAAAACAATGAAAACAAAATCAGTTATAGTTTCCGAGAAATAGCTACGTCTTTCTCCAGAAATTTGCAGAAATTAGCTATTTCCCAAAAATAGGGAAAATGTTCGTCTTTAGGGGTAAACCACGCCCACACCTTCCAATATTTTGACCTAATTTTTTGGTTTCCTTAGTTTCAATATGTTTACTATCGAATCCCGTATAGAAATTAAATATCATTTATAAAATTCCTGTACCATTGTGCGACGTAACGCTGGCTGATCCGAAGAAGCGCGCATGTTATTTCAGGCGACATTTTGTCGGGCACCCTTGGATTGACAGGTTGAAGAAAAGAGTATTTCTTCGCATTAGATATCTTGCCGAGCATGAACTACCACAATTTACAATGGATGATGTTGTGAATGTCATCTGGAACGCTAAATCATCCAAATTGCTGGACGTTGATGGAATCTCCATGGTAATGCTGAAACAGTTGGGTGTGGCGGGAGTCGATTATCTAAGCATAGAATAAATTAGCTTATACTTTCTTGATATAACCTTGACTGGATGAGATCCATTGCCATTTTCTCATGGTTTGATCGTGACTTAATAGCTGCCCACAAATTTACTTGGGCCGGCTCAATTGCTAATTCATCAGTCTCTACTTCGAAAATTTATTAATTTTGAAATTTTTGCAGTGGGCTTATCACGGTTAACATATTTTTGCGGTAAGTTCATACTTTCTGAGATAATGGCTCAAAAGCTCTAAAACAGACTCTTGCCGGCAGTAACTAACATTTTTGATGAACACTATAATTATAATTTCCAAGTTCGAAAAGGGTTCATATCGGACAACATTTTCGAGTACCTCTCTCACAATCGTTTAATATTTTCGCTTATATGCACTTTAAGGGTTGTGCGAAGGTAGATTTAGAAATTTTAGCCGAAGGTTCTCCTTGTGGTTCTGTTTTCAGCGACGTACTGTTTTTCGTGGGCAGGTTTATGTTTCCTGACATAATGGTCCAAAAGCTCTTAATGGTACGGTGGTCAATTAAAATCAATCCAAATCATATATTTGGAATGTCCGCATTCGTTAAAAAACATCCCAAAAGTTTCGATATTTTTGCCAGAAAAAATTCTGAAAACACCCTAAATGCATACTTTTTGGGGAAGAGTGATTTCGGTTATGTATTCGGAATTTGATGTGTTTAATTCATATAGGCAGAGAGTACTTATAAGTCGGCAAATAACTCTCGAACGGAGGAAGCGATTTGGTCTAAAATTTGGCCTTCGTAATATTTTGTCCAAACTTTGTTTAAGTTTGAAGATGAGCTATATCGGTCCGCTCCTTCAGATACCTCCCCCAAAAGAGTACAAAAATGTTTGGATTACTCTTAAAGGAAGTAACCGATAGAGTCCATATTTTGCATATCGTAAAATTTCTACCAGACATATATAAGGTTCCAATAAGGGCTCCCTCGGTCCACTCCTTCGGGTACTTTCTACACAAAAGTTCGGATAAGTTCAGTTTAAGACCTGCTCTCGAATCGCTTTGATATTTGATGTAACAGCTTATATTCGCTACCCCCATTATGACGATACAAGTCTTTTCAGGGGCAAGTCTATACTTCCTGAGAAAAGTTGTAAACAACTTCTATGGCACCATTTGTAGTGTCTGAGCGCATTATAACTCTCGAACTGATCAACCGATTTGGTCCAATTTTTTTTTATTGTGTCTGAACATAGTTTAAGTTCGAACTTCCGGTACTTTCCCCCAAAAAATAATAAATGTCAATAAAATAGTACACTCTATATCTGTTGAACGGAGCAACCGTTTAACTGCAATAATGGCCCATATCGGTCTTATCCGTAGTGTACCTCTCCAAAAGATCAACATTTTTGTTCGACGGTCCTTTGGAAATTTAAATTAATACGAATATAGACGAACGAACAAAAACTAGCCCACTGTTTCTTCTTTATTTGTTCTCATTATAATTACGAAAGATTTGTACTGAATATTTTTAAAATAATTTTCTTCAAAATCTTAAATAAACATATTGTTTGGTTCTCCCTAATATTATGATGAAAATAATAAATATTTATATTAAAAAATTATAATAGGTATGTATGCGTGTTATTACTTACTTGTATGTACTTCTTGATAAAAAGAATCCTAATAATTTCAGAGCTTGTAAGCGTATCAACTGACTTTCAGCAGCCAATAATTTAAATATAGTTCTAACACCATGTTTAACATCAAAAGCAGGTACCATAGAGCTTGGATGCTCCGACATCAAAGATATTAACATTTGTAAAACATCATGTAAATTTTCATCCTAATGAAATGGAAGAAAAAAAAAAAATAAATACAAAAAAATAATGTGTTATACAGATAATAGAAATTTTATTTATCTATTTATGATTTTGACAATTATTGTTGTTGGTTTGTCTTCAAATATTTACCTCATGCATGGTTGTCAAATAATTTAGAATGCTTTGCAATTCATCTTCTTTGACACCTTGGCCTATCATAATCAATTGTTTTAGAAACAATAAAATATATGCACGTATAGCTAAAATATCCTTTTGGGCTGGACGAGGACCATCTGAAAGAAAGAAAAAATTATGTGCATAAATTAAAAATAGTCACGAATAAATTAAAATTTTTTAGGAGAAGAAAGTGAATAATCTTATTGGACGGAATAAATTCCAAGGACTCAACTATAATTTTATGAAAATGAGAAATGAAAACATTTATTAAATAAAATATGCCAAATGAAAAATACAAGATATTTATGATCTATGGAACATAATACTAGTTTCAAAATTAACTTAGAATATTTCATTTGGAATTTTTCTTCGCAAAACAATTTCTCCAAAGGTATTAATTCCTTCACCTACTTATATTATTTGAAATCTAAATTAAAAAATGACACTTACCCAATCCCTTTGGTACAATACCACTTTTAGCACGTGGATTCACAACCCAATAATAATATTTCAATGTATGCACAGTTTGGAGGACAGTGCTGACGCGACGTACATTGCTATAGATCTGTGTATCGCTGAGAAATTCCGTGGCCAGATATGAATATAAACGGGCCTGGACATTTGCCGGTGTATAAATCCATAAAGCTGGATTGAAGAGGACATGGTCCAACAGCTGCCATGTCAGGAATGAAAAGCAAAACAGCTGTAGGCCGCAAAAAAGTTTTGGGGGGAAAACGAAAAGAAAACACAGAAAACATTATTAAAACAAATGTATAAATATTTAGGTATGTCATATCAACTTGTTTCAAAATCTCAATATATTACTCAAGAAATCATAATGATATAACAAATTACAGATTACAATACAGATAGATATATCAATAATAAAAAAAAAACAATATAATAAAATGTTTAAATATTTTATATATACATACATGTTTATGCACAATGCAGTTGATATTTAAGTTTATGATACATTCACATATCAAACAAGGTAACGAACGAACGAAGGAACGAAATAAAGTAAAACAATGAATATTTGAAGCCCGTTGCAATGTGGAACCACAGCATTGATGGCGATTTTGTGTTTTTTTTATTTATTTTCAAATTGTTTAAAATCGTTCCATTAGCAAAGTTCACACATCATAACCACGAGCCAACATAGTTTTGAGGAAGGGGGTTTTTCGAGATAAATGTTTTACAGGTACAGGCATTCCATCAAATAAATGTAACACAGCATGCACAGCAACAACAAATTATATATGTATTTTTTTAAAAATATAAATATTATATCATCCATTCATCATTCCCAGAGCGAGAGTTGTATAAAATATATCAGCGCATCAATTACAATCATGGCACAATAAAAAACAACAAATCATAGTTTTTTTGGTATCGTTTGAAATATGTAAAGAAATTAAATAAAAAAATTAAAAAAAATATAATTTAATATAAACCATATATAGAGTATAGGAGTATTTGATGTAGGTAGCTATCTATATAACAAAATAGAAATTTATATTTAATTTAATAAAATATGTATTCTAGGAAAAATGTATTTTTAGCTATTGATTTTTTTTTCTGAGTTTCAATCAGAAAAAAGTTGATTTGAATATGAATTGATTTAATTGGGATTTTTTATTAGGTTTTTTTGTGTATTTGAATACGACGTATGTGTGAATGGCACTAATGCATGACAATGATTTCATTTTGAGGATTACAAATTATTATTATTTTTTTTAAGATTGCAATATGTGTTGAGTTTTAGTTTTTTTGTGTGGTGTGTTTGGAGTGATAATAGAGTTACGAATGTGGTTGTTTATGTTTTTGTTTGGAGTTAATGGTGAGTTCCTGAGTTAGAATGTGAGTGAATTAGGTGTAATTTTTAGTAATTGTGTGCTTTGTGGCTTCATATAAGAAATATTAGAAATAACCCAAGGCCTACATAAAGTCTGGTAGCTACATCTGAGAATAAACATAGTATTTGATTTTATTATTTACTAGCAGACCCCGGTCCGCGTTGCTGGCCCGTCCTAATTAGTTTTATTGTAAATTTTTAATTGACTTTATGCTTGATAATTCAAAAATAGATATTTTCTACTTCACTTCTTCGGTCCATTGTCAAACCGAGGTGGATTTTAAATTTATCAACAGATTTTGTCTATAACCTTTCTGCTCTCTTATGGGCTTTTGGAATTTTGTGCCCATTCATGCTGCTTAGAATTTATTATCGTCCACGTCCCATGTCTTTAGAATAAAACAATCTAATTATAAAAGTTAAAAAAAAATTAAGTCTAGTTCTCCCGCTTATTAAGACTTATATGTTTAAGTTTTTGTATGCCTGATGGACCGTTGAACCTCACCATTTAAGGAAATTTGTAAATATATCGTTATTCTTGATCGGGGGCGCAACCATCACAACTTGCAAGCCGATGCACTCATATGTTTAGCAAATATAGCGATTAGAAAACAATAGGCCACCGAAATTCGTCTACAAATATATAGCATTTTGGACCACGGGACATTCCTGAACATTTTTTAAAAAATTCATGAAATTAGGTTCAGTAGTTTTGGAAAAATATGTATTGAAAATAGTGGGAGTGGTAATCAGTCTTCTAGATATAACATATTTTTTTTTGGCTCCAAATCATAAGTTTGGCTTATACATAAAGCGTTTTAAAGAAAGGCGTGGGAAAGGTACCCAACCTCAAAATTCGTAATTTTTGCAAAAATGTCGTGTTTTTTATATATAGATATAGTATTTTTAAAGAAATAGGGTATGGAGGGCGTACCCCGTCCCTTCCGGAATTCAACTAAATTTGTAGCCTATTTTAACCGGGGGACATCCCTGTACATTCCCTAGACATTTCAGGAGTGGGCGTGAAAGTGGGCGTGGTCAAATTTTCATTGCATAAAAACCCAAGTCGGGTTATGGCGCACATTTTGCAGAAAGAAGTATCGAAATCGGCCCAGCCGTTTTCAACTGATGTCATTTGATTTGATGTTTATTTATATAGATTTATTTAATTATTTTATTATTATGATATGAATTTCCATTATATCCAAATCCCAATATTGCATATGACAACATTCTGGACGACCTTTTAACAGGTTAAGATATAAAATCGGTGATAGAGTTGGGATAAAAGATATACTAATTCTGTCGAGTTCATAAAATGTACTTAGAAAGCAATTATAAAAAACAAGTAAAAAAGTATCAGTCGGCTTTGACGACAGAGATATACCCTCAGCCTGTGTGGATTAAAATACTTTTTTCCCAAAAAAAAACTTATGTATTTAAGGAGGTTTTCAAAATTTTGGGCGTATGCACCGACAAAAGTATGGATAAGATTTAAGCTCAAAAATTTGCGGGGATATCGATAGATAGGGCTTTTTTATCACACTAACATAAATGCCCATAAATGCCCAAAAATGCCCAAAGGATCCTCGAACCACACAAAAATGTTTAACGTTTGTGTGGGTGGCACCACAAGGATTGGACATATATGGCCCAAATTTAAACATAAACTAAGTTTCGACAATATTTAGAAATAAAAGGTTTGGACACAATCGGTTGCTACGTCTACGAGAAATAGCGCGTACCATTTTAGCGAATATTTTCGAAGTTTTTTGGGGGAGGTACCTGAAGAAGTGGACCTATAAGCACCACCTTCGATTTTCATATAGTATTCGAAGAAATATTACAATATTCAAAGTGTGGACGAACACAGTATTCGGTTCGAGCCCTTCAGCCACTGTACATGGTGTCATAGGGGTTTTTTACAACTTTCGAGCCGTTTTCTCAAAAAGTATATACTTGCCCCTGAAAAAACTTTTACTGCCGTAATTGAGGCCTCGAATGCAAGTTGTTTTAACAAAAATCAATGTGATTCGAGAGTAGGTCTTAAAGTGAATTTATCAAAAATGTTGTGTGGCAGGTACCCGAGGGAGTGGACAAGTATAGTCCATATTCGAAACTGATCTATATCTGGTAGATATTTTAGGATGTTTAAAGTATGAACCAAATCGGTCACTCCCATCAAGAGTTATCGTGCGCACAATTTTTCCGAATATTTTTGAACTTTTGTGGGAGAGGTACCTGAAGGAGTGGACCGATATGTCTTATCTTCGAACTTAAACTAAGTTTATTCGTGAACCGGTCCTAAACTGAACTTTTCCGAAATTTTGTGCGGGAGGTACTCGAAGGAGTAGACCGATTGAGTCCATATTGGAACTTCATCTAAGTCTGGACGAAGTTTCACGATGTTCAAAGTATTGACCAAATCGGTTACTTCCTTCAAGAGTTATTGTGCGCACAAATTTTCGGAACGTTTCCGAACTTTGGTGGGGGAGGTACCGGAAGGAGTGGACCGATATAACCCATCTTCGAACTTAAACTAAGTTTGGACAAAATATTACGAATACCAAATTTTAGACCGAATCGCTTGATCCGTTCGAGAGTTATCGTGCGCTCCAGCCAGAGAGACAGACGGACGGACATAGCTAAATCAACTCCAAATTGTCTGAAACACATACTTGGGGTCTAAAACCATTATTTCGATGAGACACATTTTGCCCGTATAAAAGTGTATATACCCTCGTTAGAATAAATGCTGAAGGTATAAACAGTCGAGAAAAAGCATTGTGATGACTTTTTTTCTCCAAAATTATTCCTGCGGCCTATTAATAGCTAAAATAACGTTTATTCCATTTAATATTAACAAAGGCCTCGCACAAACCACTTAACAAATCGAACTAATCATTTGCGACCCTAATCTTGATCAGGATGAAGTTCTAAGACGATCTAGTCATGTCCGTCTGTTGTAATCACTCTAGCGTCCGCAATAATTGAGATAGAACCCTAAAATTTTGAACCTAGTGTCTTTTTTCCATAGGCAGGTCAAGTTCAAAGATATAACGGTACCACCCGATTTAAGATAGTTTAAGGATTTTATCTATATTTTTTGACCAAATTAGCTGAAATTTGACACTTGAGGTTTTTGGTGGACTAGAAACTTTTCCACTTTAAATTGTCAAGATATGTTCACGTTTTGGTATAGCCCCCATATAGAGGCACCTCTCGATTTAAGGTATTTTGAGGATTTTAACTACATTTTCCTCCGAAATTGGTTCCAATTTGGCACTTGGAGTTTTAAGAGATCAAAAAACTTCTGCACCAAAAATGGTGAAGATAGGTCTGTATATATTAGCCCCCATATAACAGTACCGACCGATCAGAGTATTTCATGAAGGAGGGTATAAAAGGTTCGACCCGGCC
Source organism: Musca autumnalis (assembly GCF_047663935.1). NCBI lineage: Eukaryota > Metazoa > Arthropoda > Insecta > Diptera > Muscidae > Musca > Musca autumnalis. The sequence continues at coordinate 201,571,849 of NW_027411866.1, read as the reverse complement.
GAACTTACCGCTTTTTTACTTGTTTTAAATCATTTTATGCGTGAGACTTTTTTTACAGAAAGAGAATCTGAATGGTGAGCGGCTGTCGGAAAAATCCGGAATTTCGCGAAAGAGACAGAAAAAAAGAAGACACCTTGATTTTGCCAAATCGTGAAGGGGAACATATGAGTAATACAATGGAGCATCAATAAAAGCTCACAGATACTTCATATCGGAAAGAAGAACAATTCCGATGTCAATTACAACACCGCAAAGGGGAGCTGCGTTTGAACAGAATTATGAAAAAATAAATGCAGGTAGAACGAAATAGGATAATGCGGAAAGAGAGATTGCAAGATAGATTTAGACGATATAAGGAGGTCATAAAGAATGGATCTATGATGGTCATTAAATTGAGAATACAATTTAACCCACTTAAAGACACTGGCCGTTTAAACGCCACCAAAACTGGTTGCAAAATTTTACGTAAAACTCGGACATTTTCGCAAATTTTGTGGGCTTTTTTGTATTTTGTTACAGTATTGTCTGTTATATATCATTCTATGCTTATAAAGCTTTATTTGGCCTATGCATTTTCACGCAATTGGCCTAAAACGCAAAGTGGGATATATACCAACCTCGTTTGCATTATTGTAAAGGTGATCTTTCTTTCTTTATTTCTTTGCAATACCCCTACTAGAAGCGGAGATATTCGCATAAAAATAAAACGTTGAATTTTTCTCCACATTAGTTTTTGCCAATTCCAACCCCTGAATATTAGCCGACCATCACCAATATCAATAGGCTTCTTTCCCTCCGACACCCTCATCAACACTAAAACGACCAAAATTGCTACCTGTAGCTTGATTACAAGGTTTAGATGGACAGACGGACGGACACACATGGCCAGATCGTATCAGTCGAGACATTCATTTCGGTATATTTAACACTGCCTATACGAATAAAATCCAAACAATTCATATCTTACAAGAATATCACTAGGTCGGGGTTTTTGGAACTTTCGGGTTGGTGGATGCAGAATGGCATATGGAGAATAAAATTCAAGCATTGTAATAGATACAAAAAGTTTACCTGCACCTATTTGGGGTATGAAAGAAATGGCCATAAATATTGTGAACTTTCAGGTCTCATATCTTGGGAAGTATTGTCTTCCCCTATATATGCATAGTTTGGACCAACACAGTAACCGGCTCGAGAGTTGTCAACTACACATTCTGGCCGTAGGAAATTTTTTCAGCTTTCTGGCAATTTTCTTAGAAAGTATGTACTTGAGGCCTTAAACTGCACTTGTCCCGATTGTTGAGTGGGAAGTACCCGAAGAAGTGAACCGGGGAAATACCCGAGGGAGTTGATCTAAGTTTGGACAAAATATGACTGGGGCCAAATGTTGGACCGAATCGATTGATGTGTTCAAAAGTTATAGTGCCCTGCAGCCAGACAGAGGGGCGGACATGGCTAAATCGAAATCCAAATGGTTTCTACTTATTATTTCGATGTACAGTGGTTCCAACCAAAAAAAAAATTGAATGTCAAATTTTTGATACAACATCTGGCAAATCTGACAGCTATGACATGGACCTTTTGTAAAATATTTAAGTTTTTCTTTCATTCGAACGCGATCTGGTCAAAAATAGCTCCAAAAGTCGGAACATTTGTCTAATTTTTTTGTTGTGAGTACAATATACAAGTTACGTGCAACTAATACGTAGTGCAAAATATTATAATGGATTTTGAAGGAGGAGGTAATAGCGTTGAAAAAACAGTTTTTTATCGGATTTTCAGTTATCTGTATATATATGCTATGCTCATGGTTTCGCATAATAATCTTAGCAGCAGCACAAAGCTGTACCCAGCTGATTAGATCGATATCTACACGGGAAACATTTTCGGCCCCTTTCTCCATACAAGTGGATCCACTGCATATTGGTCGTATTGAATCAATTTAAAATAACGTTTATTTTTTGTTTTATTTTTGAAGGATGGTTTATAAAAGTTAACAGTCCTTTCGCAAGAATTTCCCTCCCTTTTAAAATTTCCCTTTACACTTTAAAATTTTCCTTTACGCTACCTGTCCTTTTGTCCTCGATATTTCAACCTTTAACGTAAATTTATTTTAACTTCGCATACATATTTCCATAAAGTAATATATTTATACATGCCTTCTCCTTTCGAATTATATATGTATGTATGTATATGACGCAAATAATTGCAAATATAATATCCTTGAACATATCACACAATTCACATTTAAAGCAATACACTGACTTCGAGCTTTAGCAAAATGACAGCTTTCTTATTTTCATTTTTACAATTCGATACTGGACAACGAATTAAAATGTCACTTAAATAATTGACAGAAGAATTAAAAGCTGTATTAAAAAAAAACTCAATAAATGGAGAAAATATAAAGGCAAAAAAACTAACAAGAAATATACAGAAAATAAATAAACTGTCCATGGGAGTTGGAGGGAGAGAAGAAAGGGAAAAGTTAAAAAGAAATCGATGTGAAATTTATATAATAAGGAATGGATGGAAATTCACAGGCAACTCAATGTAAAAATTAATTGGCAAAAGATTGAAATGAAAAAAGAGAAAGAAAGAAAAACCCAACGTTTGTTTACATTTACAGCAATTTCTACATATAAATTTTGGTCAATTTACATTTAAGAATATATGTATGTATATTTGGTAGTTTGTTTATAATATATGGCTAGAGATACGCTGTTTACACAACATTTACGCAATAAAAAACGACTAAATATCTGATACTTTAAAGAATTTTGACTACATATTTCAAAACTATATATTCCAAAAGATACTGGGTTTTTAAGCTATCATTTACTTTTTTACGATAACAACAAATCTTTATTTACTCTACATTAAAAAAAATTGTTTTAGTTTAAGAAACGAAATTAAAATAGAAACATAGTTTTTGTTTATTTTTTGGTTAATTTGTTTTTCATAGATTTTCACCTGGTAGAACTGTTTTTTGTTTGGTTTGGTTTGGTTTGGTTTTTTTAGAATAGAGATGGTTTGATTTAAATTTGTTTGTATCGACAGTAACAAGAGACGACAGGTGTTTTGTTAAAATTGGTTGTTTGTTGGTTTTTATTTTTTTCGATAGAAATAGATGGAAATTTTATGTTGTTTGATGTATGTGGCAGGAGTTGTGGGTGGTATCAAATTTTCGAGCATTCAATAAAATTTAATAGATTGGAGGAAAATGTAAAGAGATAGGACAACATAGCACAAACACAATTTTGATATTCAATTCATAAAAAATGTAAATCGAATAGGACATTGTTTCAGAGGTAATGAATAAAGAAGAAGAGAGAAATACAAAAAATATTGTATACATAAAATTAGTATAGAAGTATCTAGTAAAAAAATTGTTGTTTAAAAATGGATTCTTCTATCACAAAAACTTGGAACAATGACATCAACGGCAAATGAATGTAAAAATGTAATGTTAAAATGCAAGCTAACATTTTTTCTAAAATGTAAATGGAATTATAGCTTAAAATAATCGATAAAAAATTGTCGCTCATGACATGCTAAACAGAGAACGCTTTTTTAATTTGTATAAAAATAAGTGTAGTGTTGTTTGATTTTTGTGAATGAAACCTCCCAGTCGTATGATTGATTTTAATTTCCTTGCTGAAATATTGGGTGGCGTATGATTACTAATACTTTTTAATATTCCACGGTTCAGGGGCGTATGGTTTGTAATATTTTAATATTTTCAAATGAAGGCCTATCGAAGAAATACATATTTAGAAAAAAATATGTTTATATTGAAACTTTTACCATGAGGAAAATAAATGATTATTTTCCTATATATGTAACACCTAAAATATTTAGATGAACTACCGATTGAAATCTATATAATAATAATTTTTACGAAAATGAATTTGAACACTTCTTCTTCAAGTTTTCAACGCACTGATCTAGTAAATACACTTTTATTTTGGCTTAAATCGAGTTTATATAACACGGTGTGCCTTAACAAATATAAATGGAAGGTGCTTACACCTCGGAAGTTTTTGCTGATTCTGAAACTACAATGCTCATGTATGAAAAATATTAAGAAACAAAAAAAAATCGCCGGAGGGATTTTCAAATAAATCGCGATTTAAGTTCACATTTTTAGGGGTTCTTTAGGTTTTCACGATTTAGCTTGGAAACCGCGAGTTCTATGTAAATGGGTGTAAAGAAAATGTTGTAGCAGAGAAAATTCTCCACAAGATTGGCCTTTATGATATTTTCGTAGGTTTTACCGTTTTTGAGATATGGAAGTTCAAATTGGGACAATGCACTGACTGTATCGTCCCCTTATAAAACAATGTCATTACTGATATTTCCCAAATTAAACTTCTGAAGGAATCAGTCAGACAGTTCGTTAGAATTTCTGATGTATATAACATAATTTTTTTATGTATGCAACATACGTTGAAAACGTCGTACAGTTAAGAATTGTGTTCGAAGAAAGAGATCTTTATATGGATAAATTTGAGAATCCCGAATAGCATTATAATCATAAGGACCAAATAACGTAAAGATTTTTGTGGTGGATACAGAAGGAATTGACTGAAATATTTTATAAACAAATTCAACTCTAGCAACCCGAAGAAAAATTACGCAAAACACAGAGTTTGAGGAACACTAAGGTAATAATAATTGCTTTCGCGAAACATCCCTGAACGGACAAGGGAGATTTTTCTCATAGTTCAATGATATGGAACTACTCTTTATCGCCGAGTCCGAGCGAAGTGTCTCAAGACACCACTTTTGGAGAAGTTTAATACTCAGCCAACATTACATATTTTCGACACCGTTGAAAATGTGATGGTGGGAGCTTAAAGTTAATTTTCTCGACAAGTACGAAAAGACTTTAGGATCTTAGAATAGTCCGTGCGCTCCCAGTCCACATGCAGGTCAAGTTTTGGGTACCGTGCTGTCAATGCGGGGTCAATACGAGCTGGTCCGCCTCTTGATCCGCTGAAACACATTGCATTTGCCTAGGCAGCTGGCGTTCTTCTGCTGCGTTAAATGACATTCCCACTTGTACTGCCTGTCCAACTGTATATAGCGACGTGGTTCAATGCGGTTCAATGCGACGTCGATATTCACCGTCAACGCAGTTTGGCCCGTAGATCTTTCGTAGAATTTTTCTCTCAAACACAATAAGCACTGCCTCATAAGCTTGCGCAAGTACCCAGGTTTTAGAACCATACATTAGCACGGGTAGTATCAGTGTTTTTTAAAGCTTTGGTTTAGTTTGACTAGATGTGGCTTTGTTTTTAAACTATTTTCGTAAGCCAAAGTAACATCTGTTAACCAATACAATTCTTCTTCTTTTTCCGCAATTGATGTTGTTTGTTGTGTTTATCGATGTGCCGAAGTAGACAAAATCGTTTACTTACTTACTTAGCTGGCCCATTACAGAACATTTGTTCCATAAATCGAACTAAGAAAAGATCTCGCCCTTTGGAATACCGCGCCTTGCTATCTCTTCATCCACTTGTTTGCGCCATCTATTGTTTGGCCTGCCAATTCTGCGTGCACCGCCATGTGGATCGAATTTATACGCTTTTTAGCGAGTTCATCATCGCTTATTCTTATTACAGTCTAGCCAACGCAATCGCTGCATCTCGATACGTTTAACTATATTGATGTCGTTGTATAGCAGATACAGCTCGTGGTTCATACCACGTCGATATTCACCGTCAACGCAGATCGGTCCGTAGATGTTTGAAGAATTTTTCTCCCTAACACGCCAAGCACTGCCTTATCTGCTTGCGCAAGTACCCAGGCTTCGGAACCATACATCAGCAGCACGGGTAGTATCAGTGTTTTGTAAAGCGTTATTTTTGTTTGACGAGTTGTGGCTTTGTTTTTAAAGTGCTTACTTAAGCCAAAGTAGCATCTGTTGGCCAATACAATTCTTCTTTTTATTTCACAACTGATGTCGTTTGTTGTGTTTACGACGGTGCTGAGGCATACGAAGACTTTTACTACCTCAAAATTAAAGGAAGCAACTTCAACAGTTGGTCCGATCTCAATGGACCCATTTCGCGTCGACACCATCAGCATGGTCTTCTCGCTGTTTACCGCCAGACCCACTTTTGCAGATTCTCCTTCGACCTTCATAAAGGTATCGGTTACTTCTTTTACTGATCGTCCCATGATGTCTATATCATCAGCATAAGCAATTAACCTGTGGCTATTGGTGTAGATTGTGCCACTTCTTTTGACGTTTGCCTCTCGTATAGCCTCTCACACGAAAGGCTGTCTCCTTGCCTGAAACCTCTTTGGTACAAAACTCTTCGGAGAGGTTTACTGAAGATCTTGAGGGAATACCAAATTCAGACATTGCTTGGACTACCTTTGAACGTAGCGGGCTGTCGAAGGCTGCTTTATAATCGACAAAAAGGTAGTAGGTGTCGATCTGCATCTCTTGGGTCTTCTCCAGGATTTGCCGCAGGCTACTCGTAAATATCTGGTCAATGGTGGACTTGCCAGGTCTAAAGCCGCATTGGTATGGTCCAATTATTTCGTTGACCATTGGCTTTAGTTGGCTTTATCCGTGACACTGTCTTCTAGGCAATAGGGAGAAGACTTATGCCCCTATAGTTGGAGCATACAGTCTTATCTCCTTTCTTGTGGACGGGACACAGGATGCTCAGGTTCCAATTTTCGGGTACGCGTTCTTCCTGTCAGATGGTGCTAACAAGCTGATGCATACACCTTATCAGCGGGTCCCCTCCGGTTTTAAACAGCTCGGCAGGTAAGCCATCGGCTCCTGCTGCTTTATTATTCTTCAGACGGGCTATACATTTTATACCATCTTCTGGGATTGGATCTGTAGTATCATCGTATTCGCTACAATTGGATACCAGCAGATTTGAGAAATGTTCGTTCCATATCCTGACCAGGCTATCTGCATCTGTTACCAGATTACCTTGCTGGTCTCTACAGAAGGGTGTGTCTGTACCAAACCCATCTGTTTGATGTTTCACTCTTTGGTAGAATTTTCGGACTTCATTCTGGCTCCTGTATATCTCGATTTTTCACACTCCCGCTTTTCGATTTCTCTCTCTTTTTCTTGCGGAAAAGACGTTTCTCTTCTCTCCTTTTCTCCCGATATCTCTCTCATGCGCTACGCGTTGCTACTGATTGTAAAGTAGCTCTATATGCCGCATTTTTCTCTTCGGTAGCAGCACGACACTCCTTTAAGTATCGAAGTATGGATTTTGCAGCTGTTTGCATGGAGTGGGCAATATTTGACATTGTGTTGTTATGTTATCGGGACAAGGAGTGCTCTCATTAAGCAGTTTGGCCAGTTGTGTGGAGTATTATGTGGCTATCTGTTGTGATTGCAGCTTACCGATGTCTAACTTTCGTGTTGTGTCTGTTACACTTTGTTTGCTACGTTTAATCTGGTACGTACCTTTGCTGCAACAAGGTAGTGGTCCGAGTCTATGTTTGCACCTCGGAACGATCGTACATCCAACACGCTTGATGCATGTCTTCCATCTATCACAACGTGATAAATTTGATTTCTTGTTCTTTGATCTGGCGGCAGCCAGGTACCCTTATGAATATCGAGATGCTTAAATCTGGTAATCTAACTACCATGTTTCTTGCAGCTGCAAAGTCTATCAGCCTCATACCATTGTCAGATGTTTCACTGTGGAGATTGAATTTCCGACTGTTGGGCCAAAGAAATTCTCCTTTCCAATTTTGGCATTAAAATCGCCTAGTATAATTTGAATGTCATAGGCAGTGCAACGGTCATAAGTTTCTTCGAAGCGCTCGTAAAATATATCTTTGGTCTGTTCGTCCTTATCTCCAGTGGGAGCATGAGCGCAAATAAAGGTGATGTTGAAGAATTGTGCTTTTAATCGAATTGCAGCGAGTTTTTCATTCATTAAAGTACAGTACACATTGTCGGTTTTGAATGACGATTTTTTGCAATTATCGATAACTGTCCAGCAACTACAAAATATTTTGTGGTTGCATGATGAATGACAAAAAAGAACGTCCACACTAGCAAGCAACAACAAAGCTGTCATTCAAAACTGACAATGTGTACCCAGCTTTAGACTCCACAATTCATCACAAAATTGTCGTACAACTATAAAGGGTATTTTTGTGTTCGATAATTTCTCAACAAATGTCTGTGAGTTCGTTAAGGGCAAATTTTGGTAAATGGTAACGGAAAGAAATATCATATAATGCGGATGCTGTTCCATATCATTGAACTATAAAAAGAAGCGGTCTGCACTCATTTTGTGGAAAATGTCTGAGTGAGTTCGTGGAAAATACTTAAGATTACAAGATACGGGATGCTGTTCTCTTCAAGTCTGCTAAGCCTAAGCAAAGTTATGTCCTTAAATATCCCATAAAAACACATCTAACCTATACTATATGTCATTGAAATGAATTTCCAAAATGATAATTGAAGTGTTGTTGAAAAATGTCAACAGAAGTTGTTCTAAGGAAAAAGTATGGTTTGGTGATTGATACAATGTCTATGATGACATAATGACTTTCATACATCGATTTCGATTGATCTACAAAAAAAGTGTATTTGTTTCGACAAAAAATTGAGATTTATTATCAAAAAAAACTCATTTACTCGTTTAAAGGGGTAGCGTAAGCCCAAGTTTAACTGTGGTGTTGCGTTGTTGTTGTAATTATTGTTGTTGTTATTGGTAGTGGAGGTGTTCATATGTGTGTTTTGTTGTTGTTAGATTTGCAAAAAAGAAGAATTCAAATATTTGTAAAAGAATAAAAATAAACAGAAACACAAAAACAAAAAAAGAAAGGAAAAACAACAAGAATCCAGTAAATATGATATATCACACATCAATCAAATTGAATTTGTATAATAAAAATGTAATTTTTTTTTTGTAAATGGAGAGAGAGAAAAAGATAAACATTGTCATGCATTAAGAAATCATGTTTGGTTTGTTTTTTTTTTTTTTTTTAATTGTAATAAAACAAATTAAAATGTAATTATTTCCATTATAGTTTACTAAACACACACACATGTATTGAAACATGCTTTAAGTTTTCGATTTTTTTCATTTTAATATTTTAATTGGAATCAAAAGAACAACTAAATAATTGGAATTTTTTGTTTTTTTTTTCTTATGGAAAAGCCAATTAATTTGAAATTTTCTTTACTTGTTAAAGTTTGTTTTTTAGCAACCCAAAAGTTCTTAACATTTATCTTACCTGCTTGAGCAATAAATCACTGTTGGCCGATAGACATGTAACCAAATATTTGGTTAGATTAAGAAATGAACCCAACACCTCCAGTGTCAGATGTTCCCGTGACGAACGTTGCAGCATAAATGATATAACTAAGAAACCACGATTTTGTATCATATGCTGCTGTACCGTTTGTGAGGTTTCCACGAGTTCACATATGAAACCTAACAGCTTGGAACTGTAAAGAAGGAAGGAAATATTGGGTTAACATTATTTTCGGTAACAGCAGAATAATTGACATATAGTCGTGTAAGTAATAATGGTTGGATATTAAAAATCATACGCCCATTTTAACTAAAAATTATAAGATACGTTTTTACGGCGCACGGTGGTTCAGAAATCGATTTTAATGGGCAAAATTCAAATTTTTGTCGATATCGATTGTTAATTTTTATAAGGAAACCAAAAATGTAGGTAAAAATATTGGAACGCATGGGCGTGGTGTGTTCATAAAAACTAAAATTTTTCCCGTACGTAATTTTTGAAAATTGTTGGGGAAAGAAATTACTATTTCTCGGAAACTTGCACATATTGTAGGACTGTCGTCTTCAAGAAACGTTTTAACAAATTAACATAGCGTTTAGACGTAGTGAGCTTTTAAAATTTTTCCTCAGATACTAAATTTTCGTGAAATTCCAACTTTAGAGAAGTAGAACTTTTACGAAATAAGTAAAAAAGTATCAGTCGGCTTTGCCGACAGAGATATACCCTCAGCCTATGTGAATTTAAATTTTCTTCTACGGACAGATCGAATGTCTTTTCAGAATTTTGTGGCCATTTTGGGACATTTGAGCTTGCCGACAAAACTGTGAATTAGGATTAATGTTCAAAAGTGTTGTGGAGGAGTTTAAGTACAAGGGACCAACTTGTTCTATTATGGAAGCGGATCTTATTTTGGGTCATATCATTTCGCTAGATATCGCTCCCACTCATCGTATAAGTTTGCCAGGAAGCATAGACTTGTCCACGGAAGACATAATATATCTTTAAACAGGACCACAATGAACATGATCGGTATACCTTTCCAAAGGATCTCCGAACAGACCATAAACTGCACTTATACACAATAGCTGAACTTTTGTAGGTAAGGGAGGTACTAAATTTGGACAAAATATTAGGAGATCCAAAATTCGGGAGAAAAGTCTCCCTTGTCCCGCCTGGGATGTTTGCGGAACAATTATTATTAAAGTTTGGACCAAATTGGTTGCTCCGTTCAAGAGATACCGTGCATACTATTTTAGGGGCATTGTTTAAATATTTGAGGGAAATACAGAAAGTTGTGGACCGGTACTGCACATCTTCGCACTAAAACTAAGTTTGGACAAAATATGACGAAGGCCAACTTTTGAACCAAATCGGGTGATAAGTTCGAGAGTTATCGTGCTCTCGAGACACTTCATATGGTGCCATAGGGGCTTTTGACACCTTTCGGACTGTTTTCTCAAGAAGTATGGACTTGCCCCGAAAAAAAGATGTTTACCTTCGTGACCTTTGGACAAAAAAAAATACGAAGGCCGAATTATGGACCGAAATGGCAGATTCGTTTGACAGCTGATCCGTTTGAGACTATTTTCTCAGGAAGTATGAACTTGCCCCTGATAAATCTTGTGATTTGTATAGGGAACAGTGAATACAAGTTGTTACAATAAAAAACAAACCGATTCGAGAGTAGGTCTTAAAATGAACTTATCCGAAATGGATGTGGGAGGTACACGAAGGAGGGGACCGATTGAGTATGTATGGACCAAATCGGTTACTTCCTTCAAGATTAATCGTGCACACGGACATGGCTTAATCAACTCCAAATTTTCTGAAACAGATTTCGTCCAAACATACTTGGATTTAGTCTTGTCCGGCTGTATGTTTGTCTGGCTGGCTGGAGCGCACGATAACTCTCGAACGAATCGATTTGGTCCAAAACTTTGCTTTCGTAATATTTCGTCTAAACTTAGTTTAAGTTCGAAGATAAGCCATATCGGTCCACTCCTTCGGGCACCTCCCCCGCAAAATTTAACTACAATGTTCATAGATGTGAAAAGTCAAAACACGGACGACGGAGCGCTATTTAAACAAATCGTGGTCAAAATTCACATTTTTAGGGTTTTTATGTTTTTAACGATTTTGCTGGAAAATCGCAAGTCCTATCGAAATGGGGTTAAGAAACTGTTGCAGCAGTGAAGACGTAGAAGATGAAAGATACCAAGGAGCGGTCCTGACCGGCTTTAACATGGCAAGGTCCAGGATTTATCTTGATCCCTCTTTCATCTCAAGTGGACACTGACCTCCCCGTTGTATCAACTGGGGTAGCTGCCTTTAACACCCGTTAAAGGTAGTGAGTTGAAATGTGCCGCGCGTTCACCCATAAGAACGTTAAAAACTAGAAAAAGCAGCCTACTATGAAAAAACAAAAGAAAAGAAAAACAAATCCATCTAAAGTTGACGACCCATGCAAACGTTTTAAGGACTGTCCCCACTCTTTATAGAGAAGGTTCAGTTTACGCATTGGCAAAAATACTTGAAAAGTACAAGGCCGACATTACTGCCATACAGGAAATACGATGGAATGGGAAAGGCGTCACAACAACACCTAAAGGCGCACTGTATTATAGCTGCCATAACACAAAGCATGAGTTCGGTTGCGGATTTGTAGTTGGTCGGAGGTTAAAACATCTGATCTCCAGCTTCACCCCAGTGAATGAAAGACTCGCTACAATTTGACTAAAAGCAAAATTCTTCAACATCAGCTTTATTTGCGCTCATGTTCCCACTGAAGACAAGGACGAGCAGACCAAATATATATTTTATGAGCGCTTAGAAGAAACATATGACCGTTGCCCTGCCCATGACATTCAAATTATTCTAGGCGATTTTAATGCCAAAATTGGAAAGGAAAATATCTTTGGCCCAACAGTCGGAAAATTCAGTCTCAACAGTTAAACATCTGACAATGGTATGATGCTGATAGACTTCGCAGCGGCAAAAAAATGGTAGTTAACAGTACCAGATTTAAACATCTCGACATCCATAAGGGCACAAGAAATCAAATTGATCACGTTGTGATAGATGGAAGGCATTCATCGAGCGTGTTGGACGTGCTTTCCAGTACCTTGTTGCATCAAAGTTACGCACCCGATTAAACGTAGCAAACAAAGTACGAACAGACACAACACCAAAGTTAGACGTCAGTAAGCTGCAATCACAACAGATAGCCACAGCATATTCCACTGAACTAGCCCAATTGCTTAAATTAAGATCTCCTCATCCCGATAACATATCAGGACAATGGCAAACATTGCCCACTCCATGCAAACAGCCGAAAATCAGTACTTGGATACCAGAGACCTCTACCAAGGAATCCATGGTATGATCAGGAGTGAGAAAAATGCGGCACAATCCGTAGCAACGCGTAGCGCACGGGAAAGATATCGGGAGAAAAGGAGAGAGGAAAAACGTCTTTTCCGCAGGAAAAAGAGAGAGTTGAAAAAGCAGGAGTGTGAAAAAATCGATATGTACAGGAACCAGAATGAAGTCCGAAAATTCTACCAAAGAGTCAAGCATCAAACTGATGGTTTTGGTACAGGGACATCCTCCTGTAGAGACAAGCAAGGTAATTTGGTAACTGATACAGATAGTATGCTCAGGATATGGATAGAACATTTTTCAAAACTGTTGGTATCCAAAGCAGCGAAGACGACGAAAATACCACAGACCCAATCCCAGAAAATGGTATTGAATATATACCGTCCACCCCAGATGAGATAAGGACAGCTAGTTGGTACCATCTGGCAGGAAGAACGAGTACCCGACTATTGGAACCTGAGTATCCTGTGCCCCGTCCACAGGAAGGGAGATAAGACTGTATGCTCTAACTATAGGGGGATAAATCTACTCCCTATTGCCTACAAGATCGTGTTAGGGATATTGTGCGAATGACTAATTGAACCAACGAGATTATTGGATAATTTGTCGATTCTAAAGCAGCCTTCGACAGCCCGCTACGTTCAAAGGTATTCCAAGCCATGTCTGAATTTGGTATCCCCGCAAAGCTTATCCGGCTTTGTGAAATGACTTTAACTGACACGAGCTCCTCAGTTAAAATAGGAAAGAACCTCTCCGAAGAATTTTGTACCAAAAGAGGTTTCAGACAAGGAGACATCCTTTCGTGTGATCTATTCAACATCCTGCTGGAAAATGGTAAACGAGAGGCAAACGTCAAAAGAAGTGGCACAATCTACACCAATATCCACATGTTACTTGCTTATGCTGATGATATAGACATCATGGGAAGATCAGTAAAAGAAGTAACTGATACCTTTATGAAGGTCGAAGGAGAATCTGCTAAAGTGGGTCTGGCGCTAAACGGTGAGAAGACCAATTTAATGGTGTCGACGCGCAATGCGTCCATTGACCTCGGACCAACTGTGGAAGTTGTATATTTTTGAGGTAAGCACAATAAACGACATCAGTTGTGAAATAAAAAGAAGAATTGTATTGGCCAACAGATGCTACTTTGGTTTAAGTAAGCAGTTTAGAAACAAAGCCACATCTCGTCTAACAAAAATAACGCTCTACAAAACACTGATACTACCCGTGCTGATGTATGGCTCCGAAGCCTGGGTACTTGCGCAAGCAGACATGGCAATGCTTGGTGTGTTTGAGAGAAAAATTCTTCGAGTTCGCCACATTTTTAGGTTTATTTCACACTCAGTTCAGGTTATATTTTTAGGTTTTTTTGTTAGGTTTTACGATTTTGCTTAAAACGGCAGGTCCTCTCGAAATGGGACTAGAGAAAATCTTATAGCTGTGAAATTTTTCTGGCATATTGGGTACGTAATTTTTTCTTAGGTTTTACTATTGTTGAGATATTTAATTTTAAGTTGGGAAAGTGCAGTCATGACATTGTTTTATAAGTAGACGATACAGTCAGTGAATTGTCCCAATCTGAACTCCTATATCTCGAAAATGGTAAAACCTACAAAAATATCATAAAAAGCAATCTTAGAGATAGAATTTTCACTGTTAAAACATTTTTGCGTTTCGTTTTTCCAGCAAAATCGTGAAAACCTAAAAAAACCTCTAAAAATGTGAACTTTGACCGCTCCGGTTATTTTTTGGTTTATTGAGTTTTCTCATCTATGAACATTGTGGATTCAGAATCCGCTAAAACTTCTCAGGTGTAAGCTCCTTTCATTTAAAGTTGGTTCAAGAGCACCATGTAGTGTGTATTTTTGTCGGCAAGTTCATATACCCAAAATTCTGAAAATCCTCTAAATACATACATTTTTTTTTTGGAAAAAGTGTTCCAATTCTCACAGCCTAAGGGTATGTCTTTGTCGACTAATACTTTTTAGTTATTTCCATACCGTTTCCCATATTAAATGCAGTTTTTTACTCAAATGGAATTTTTTTTAATTTATAAGTTTTTTATGGTTTATATGAGCTTTTTTATGGATTTTTTATTTTAATCTTTGACCAAATTTGATTTTTTTTATCATTGGAACATTTGAATAAGTCAAAAACACTCATATAACTTTGACCTTGAATTCCTCAGCAACTTCTAGACCGAATTTTTCCTTTCAGATGCATCGGAGCTGAAAGTGTTATCTTTCAAACAAAACAAAAAATAAAATTATGAAAATATCTCTATCCTTTCAAAAGTTATAGAGTTTTGACCAGAAAAAAAAGCGATTCTGAACCACTGTGCGGCGTATGAATAATGCTAAAAGCAACGTCAATAATACACCACCTACATGTGGGGTATTCTTGGTTTAAAGCAAATTTGGAGACGCCCACACTATAACACACACTTTCCTATGCCCATGACTCGCCGAGCAGAACACGTACGCAAACAGGCAATTCCTCAGGTAATTGCAGTCATAGGAAATTATGTCTAACAGAGTGAGTGTTGACATCATTGGTTCAAAGAATCTCTAAATTGAAATAATTTGTATGCATTTTGTCACTATCGGAAATAAGCATCATTGAAATAAAAGTTTCTGGACCCCAAATATGTTGAGACCAAATCAGTAGTGGAATTCTGTAACACATTTTTCGAGTTACCGACAAAAATCGGTAAAATTAAAATACTTATAATTTCGGTAATTAACAAAATTTTTCGGTAAGTTAACAACAAAAATGTAGTACGAGGGGCACTAAAAACCTTCTGGCCTAGGCAACACGCAGCACAGTGGATCCACTTGTATGGAGAAAGTGGCCAAAAATATTTAGAGTGTAAAAATCAAGCCAATGCACCGGTTACAACTTTGTGCTGCTGCGAAGAGTGTTTTAAGAAACAACGAGCGTAACATTCTCCCCCCTTTCCCCCCTGGAGGAGGTACACGGTAAGAATTGTTTTATGCTGATAATACACAATGACAATAACAAAGGTTTCGATTATCTTATGATGCAAAAATAGGCTTGGGAAACAAAACAATCGCCAAAACAACATAAAATCTAATCAATTTAGCGGATTAAAAAATCAACATTTTTGTCTGAAAATTGGTAACAGTTTTAATATAAATCTTATAGCGTTCTTCCTGAAAGGCAAGTACCACGTGGTCAGATAACAGAGTTATATGCTAATATATCCATAGAAACCCTATTCTAGGGCAGCTGTAGTTAGCAACCCACCAATTATAGTCTGGCACTAGATGACAGCTGATTTTAATACTGAATAATCTTAAACCGATGACGTACTTTGGAAAGTTATTCCCGAGGTGGGCACCGGTGGGCATCATGACTGAAACCTTAGGTCAAATTTAAGTATATTATCGAATTGACATTACAAAATACACTAAGAAAATATGCAGCTAACTAGAATTCCACAACACGCTAAAACACTATTTTTTAATGAAAATTAATCTATTACCTCCTCCTTCAAAATCCACTATAATACAGCCCTAGAAATAATTATATGGTACAGCCATGATTATCTTTAAACTTATAGTTAAGGACTATTATCCAGATGTAATTTATTTACGATAGTAGTGGTTAGTGTGCTTTTTCATACCTATGACTGCCGACCTTGTGTGTCTTATATACATACATATCCGTAATATTATTCAAATTAATTTTTTTGGAAATAATTATATGGTACAGGGAAAAATTTTAAAGTTATAATTTTACTATAAAGGACTTGAACAAAATTATTGACATAAAATGTATTTAGGATTAAGTACAATAAAGAAACATGCAATTAAGGAACAATTGGAATGGTTCCCATTAGGTTCTGTCCCTGGCTGCAGCTCTGGGAAATCATGCAATCTAAAAAAGCTATATCATGATTGTTTTACTTTTCTTACAATTTTAAATCAGATCTGTCCAATAGAACCAACTACTTTCAATATAAATGATGAAACTCATCCCCCACAAGGTGTTTGTAAACTGCCTGACGACTACAATTTGAGTCTGAATCAAACTAGTGACCAACAAAAACTTATGTAATCAAACGGTGCACTCTTTTTACAACTTTTAATTGTAGAAAATAAATAAATGATAAAATAAAAACTAAAAATGGCAAGTTATAGTAATGTAAAATACTAAAATAATAGAAGAATTCCCTGAAAACATCAATGAGCAAAACATTACAGTTGCTTACTCAGTTGTTCGATATAGTACCCTATTGTATGTTCTCGAAACGGGTATATATCATCTAAATTTCTCGTTTTATGTCACTTTAAATGATATTGCACAGTTATATTGTGCATATGTATCCGTCTAACAGGTACATGTGTTTTATTATGCTTCGGCACAATAAAGGACAAGTTTGGTGTTAAATTTGGCCTTTCTAACAGTACGAAAACTTCCAATTTTTACATTTTTTAAATCGTCTGTTAGTTATCTATCATTTAAAGTTGAAAAATCTGCATATTGTTTGATTACGTAACGTTTTGTAGGTCACTTATTTGGTCCTGACCCAAATTATAGCCGCCAGGCAGGTTATAAACTACTTATTTGGATGTATTACACAATTGATAATGAACATATTTATTTCTGTTATTTAGTTTCAATTGAAATGTTTGTAAAAATGTACAAAAATATTCGTTAAACCTTGCAGTTTAACAAAATTTCGGCCTATATGCCAATATGTCATTGTCATCTGGTTTCCAGGGTCATATTAAGAGGCGGAATGATATACAAGCCATTCTGATTGTACTTAAAGTTCATGCAACTGCGTTGCACATAATCCAAAATTAATTTTATGTCAATATCTGTACTTAATCTTTTTGTATTAAAATAAGAACATAAATATTTTACATTGTACCATATAAATATTTCTCAAGAAAGGTCTTTAAAAAAATATTGTTATTAAAATAACGGTATATGTATAAATGCCACAAGGTGAACAGTTATAGGTTATAATAAGCACCTAATGCACTAAAAACATAAATTATAAAAATCCCGATTATGTACATTTTTAAGAAAAATTTGGACATATTTATATTTGTACCATATAATTATTTCTAGGGCTGTATTTTGCTATACGTATTAGGTTGTACTCACAACAAAAAATATAAGTCAAAGGTTCCGAATTTTGAAGCTATTCTTAAGAAGATCGCGTTCGAATGAAACAAAAATTAATATATTTTTAAAAAGGTCCATGTCATAGCTGTCAGAGTTGCCAGATGTTGTACCAAAATTTTGACATTAATTTTTTTATTTTTGGCCAATGGGTGGAACCACTGTGCGCAGGTTTGAATTTTTTAGCCTATGCGTACTAAAGACAGTTTGACATGCGACCATGTGTTGGGTTGTTTTCAGTGGCTTGATGGAGACACCTCCAAAACGTGGGGTTTGAACGCTTTTGCAGCATCTCCTGGCGTCGAAAATCGTTGACCACGCTTTTTTTCTTGATGTGCTGCAATCAAATGAAGTTCAATGAAGCTGGTTTGAATCGATGTGTGAGAGCTCGCATTGTCATTATGCAGAACGATTCGATTCAGGCGAACGAATTGTAGTGTAACACTCAGAATTAACCGTCCTACATATCTCAAGCTGTATAGTCGCCATATGGTAAATTTTGCCGAAGAAACCGGTGACCATTTGCTTCGAAGGTATTCTTCCATGGACAACTTTCGTTGGATTGGGTTCGCTTTCGTAGACCCAAATGGTCGATTCCTTTTTGATTTCGGGCTCCTACGCATAGATCCAAGATACGTCATCTGTGACGATCTTATAAATATCATTTAAAGCACCGGGATCGTTTTTACACACGATTTTTTTGCACAAATCAACAAGAGCCTTTTTTGAGCGATTGACCAATTTTGCTGGATCCAGCGAGAAAAATCCATTTGGCGACCAGGTGTTCATGCTATATCAAATCTTTGTGGGTGGAAGAATTGCCCACCCATAGCGATAATGCAAGATCCGGTCACGCACGGCTTAATTTTTTTCTGGCACAACGGCCGACTGCGTTTTTTTTTGCGTATTGCGGCCACGGTGGAATTCATTAAGCCTGTTATTCATAATGAAATAGGATGGCCCTTTATCGACATACACATATTTAATTTGATCGTTGCACTCTTGCCGTGATTATCCATGTCGAAATTTTTGAAAAATTATAGGACGAAAATTTTCACATGTAAATTTCATTTTCTTGCAAAGTGATTTTTTAAAGTCACTGTAAACAACACAACACATGTTCGGACGTCAAACTGTCCTGAGTACGCTTACGCTAAAATTGTCAAACTTTCCAAAAAATTTCAAATGCTGCCTGGCGACACTGCATGTTGCCTAGGCCAGAAGGTTTTTAGTGTCTCTCGTAGTCGTTAAGTCCTACCGATATCATTCATAAATTTGCGTTTAAATTTTACCGATTTTTGTCGGTAACTTAAAAATTAGTTACAGAATTCCACTAGAGTTTTGAAGAATTTCAATCGACACAGGTCCGCCCCTCTTTCTGTCTGATTAACGTGACAAACTACTGGCAAAGCCTACTGATTCCTTTTTACTTGTTTTTTAAGTAGATCTACAATCAACATTCTGTAATATAATATCTTCGTATAATTTTTAGTATTTTATTTCATTTCATGTGACTTAATCTTCCACCTCCAACTGCCCACGTATGATTAATCTGCTTTCAATTCAAAACATACGTCTTCAAACAAACGCCATCAATAATATTTTCAATGAACTTTTAAACCATAAAACCATTGGAAAAGTTTCCATTACTATTCTTTTACAACTTTGATGCTAAGGATAACCTTACCACAACAAAAAACTAATAATAATAATAACAAAAACGACGAAAACAACAAATAATTGTATCATAACTTATGATGACTCTTTAGCTAACCAACGGCACTAGAACGTCATCATTGTTATGAACAATATCTTCAAGTTTTTGATGATGATATTCTAGACAAGTTTCTTGGCGAAAGAAAACTTGCAAAGTTTTCCCCTTCTTCTTAACTAAAGAGAGTATAAACTTCAAGATGTGTACACAGGAAGGCTGGTGCACTCACACACAAAACTTAAAGCTAAATTTTTGACAATCAAAAGATAAACTTACCATAACGTTGGATCACGTTTTATATCGCTAATACCCTCATGAGCCATATCCAGTTGTGAGAAGAGTGGAAATAAAACTTGTATGCCACCAATTGAATTCAATGTACAGTGTATGGAATGTGTAACAACAGCCTTAACATCCTGGAAAGGAAACAAAAGAGACAAGAATAAAATACAATGATAAAAGATAAACACACACACAATAACACAATACTCTGGAATGTAAAGAAATA
The DNA here is from genome assembly GCF_047663935.1 of Musca autumnalis. Lineage (NCBI taxonomy): Eukaryota > Metazoa > Arthropoda > Insecta > Diptera > Muscidae > Musca > Musca autumnalis. The sequence goes on along the minus strand of NW_027411866.1, from coordinate 201,551,828 downwards.
TTTAAAAGATTTGTCTTGAGATTTATTTAAATTATTTTTTGTTTAAAGTTGCTGCTGTTTTTCTTTGACTTTGTCAGCAAACAAAACGGCTAGAAGAAACTACAGCCTGGTTTTTAAGTAGCTCCTTAGAGACTTAACAAAAAAATAAAAAAGAAATACAAAACCAAAAAGTATACATTTGCCTGGAATCCTCAAAATACTTGAAATATGACAGACCGCAAAAGTTAAAACTTAAGCCGAAAACGACTAAGCAAACAACTTAACCTGAGGCGGCTGAATATGTCTCTCTTTCTCTTTCCCCTGAATTTCTTTCTTCCTTTCTTTGGATGGTAGGGGTAATGCAATGACAAAAATGTATCTCTAGAGATTATAGTTCAGCCGCAGCAGCAGGCAGACAACAAGGAAAGGGATGTGGAAATTTTGAAAACTTCAACTTGATTGTTGCCAAATTTAACTTCCGTAAAAATTCTTTCTCGTCGCATAAAATTTTAATACTGCTTATATATATTCCGGCGCTATTGCTGCTGTGCTCTTGTGTACCATGCGGCATGACTATAAAATAATAGCAACAAACTTTGAATTTCATGTCTTGCAAATGAAATTCTTCAAGAAATATGCAAAACAAAATATAAACGAAACAGGTTATAGTGCGCATCAAAGTTTTTTTCTAAACAGTTTTGGGTAATGCTATAAAATACGTGGAATTTTAAATAAAGTTTGTACAACAATAGAAGTTAGTGTTATAGAATCATAATTTTAATTTTATTAATTTTTAAGGTGGCGTATAAATATTGTCAGCACTTATACGCCGCATGTAACGAATGATTTTGTTGAGGAAGAAATAAATAAAAAAAATGTTTTATAAGGCACATGCACGGAGAGAGGATATCTCGCATATCAATGATTGTAACTGAATTAAGAATTTAACTTTGAATTTACATATTAAGGAAAAGTCTGAACAGTGTACGACACCTCAGCTTGTACAAATGTTATTAAAGCCCAAATAAATATTCTCTAAACACATTAAATTTTTAATATCCAGTATTATTTTTGCAATTTACAGCGGTAATAAGTCAAGTTGAGACGAAGAATTTGACATTTGTAAGTGGTGCTTTAAAAACGAAAAAAGATCCGCAAAGCATTCGTAGCTTATGAGTGAAATTATAAAAAAAATTAAGAGGGAAATGTTCACTATCCAAAATAAGACTTATAGTTGATGGCATTGACAATATTCTTATATAAAAAAAAAACGAATTAATAATTCGTTTTCTAACTTCCTTAAAAATAAATTCTTTGTAAATGACTTTTTGTCCTATTTTTAATATCATTACTATAAATTTATGTTGAGTTTTACTAATGTATGTAGGTCCCGTAAGGGCAAGTCCATATGTTTTACTACAGAGAAAAGTCTCTAGTTTACGATAAAAAAAATCCGTCTGCCCCCATCTGCCATCTTGAAGTTATTCCCCTTATACCATGCATGTAAAATCGCCAAAATTCCGAAAATCAGGAGGTACATTTATATGGGAGCTATACCTAAACGTGGAGCTATACTGAACAGTTTTCTGCAAGGTGCCATGTTATCTCCTCAGAAATCAAAATGCAAAATTTCAGCCAAATCGGTTTGAAAAATTTGGTAAAATCTCCAAAATTCCGAAAATAGGGAGATATACATTCATTTATATGGGAGCTATACCTTAACTTAGACCTATATTGAACAAGGAGGTATGTTGTCCCCTCAGAACTCAAAATGCAAAATATCAGACAAATCGGTTGGAAAACTATGTTTAAAATTCCGAAACAGTAGCTCGATTAGAACTATTTTTGGCACTCCTTTCCATACGAGTTCACGACTTCCTATTGCCTCCATAAAACGGTACATCCCGATTTCCAGTATTTCGAAGGTAGTGGCTTCAATTTCTGGAATACCGCACCTTGTGCTATCTATTCTAGGGCTGCCAATTCTGCGTGCACCGCCATGCAGCCCGAATTTATACGCCTTTTTAGCGGGTTCATCATCGCTCATTCTTATGATCATCGCTCATTCTTATGATCAATCGTTGTATAGCTGATACAGTGGTTCATGCGACGTCGATATTCACCGTCAACGCAGATTGGTCCGTAGATCTTTCGAAGAATTTTGCTCTCTAACACGCCGAGCACTGTCTTATCTGCTTGCGCATGTACCCACACACGAAAGGCTTTACAAAGCCGAATGAGCTTTGCGGGGTTACCAAATTCCGACATGACTTAGAATACTTTTGAACGAAGCGGGCTGTCGAAGGCTGCTTTATAATCGACAAAACGGTGGTAGGTGTCGATCTGCATCTCTTGGGTCCTCTTCAGGATTTTCCAAAGGGTAAATATCTGGTCGATGGTGGACTTTCCAGGTCTAAAACCGCATTGGTAAAGTCCAACTAATTCGTTGACCATGAGCTTCAGTCGTTCGCACAATACCCCTGACACGATCTTGTAGGCAATAGGGAGTAAACTTATGCCCCTATAGTTAGAGCATACAGTCTTATCTCCTTTCTTGTGGACGGGGCACAGGATACTCAGGTTCCAATCGTCGGATACTCGTTCTTCCTGCGAGATGGAGCTAACTAGCTGACGCATACACCTTATCAGCGTGTCGCCTTCGGTTTTAAACAGCTCGGCTGGTAGGCCATCAGCTCCTGTTGCCTTGTTATTCTTCAGCCGGTTTATTGCTGTCTTTACCTCATCTTGGACGGGTGGTATACACTCAATACCATCTTCTGGGATTGGATCTATGGTATCTTCATCGACTTTGCTACTATTCGATATTAACAGTTTGGAAAAATGCTCTTTCCATATCCTTTGCACACTATCTGTATCAGTTACCAAATTACCTTGCTGGTCTCTACAGGAGGATGTGCCAGTGCCAAAGCCATCAGTTTGATGTTTCACTCTTTGATAGAATTTTCGGAGACATTCTGTCTCCTGCACATGTCGATTTGTTCACACTCCCGCTTTTCCATCTCTCTCTCTTTTTCCTGCGGAAAATACGTTTCTCCTCTCTCCTTTTCTCCCGATACCTCTCTCGTACGCTACGAGTTGCTACTGATTGCAAAGTAGCCCTTCGGTAGCAGCACGATACTCCTGGTCATACCATGGATTCCTTGGTGGAGGTCTCTGGTATCTAAGAACTGATTTTGTGGCTGTTTGCATGGAGTGGGCAATGTTTTGCCATTGTCCTGATATGTTATCGGGATGAGGAGTGCTTTGATTAAGCTAACTAAAATGTTTTTGCCGCTGCGAAGTCTGTCAGCCTCATACCATTGTCAGATGTTTCACTGTGGAGACTGAATTTTCCGACTGTTGGGCCAAAGATATTCTCCTTTCAATTTTTGGCATTAAAATCGCCTAGAATAATTTTAATGTCATGGACAGGACAACGGTCATAAGTTTCTTCTAAGTGCTCGTAAAATATATCTTTGGTCTGTTCGTCCTTGTCTTCAGTGGGAGCATGAGCGCAAATAAAGCTGATATTGAACAATTTTGCTTTTAATCGAATTGCAGTGAGTTTTTCGTTCACTGGGATGAAGCTGGAGACCAGATGTTTTAACCTCCGACCAACTACAAATCCCCACCCAAACTAATGCTTTATGTCATGGCAGCTATAATACAGTGCGTCACGTTTAGGTGTTGTTGTGACGCCTTTCCCATTCCATCGTATTTCCTGTACGGCAGTAATGTCGGCCTTGTACTTTTCAAGTACATCTGCCAATGCGTAAACTGCACCTTCTCTATAAAGAGTGCCAACATTCCAGGTACAGATTCGCAGATCATGGTCCTTAAATCGTTAGTGGGGTTCGTAACTTTAGAGGTGTTTGTTTTTCTTTTCTTTCATTTTTTCATAGTAGGCTGCTTTTTTTCTAGGGGAGGGTTACTAACCCGGCGTCCAAACCCAAGTTTTTAACGTTCTTATGGGTGAACGCGCGGCGCATTTTAGGTCACTACCTTTAACGGGTGTTTAAGGCAGCTACCCCAGCTGACACTACAAGACTTGAGATGAGAGAGGGACCAAGATAAATCCTGGACTTCGCCATGTTAAAGCCCGTCAGGACCGTTCCTTGGTATCTTTCATCCCCTACGTAGCCTCAATATTCCTACGAAATGACTGAAATTTGGTATTTAGACTTCGTTGGGGGTACTCAATCTTCCCTTTAAATTGGTCTGTGTAGGTCCACGCCTTCGTATAGCCCCCATAGAATGGTACCTCCCGATTTTCGGTATTTTGAATGTTGGCGCCTAAATATTCCACCGAAATGGCTGAATTTATACTTCGTTGCTGGAACTCAACGTTTCCCTTTAAATTGGTCGGTGTAGGTCCACGCCTTCATATAGCCCCCATAGAATAGTACATTCCGATTTTCGGTATTTTGAAGGTTGTTGCCTCAATATGCCACCGAAATTACTGAATTACTGGTATTTAGACATCGTTGGGGGTATTCAACTTTCCTCTTTAAATTTGTCGGCATAGTTTCACGCCTTCATATTGCACCCATAGAACGGCATCTCCCGATTTCCAGTATTTTTCAGGTTGTGTGGTTGAAATTTGGTATTTAGTCTTCATTTAGGTTATAAAACATTCCCGCAATTTGGTATTAAGTATTCTTCATACACGAAAGGAAACTACTTATTCCATTTTACTTCAATACAACTTGTGGTGGAGGGTAGAACAAGTTCGGTCCGTTCTTACTTGTTTTTTGTTAAAATATGCATTGGACATATTTTTGGGCATTGTATCCATACAATTGCTACTAACTTGCGTTGGTATTCCGCAGAAACAAATATTGTTACGAATGTAAGAAGTAGATTTAATTTTAAAAATTAATTGTAGCGTACATTTTTATTAAGCGTTTCCTTTATCACATTTACAACAACTACTGTATAGAATTTAACTAATTATTTTCCATGTTCAGTTTGCTATTGTTTTTGTTGTACTCTCTCTCTCTATCTCTCATATTTATTTGCATTCATTGTAACCCCTCCTACTTTCTCTTAGTTATTACCCCTGCCCATTTACGTGGTACGAGTAACTCAAAATAGAGGAGCTTATTTTCCTCAGTCTGGCGTGGCGTATAAGTAGTGACAGCAATTATACGTCACACTCATTTAAATCATGATAAATCAAAAAAAAAAAATAGGTTTCTAGATTTACATACGTAAATTTACATACATACGATTCGCTTTTGTATAAAAGGCTCAGTAAACGAGACACACGTTATCATTGTCATTGAATGTTTGTAAAATTTAGTAACAATTCTTCAACTTCAATATTCTACAGTAAAACTTAATTTCATTGTTTCATACTTACTTGTAACATAAGTGCATGTGGTGTATGTACAAAATATGATACATTTCCTTTGGGTGCTGATTGTAAACATAGTTGACCATCAGTTGCTACTGGATTATACATGAATACAATGGCATTTGACAGTTTACCATCGTATAATACCTAAATGGATGGGTGGAAAAAGAAAGAAACGTATTAGAACATTATTTTAAATTAATAATATTTTAAACTCTTCGCAAATAGACGAAATTTTATGTTGGCGTCTATATTTGGTTTGCATCTGGCATTTTTCTCTAATTATAAGATCATTGTAGCATTTGTCTAAAATTCAAGTTTTTATGTTTTTTGTAAAGTCATGGTTTTCAGTCAGTATATTTATGGTCGCTCCATCACTTTGTGAAAAATCCTTAAAAATAACTAACGAAGGCAAATAAAATAAATCAAAAGAAAAAATTTTGCATATTTTACTACTTTTATAAACAAGAATAGCAATACAAAGACAAATACGCACACACAAAATACGGTGACAAACAGTATAAGCTTTTGTGGTGAAGCAATGTCAGACTTTGATTGCAATTTTTTATATACCCATTGAAGAAATTTTGTAGATTTTAACCAGATTTTTTACAAAATTAAAATTGATGGTCCATAACTCCATTTGCATTCAATTTTGTTATCATAACATCAGAAACATTTAAAATTCCTCAGACATTCGAGTCCAAGTTGTTGAATATGAACATAGAGGATAAACTTTTCCCCCATCTATTAGGTAACCCTCTTTCAGACCAGAAAACTACTCTGGTCTGTACCCGACCGAATGTATACCGAATAGAACGGAAACACTAGAAACATTTTGTTAATTAAATTACGGATTAGCGTATGATGACTGTCGGTACGTATACGTCGCATATATTAAAATATTAATTTAATATTAATATATTAAGTATCTAAAAATGTTTATAAATTTTGTAGAATAAATCGATCTGCTAAAACGCTCCTTTACGGAGTTTTAAAGCTTTTCCGGAAAAATGCACCAAAACGGTCCTTTCCGTGACTCATTTGCTTGAACTATTTCTAGCATAATTATCAGTAACATTTCCGAAGGTACAATAAACCTAAAATAAAGATTTGCAAGGAATCTTAAGCCAAACATTTAAATGTAGCCAAATGCTAAATGTGTTAAATGTCGAAGTGAAATAGGTAACGTATTATTTGCGCCTAATATTGTGCTTAGAATTTGCCAAACTAAACTATTGGTGGACGTTATGGAAATCTGGAATTTGCATGCGTGTCAAATAGTTTTATGTTTTAAAATTTTAATTCCAGTTTTACGAGGAAAATTGTTCAAATTAAATAAATAGTCGTGACATTCTAGAGTAAAATCGGAACTTAAAAATAATCAATTTAGAAGGATACAAACTTCAAAATACGCTTGACATTGTCAAAACATGATTAATGCACTTTAATATTAACATTAAATACCTCTTCATTTTACATTTTTCAAATGTGCAAAATACACAATACTTTGTTAACCACACACACGCTTCAATTGAATACGAATGTAAAGTGTGTAAAAAATCAATTAACATATTAATTAGTTGAAGTAATTGATGCCCTTTGTATTGATGATATTTACAATAGCACCATAGTAAATTACAACAATGTAAGTGGTCATTAATAATACAACCACACACATTCTTTGTCATACCACATATCCATTGACAATTTGGAATCATAAGTGGATGTTAATATATTTGTGGTTTGGGCGGTAAATTTAATGATTATATGTATATCAAAGGGATTGATTGGGGTGGATATTAAAACAATGTTTGGGTAATAGAAACATACCCATTAAACAGACCCCCTGTTTTGAATAATGACAATGAGTAAGTGTCAAGAATAATTCGATTTTTTCTCTAAAATTGACTTTTTTAAGGGCCAAAGAGGACAATAATCGAGGCTAAAATAGGATCATATATATTTTAATAATTTCATTAATGTCCAATAGGGACAATAAAATGGTAAACGATACAATACAAAATGATTTTGTATGATTTTTAATGCATTTCAAGTGGGTAATACACGAGTTTTTTCAGATATGTATTTTGGTGTACACAAAGAAGTCAAGAGGTTAAAGACGCAGATTATTTAAAGATTGTCTGGATTGCCTAAATAAAACAATCCAAATAAAACAATATACGCGGATGTTTTTTTATTGCAGTGTTTTTAAAGATTTTTGGAGAATCGAAAGATGACAAGAAACGAGGCTTCTTACAAGACTTTGGATGGAACTGTGGAGCAAAGGCCAATAAACCCAAATTCTTAAGTTAAAAAAAAACACGAAAAAAACAATACAAAATTTTTATTTTTTTGAAGTGTCAAATAAAATTGAACTTTTTAAGATTTTTTACCGGCCCCACTGACGCCAATAAACATGTTTTCTTAATATTTTTTTTTAGATTCAAAATGTGCAATAATCGATGCTTACTTTAAATATTTTTTCTTGGAACCAAAGAGGACCGTAAAGGTAGACTTTTGAAAGATTTTCTGGAGTCCCTAACCGAAGATTTTTCAAAAAAAATGTGCACGGGCTAAAAAGGAGCATTAAATTTGAATTTGTATTTGGTTGTAAAGAGAGTAATAAATCTTTTTTCTAGACCCGTGGAGAATAGAATGCAATTTTTATTGAAGACTTTGAAGGAGCCAAATTATAAGCATTAATGCTAACGAGAGTATATACTCTTTCAGACGGCATACAGTGCTGCTCAAAACATTTGCAACTGGAATGACTAGTTCATATTTTATATAGTTCTGAGGTAGTTTGTGGATTTGAAATGCCAATATTTTGGTAGATTCATTGTTTATTGAATCCTTTTAAAGATTTAAAAATTAATTTGCAAAAATTTCACTTATTTTAGAAAAAATATACAAAACAATGCTCGAACTCAGTTTTGGTTCTGCTCAAAACATTTGCAACTGAGAAAATTTTATTCAAAATCTGAAGAAATTATTTTTGTTTTGATAATATATTGTGAATTAAACATTTTTTTTATTATCTGGATACATCGTAAAGGAAACCAGTTAACTAAATAAATTAATATATCCTTTGGAATCCTGTGCTCTAAGGATAATTGTTAAATACCAAGGTTTTATTCGATATTTAATAGTCTAGAGTCCAGATTAAAGTCCCGGAACCTCCTATATGAATTTAGATTACTATAGACGATTGCGTCCGACAAGAATCTAGGCATATATTCAAAAAATTACTAGTTTTACGAGGTTATATATAGGTTTAGAAGCGGTATTATGCCAAAACATTCTGTTATACGACAATTCTGGAGTGTACATGGTGAGATTTTGACATGCTACCTGTCCTGTTAGTTCTTGGATCTGATAAATATCTCGACCTCAAGTATCCTGTACCATTTCTGTCCACAAAAATACCTCCAGGACAATATAAAACACCTTCTACATTTTGGGTCAAATTTTTCGTATAATGGGACTAATTCTATTATCTTTCGTTCTGGTGATCAATCAAATTTTTTGAAGTCATATAACTTAAATATTGATTTATATCGAGGAGAAGTACTCGGTGTCACTACTCCAAGAATATAACCACACATTTTTTTAATAATTTCTATGAAAAATTCCATTTTTCCTGGAAATTACTGTTTTCCCAAAATTTGCCTATTTTGGTATACCGGTGTCTTTGGTATGTATCGGAGGAGTTTGTATAGATTTATCGGTGTCAAGTCTTTTTTTAACACCTGTTGATGACCTCTGAGAGATCTGCTTAATAATTCGTATAATTTTTTGATCATCCCCTGCAGTAGATGTTGTTGTCCTTGCATCTCCTTCCCATCTTACGGCGATTTTAGTTCTTTTTACGCTGTATCCAGCTCTGTTTTAGATATTGTGATGTTCCTATGTTTATTTTTGGACCTCGTTGGATCCACATATTTCAAAAATTACCATTTTAGCAAAGCGTTGATAAAAATTTCTGGTCATAATTTAAGTTTTTCTTAAAAAATTGGGCATGTCTTGTTTTCGGCATACTTGTCTATCAAAAGTAAACATATGTGGGATAAAATGTACTTCTCATGAAAGCTTTTTGCCCCCTTCTTCTGATTAAATTCAATTTGATGCCAATCAATACAAAAAACTCGTCAAAAATTAACTGATAGATATTCGTAACACGGAGTTGCAAATGTTTTGAGCAGGCTAAAACATGTGTTCCTCCGATATTTCACACATTTTTTAAACATAAGTGTTCATAACTGAATAATGCTTTTTAAATCTTGAAAATATGGTCAATAAAAAATTAAATAACAAAAACAAACATATTTCAAAACTCAAAATGTCCCTAAAAATAGACTGGATGTGATATAGGCATCTGAGTTGCAAATGTTTTGAGCAGCACTGTATGTCTGGCTGGCTGGAGCGCACAATAACTCTCGAACGGATTAACCGATTCGGTCCAAAATTTGGCTTTCGTAATATTTTGTGCAAACTTAGTTTAAGTTCGTAGATGGGTTATATCGGTCCACTCTTTCCGGTACTTCCCACACAAAAGTTCGGAAATGTTCGGAAAATAACTTTTGAAGGAAGTAACAAACTTAGTTTAAGTTCGAAAATAAGCCATATAGGTCCACTCCTTCAGGTACCTCCCACACAAAAGTTCAAAAATGTTCGGAAAAATTGTGCACACGATAACTCTTGATTTGAGTGACCGATTTGATCCATACTTTACACATCCTAATATATCTATCAGATATATATCAGGTTCGAATAGGGACTATATTTGTGTACTCCTTCGGGTACCTCCCACACAAAATTTTGGATTAATTCACTTTAAGACCTTCTCTCGAATGACTTTAGTTTTTATTGAAGGAACTTGCATTCACTTTCTCAATTACGACAGTTAACGTTTTTTCAAGGGGAAGTCCATACTTCTTGAGAAAACAGACCGAAAGTATTAAAAAAAACCCTGTGGCACCATATGTAGTGGCTGGAGAGCTCGAACCGAATACTGCGTTCGTCCACACTTTGGATATTGTAATATTTTTTCGAATGTTAGATGAAATTCAAAAGGTTGTGCTTATAGGTCCACTCCTTGCGGAAATTCCTCCACAAAAGTTCGAAAATATTCGCTAAAATGGTACGCGCGATTTCTCATAGACGTAGTAACCGATTTGATCCAAACTTTGGATCTCTAAATATTGTCGAAACTTAGTTTGTGTTCAAATTTTGGCCCTATCTGTCCAATCCTTGTGGTACCACTTTTTGTGTGGTTAAGGGTATGTTCGAGGATCCTTTGGACATTTTTACCGAAGGTTTTCCAAGTGGCCCTGTTGACAGCGATATTATGTTTTCCGTAGGCTAGTGTGATAAGAAGGCCTATCTATCGATATCCCCGCAAGTTTTTGAGCTTTAATCCTATCCATACTTTTGTTGGTTCAAAATTTTAAAAACCCCCCTAAATACATAAGTTTTTTTTTTTTGAAAAAAAAAGTATTTCAATCCACACAGGCTGAGGGTATATATCTGTCTGCGAAGCCGACTGATACTTTTTACTTGTTTTTTAAGATTTCTTTTTGAGTGCTAACGAAAGAAATAATGTGAGGATTGTTTTTAAGGATTATCGATGGAACCAAATAGGGCTATAAATGCGAATTATTGATTCAGCATAAACGTGTATTTTTTATTATATTTGATTCCAGAAAACAGGTTATTATTTTAAACATTTTTTCTAAGTGGATAATATACGTGGATTTTTAAAGACTGCCAAATGATGTGACAGTAACAATAACTACTTACAAATTAACCCACTTACCTAAGAGGATTATGTTAGTAAAAAGCTAATAGTCGATAACTAAGCTCAGATTGAAGATGGTAACTTCTGATTTATGACTAAACACACTACACACTGTGCCATGCATACGTACATTGGCGATTATTTAAACACTTTACAACTCTTTGTATTTTTTTCTAACAACAAAATTGTATGTCGACGTTGAGCGTTCAAATCACAACACTTGGGATTTTAGTTGGAAACTCACACTCTATGCCATCCTTACTCATTGTTCATTACCTTTTAAAATGAAAAAAACGCGTTATTTTTCAGCCTACTCTTAATGCAGAAGGCAGCTTGTTTACATATGGCTCCCATATTGTCGCTGCCATACATAAAGCCCGTTTACCGACGATGAACATTGAAGTCACAACTATCGGTTTTGCAGTCGGACACACACGCTCTGTGCCACTGTCCTAATTACTTATTTTTTCATAAAACAAGTAGTATTGCCTTGTAAAATTTTAAAGAAATAAACCCTTACTTTTTAGTCTAGTAGTAATTCTGCTAGCAATTCCGCTTATTTGACTCCCATATTTTTGCTGGGTAATGATTGTATCAATCAACTTTTAATTTTCATTTGTTTATTCGATCTTATTATAACTTTATACAAACTATAAGTATAAATATGACAACAATTTCCCCAACTTCTTATTTAGAAATTGTCTTTATTATTCACTTCTAAAACCTACAACCTCAAACCACCACCAAAGTTTTTATGTAGAAGTTAAAAATGTACTCGTCCATAAAATTCTCAACGTCATTATTTCAAAGTTCTTCAAAATCACTTGAAATTAACTTTGTAAAATTAGTTGCAGTAATTAATGTTTTATGAAAACTAGTTTTATAACAAAAAAATTCATTGAGTGTGTAATCGCATTAAATAAATAAAATTCCTGTAGAAAGACATACAAACAAACTGACCACTTTATATCATTTCCGGTGTAATGGCATAAAAATCTAATATTAATTGAAAACAAGCAATTAAAAGAAATTTAATTAAGTTTCAATAGCATAGTTACGCACGCACACACACACACCTACACACTTTACTAATTAATTACAGTGCGTTTTTAGTGTTGACAAAGCAATTTAGAAAAAATTATAAAGAAAAACAGCTATGAGAGATATTAACCCTTAAACACATCAAAAAATATCAGAATCTGGTGATACCAATAAATAGACAAAAATGCTTTTTTCAAAGAACGTCGTACAAGAAATCGATCATAGAGAGATTTGGTAGATTTCCATGTCGAGTGGAACATTAACGACAAGGAATAATAATTAAAAAATCTTAAAAGCTTACCTCTCAATATTGAAAAATGTTCTCAAAAATATTTTTTATTTTTGTTAAAATACATTACAAAATAAAATAATTTTCTAATTTGGACAACTAAAAAGTATAAAATAAGTGTCTTCTAAAAACCACAATCAGAAACTTTTTTCTTTTTTTACAAAGTCCTAATTAAAAACTACTTAATTCACCCCTTTTTGCAAACCAAAAAAAAAAAAAATCCATTGGATATCTAACTTTAGCTTCTTATGTTATGTCCTGTCATTCAGCACAGTATTTATGCTTGAAGTACACCTAACAAGATCCCTTGATGGACAACATCGTGCATTTGACATTTTTAAGCCGATTTCACAGAAAAAAAAACAACAACAACAAATAATACATAACAAACGACCACATAACAATGACAGACAACAGGACAACAAACCTACATCATCGGTCAATAAATAAAGTATCTTATAATGAAACTAAGCCGATTTTACTATCAACAAACCACAGACTATAAAACCAACCGAGTATGACAAACAAATGAAACATAAATCGCCTGTTGTTGTTGTTGTATAACGAAGGACGACGGCAGACTTATTCAAAATACAGGTATTTGTATTCTAAGGGATACAGAAATAAAATCCTTTTACGACAATTAGGTAAGTTGGAAAAATATTTTAAATTTTATTTAAATTTGTTTGAATATGGAGGTTATAAAACGTAATCAAATAAATAATTCATGTTGTTATTGTATAATTTTTATGAATAAAAAATAATAATGCATATCTTTTATTTTGAGTGCACTTTAAAAGCATGGTAGAACAACATAAGGTAACAGCAATATCTAGCTGATTGAACTGGGCTGTAATGTTAGTGTCAAATTCAATACGACATTTTATATTTTCATTTTTATTTCTATTTTCGATGTATATTAGTTGACGACCAAAAGTTGATCTGCGAATCTGCACCTGGAATGTTCGCACTCTTTATAGAGAAGGTGCAGTTTACGCATTGGCAGATATGTATACTTGAAAGTACAAGGCCGACATTACTGTCATACAGGAAATACGATGGAATGGGAAAGGGGTCACAACAACACCTAAAGGTGACGCACTGTAATATAGCTGTTATGACACCAACCATGAGTTTGGTTGCGGATTTGTAGTTGGTCGGAAGTAGCGCACGAGAGAGGTATCGAGAGAAAAGGAGAGAGGAGAAACGTCTTTTCCGCAGGAAAAAGGGGGAGATGGAAAAGCGGGAGTGTGAAAAAAATCGAGATGTACAGAAACCAGAATGAAGTCCGAAAATTCTACCAACGAGTCAAACATCAAACTGATGGCTTTGGTACAGCCACATCTTCCTGTAGAGACCAGCAAGGTAATTTGGTAACTGATACAGATAGTGTGATCAGGATATGGAAAGAACATTTTTTAAAACTGTTGGTATCCAATAGCAGCGAAGACGACGAAGATACCACAGACCCAATCCCAGAAGATGGTATTGAATGTATACCGCCTAGCCAAGATGAGATAAAGACAGCAATAAATCGGCTGAAGAATAATAAGGCAGCAGGAGCCGATGGCTTACCAGCCGAGCTGTTCAAAGCCGGAGGCGACACGCTGATAAGGTGTATTCGTCAGTTATTTAGCACCATCTGGCAGGAAGAACGAGTACCCGACGATTGAAACCTGAGTATCCTGTGCCCCGTCCACAATAAGGGAGATAAATATGCTCTAACTATAGGGGAATAAGTCTACTCCCTATTGCCCACAAGATCGTGTCAGGGATATTGTGCGAACGACTAAAGCCTATGGTCAACGAGATAATTGGACCATACCAATGCGGCTTTAGACCTGGCAAGTCCACCATTGACCAGACATTTACCCTGCGGCAAATTCGGAGGTTTCAGACAAGGAGACAGCCTTTCGTGTGATCTCTTTAACATCCTGCTGGAAAAGGTTATACGAGAGGCAAACGTCAAAAGAAGTGGCACAATCTACACCAGTAACCACATGTTACTTGCTTATGCTGATGATATAGACATCATGGGCCGATCAGTAATAGAAGTAACTGATACCATTATGAAGATCGAAGGATAATCTGCTAAAGTGCGTCTGGCGGTAAACGGTGAGAAGACCAAGTTGATGGTGTCGACGCGCAATGCGTCCATTGAGCTCGGACCAACTATGGAAGTTGGTTCCTATAATTTTGAGGTGGTAAAAGACTTCGTCTACCTCGGCACCTCCATAACCACAACAAACGACATCAGTTGTGAAATAAAAAGAAGAATTGGGTTTAAAAACAAAGCCACATCTCGTCAAACAAAAATAACACTCTACAAAATACTGATAGTACCCGTCCTGAGGTATGGCTCCGAAGCCTAGGTTCTTGCGCAAGCAGCTATACAACGACATCAATATAGTTAAGCGTATCGAGATGCAGCGATTGTGTTGGCTAGGCCATATCATAAGAATGGGTGAAGATGCACGCAGAATTGACAGGCCAAAGAATACATGGCGCAACCAAGTGGATGAAGAGATGAAAAGACGCGGTATTCCAGAGTAATGGACGAGATAAGTAAGAAAGTAAGTATTAGGGGCATATATTTTTTGAGGAAAAATATATATCATTTAGAAAAAAAAAACTATGTCCCGTAAAGACTTCTTCACATCAATGATATGTATCCTGTTCCATGTCCAAGCAACGTTCCGCACACTATACCACCGCTTTTAGAAGCAGTACAATATTTGCTAATATTTGTGTTGTATTTTCTTAAATTTGAAAAAAATAAAGCCCTAATAAACATGTGCTTTTTTGATTCTATATCACAACGCGAGCTCTCACACATTAAAAAACAAAACATTGTTCCACAACATTCCATACGGGACAAGGGAGAGCTCTCACACATCGATTCAAATTAGGGTCTATTTGACCGGACAAAACGTGGAATTGATGGGTCATGCGCCGTACAGCCATTACTGGGGATCGGTCCACCTCCCCCACAAAAGTTCAAAAATGTTCGGAAAAATTTTGCGCACGATAACTCTTGAAGGGAGTGACCGATTTGGTCCATACCTTACACATCCTAATATATGTACCAGATATAGATCAGGTTCAAATATGGGCCATATTTGTCCACTCCTTCGGTTATCTCCCACACAAAATTTCGATTTTGATTTTGGTTGAAGCAACTTGCGTTCGCTGCCTCGATTACGACGGTAAAAGCTTTTTCAGGGGCAAGCCCATTTTTCTTGAGAAAAGAGTCCAAAAGTTGTAAAAAACTCCTATGGTACCATATGTAGTGGCTGGAAAGAACGATAATTCTTAAACTGTTCAACCGATTTAGTCCAAAATTTGTCTTATTTTGTCCAAACTTAGTTTCACTTCGAAGATGGGCAGTATAGGTCTACATCTTCCGGGACTTCCCCCCCAATATTTAAAAAAATGTCAGTAAAATGGTATGCACGATATCCCTTGAACGGAGCAACCAATTTGGTTATAACATGACTTCCAAAATAAGATCCACATCCACAACACTTTTGATCTTAAATCCCAGTCCACATTTTTGTCGGCAATTTCAAATGTCCAAAAAGGCCACACAATTCTGATACGACCCTAAACACATTCGATCCGTCCGTAGAGTATATCTCTGTCGGCAAAGCCGACTGATACTTGTTAACATAAATATAGACACAGCTACCACGCAAATTCAATTTTTCATGTTATCCATAAATATTTCATTTGTAAAAGTAAAGGTAAAAGCCTTGACTTCAACTATGTTAAATTTTCAAAAACACTTGCCCATATCTCTGTCGGCGAAGCCGACTGATACTTTTTTACTTGTTTGCTTTATTTGCACCGTGATGTTGTCAGGCCCGAAAATCGAACCCCGACATTTAGTGTGTAAGACAGGTGTGCTTTCCATTGAACACCCAATACAGTTTACATTTATACAAATTTGAATTCTGGTACAAGGAGATTTGTTAGCCACCATTAAAAGTTTTAATGTTGTCTCGCTTGAGGTTCGAATTCAAGATTATCTGGGAGCACAGCAGGTTAACTCCTGCACCACAGCGGCATCCCATCGTTAGCAAGGTGTTCATTAACATTAAATTGAGTATGTGAGCAATACCATTACATTTACAACAATTAGACCTACCATCAAGGATTTCCTTTTTAAGCTCTAAAAACAATGCTTTAAAGCAAACATGAATCCTTAAATGTTCATCGGTGGAAGTATAAAATGATTTGTACTCAATCAATCTTCAAGTGGTTACAATAGCACTCACAAACACCCAGTAGCAGTAGCTACTCGTACTCTATTGCTAGTTCCTGAACGTGTAGATTTTAATGGTGGTTCGAACGAATATTGTATGCGGTCCTACCATGGCTTTAGAAATAATCAAGAGGTAAACATGACAACCACCGCACATGGTTAGATTATATTTTCAAATGGCTATGGAGTGAAAAAACAGCTGCTCAAAATTCACAATGAATATACATGAAGTAGAGAGGTGTGTGCGTGTGTGTGTTTTTAAGGATAAAAGGGCCCAAAGGCTCTGCAGCAGCTGAGTAGCAGAGTAGAGACTTCAATAGTTTACACTCTAATAATTCCGATAATTAACGAAATATTGGAAAAAATTGCAGCTGAACAGGACCCTTCGCCGTACAATGACCACTTAAACAGTATTGTAAATGTTTATGTATGCAGTGTGAAGGTATGTGTGTTTCTAGTTTTTTTTTTCAGTTTTGCACAAAGCTTTTTTCCGCATCAATCAAGTAAACTAATTGAATTACAATACAACACTGATTTCAAACTAGAAACCTCGTGGTGAGTGAGAAAAACAGAAATCCTTGTATGCAGTCGTTCTCTTTTTTTGTTCTTCCAAAGCGTCAATGAGAAAAAACTATAAAAATGGTGAAATAAAATAAAAAATGCTCACAGAAACCCGATAAAACCCCAGCTAAATCAGCTAGAGAGCAACAGTGGCAATCAATGGGTCTCTATGGATAAGGGAAATTTACATTAAAGCAGCAGCTGAGCGCAAAAAAAAGAAAATAAAACTCTCATCATAAAATACAGCAGCAGTAGCAGAAAAAAACCGAGAACTTTTGAAAATCAAACAAATTTGCATTTAAATTAAAAGTGATTTTATCAAGTGAAGTGGAGGCCATAAAATAAAGTTTACTACCAACACTCTTTCGTTTTTTTGTTTGTTGTTTTTGCTTGGAGTTGTTGTATTTTGATTCTACTCTGGCATTATTGGTATTGGCTTTTTGTGGAAGTGGAAGCTGGTTGCTGGCTGCGATGTGGCAAATTTTCTATGGTGTTTGTATGGGTGTATGTATGTATGGTAGGCTTGATTGCCGTTTCAACTGTTGGAAAGCTATTGGTTGGTTCGTATTGGTGTTGGCTATAACTGCTGGTGGTAGCATTACTGGTAAATGGTGAGACATGGCCATGGTTGTGTATGACCCAAAGCGATAAAATAGTTTAAGACTCCAATAATAAAACTGGCAACACAAAACCATTACTCCAAAACTAAATCCAAGGATAAGCCAAAAACAAAGTACGAAAATATAAAGAAAGCACAAAGCTTAATGAAATCATTCATTAAGCTTAAAGAAGAACGAGAAAAACAAACGAACAAACAAACAATAAATTAAGACTTAAAACAAAGTTGTAAAGTAGATAAAAATCAAGACAATGGCTACAAAAAACATGACAATATTTTTTTTGGAATACAAAAAGATAAACTGAGAATAATTAAAGAACCAAATAATATAAAATATAAAAGATATTGAAACAATTTATGCAGGCAAACCTACAGATAAGAAATAAAAATTATTATTAAAATTTTGAAAATAATTATAGTCCGTCCGATATATAGATAAGACATATTATTTCATTGAAAAATAATAAAACAAGATGGATCCGAGGAATTTTTTCTTTGACAAAAAAACATTATCAGCGCCTCAGTATGATTTCCTCAGGTCCATACGGATGGTTAGGTCCCTGAGGGTGGTTTTTTCTATACAAAAATTTCCACAGTGACTTGAGGATGTTTTTTTTTGTATAGAAAAAATTTCCTCAGTAACCTGAGAATGGGTTTTCTATAGAAAACATTTCCTTATTAACTTGAGGATGGTTTTTTCTATCGAAAAAAATTCTCACTCACCTGGGGGTCAAAAAACATTTCGTCAGTACCCCCATGAGAGTATTTTTTTTCGAAAATTGTCAGTAACCTGGTTTTTTCTCAGTAACCTGGTTTTTTCTATAGAAAAAATTGCTCAGGTCTCCTAGGATGGTTTTTTTCTATAGAAAAACATTACTTAGTAAACAGAGGAGAGTTTTTTTTTTCTATAGAAAATATTTACTCAGTAAACTGAGGATAAATTTTTTTATAAAAAAAATTGCTCTGGATGGTTTTTTTTCTATAGAAAAAATTCCTCAGGTCTCTGAGGATGGTTTTTTTCTATAGAAAAAATTTCCTCAGTAACCTGAGGATGGTTTTTTCTATAGAAAAAATTTCCTCAGTAACCTGAGGATGGTTTTTTCTATAGAAAAAATTTCCTCAGTAACCAGAGGATGGTTTTTTCTATAGAAAAAATGTCCTCAGTAACCTGAGGATGGTTTTTTCTATAGAAAAAATTTCCTCAGTAACCTGAGGATGTTTTTTCTATAGAAAAAATTTCCTCAGTAATCTGAGGATGTTTTTTCTATAGAAAAAATTTCCTGAGTATCCTGAGGACGGGTTTTTCTATAGAAAAAATTTCCTAAAGAAAAATTCCTCAGGTCTCTGAGGATGGGTTTTCTATAGAAAAAATTCCTCAGGTCTCTGAGGATGGTTTTTCTATCGAAAAAATTTCCTCAGTAAGCTGAGGATGAATTTATCTATAGAAAACATTCCTCAGTAACCTGAGGATGGTTTTTTCTATAGAAAAAAATTTCCTCAGTAACCTGAGGATGGTTTTTTCTATAGAAAAAATGTCCTCAGTAACCTGAGGATGGTTTCTTCTAAAGAAAAAAAATTCTCCGTAACCTGAAGATGGTTTTTTCTATGGAAAAAAATTCTCAGTAACCTGAGGATGGTTTTTTCTATAGAAAAAAAAATCTCAGTAACCAGAGGATAGTTTTTTCTATAGGAAAAATTTCTCAGTAACCTGAGGATTGTTTTTTCTATAGCAAAAATTTCTTCAGTAACCTGAGGATGATTTTTTCTATAGAAAAAATTTCCTCAGTAACCTGAGGATGGTTTTTTCTATAAAAAAATCCTCACTAGCCTGGGGATTTAATGAGATGATTTTTTTTTTTATGAGATGATTTTTTTCTCTAGAAAAAATTTCTTCAGTAACCTGAGGATGATTTTTTTCTATAGAAAAATTTCCCCAGAAAACTGATGATGTTTTTTTCTATAGAAATTTTTTCTCAGTAAGCTGAGAATATTTTTTTTATAGAAAAATGTCCTCAATAACCTGAGAATGATTGTTTTCCTCAGTACCAAAGAAAAATCAAAAATCATTATCTTCTATAGAAAAATTCTTTTTCAGTAACCTGAGGATGTTTTCTTTCTAGGAAAGATTTTCTCAGGAATGTGAGGATGTTTTTTCTGTAGAATATTTCTTCTGTTGCCTGAGGATGGTTTTTTATAAAAAAATATTTTCTCAGTCCACTGAAGATGTTTTTCCTACAGAACAAAATCCTGAGGATGGTTTTTTTCTAAAGAAAAAATTCTTTTGAAACATGATGATGGATTTTTTATAAAAAAAAAAACTATAAGGACCTCTGGGACCTGAGGAATTTTTCTATAAAAAACATCTTTAGGGACACAATGACATTTTTTATAGAAAAAAACATTCTCAAGGAACCGGGGAAATTTATCTATAGAAAAAAAAAAACATCCTTGGGGACCCGAGGACATTTTTTCTATTGAAAAAACCATCCTAAGGGACCTGAGGGAGGTTTTTCCATAGAAAAGAAGGAGAAATTTTTTATATGGAAAACCGTCCTCTGGAACCTAAGAATTTTTTTTTTTTCAATGGAAAACACCAACCTCATCAACCTGAGGAAATATTTTTAATGGAAAAAAATTGGTATTGAAAAACCCATTATCAGGGACCTGCGAAAAATTTTCTATGGAAACAACAGAAAACTGATGATGTTTTTTTCTATAGAAATTTTTTCTCAGTAAGCTGAGAATATTTTTTTATAGAAAAATGTCCTCAATAACCTGAGAATGATTGTTTTCCTCAGTACCTAAGAAAAATAAAAAATCATTCTCTTCTATAGAAAAAATCTTTTTCAGTAACCTGAGGATGTTTTCTTTCTAGGAAAGATTTCCTCAGGAATGTGAGGATGTTTTTTCTGTAAAATATTTCTTCTGTTGCCTGAGGATGGTTTTTTATAAAAAAAATATTTCCTCAGTCCACTGAAGATGTTTTTCCTACAGAACAAAATCCTGAGGATGGTTTTTTCTACAGAAAAAATTGCCTCAGTAACCTGAAGATGCTTTCTTGAAGATTTCCTCAGGAACCTGAGAATGGTTTTTTTTTCTAAAGAAAAAATTCTTTTGAAACATGATGATGGATTTTTTATAGAAAAAACTAAAAGGACCTCAGGGACCTTAGGAATTTTTTTTTATAAAAAAAAAACATCCTCAGGGACACGATGAAATTTTTTATAGAAAAAACCATTCTCAGGGACCCGAGGAAATTTTTCTATAGAAAAAACCATCCTTGTGGACCTGAGGAAATGTTTTCTAAGTAAAAATTTAGGATTTTTTTTGGTGGAATAAACCATCCTCAGTGAGCTGAGGAAATTTTTTCTATTGAAAAAACCATCCTATGGGACCTGATGAAATTTTTTTCTATGGAAAAACCCATCCACAGTAATCTGTTGAAATTTTTTATATGGAAAAAGCCGTCCTCAGGAATCTGAGGAAATTTTTTCTGTGGAAAAAACCAACCTCAGGAATCTGAGGAAATATTTTCAATGGAAAAAAATTTCTATTGAAAAAAAACTATTATCAGGGACCTGCGGAAAAATTTTCTATGAAATATATGTGTGTGTAGAAAAAAATATCTAAAACCCATTATAAAGGGCCTGAGAAAGTTTTTATGTTGGATAAAAATCATCTGAGGGATGTGAGGAATGTTAGTGGTGAGAATTTTCCTACAGAAAAAGCAATATCAGTAAACTGAGGAAGAAGAAGACTATGGAGTCGATACATGGGCTGTATGATTGTCGTCATTTCTCATACGCTACAGTTTTCGCAAAATACAGTTTATCTTAGTATTAAAAAATATATAGAAAATAATAACTAAAAAGCGATAATTTAAAAAAATATATATAAAAACAAATCTTACAGATTTTATTTGATTGATTTCTTCGGTATCACCACCAAAAGCTCTCATATATTCCAAACTGGACATAGAAGAGGACGACAAACGTCGCAAACGATCTAAAAATAAAAATGAAAACAAAAAAAAAACACAAGACAAAGAAAAGAAACAAAAAGATAATTTTAAAAAATCATAAGAAAACCAAGAAAAAAATGGGCAAATCATAATAAATACCAATTGAAGAAGTCGAAGCAGAACCAATGGGCATATGACTCAGTGAGTCGGTGATTTTGCTACCATCACTACCACCTGCATTGTCTGATGTTGAGGTGGCATTATTTGCACCCGTATTGACCTCTGTTAATGTATCCGTATTAGAGTTGGCCACACTACCACTTCCGCCCGTCCCAGTAGCCGTACCAGTTCCCGTTAATGCCTGCAGGACAGCATTTGCATTGGCATTTCGAGCTGCCAATACCGCTCGTATCTTAACAAATGCTGCCTGCAAGTCTAATTTTTCATCAGACCAATTTATGGTCTGGGCATCCTGTTCGGCCAGCAATACAGCTGCAGTATGTTGTGTGGGTACTTGACGATGTTGTTGTTGACTCACCCTTTTATGATTGTCCGGCAGGTTCAAATAGCACTCATTGTCGAAACGAAATTGCGACTGTTGGTGGGATGGTAAGTTGTTAGTTTGGTTATGGTCCGTTCGGTGGCGGCGGTGTGTATGGTTTTATTTAATATGATTTGGTTTTTTGGTGCAGTGGTCGGTCGACGTTCCAGCATTAGATTGTGGTGTTTTTGGTTAATTTTGTTTGCATTTTTTTGGGAGGGCGTAAAACAAAACAAGAGCAGGACAAAAACGGCACATGTATAAACACACACACATATATATAACAATGCAAACACAGACATTTATATATAAAACGCATTGTTATTTGTTGATTGGTTTTTGGCGGTGTTCAAATATTTTCAGCATTATTTGAAATGCGGGTATTGTTTATTTGCATGTGTGCGGTGAATATTTAATGGTAGTTGTAGTAGTAGTTGTTGTTGTTATTGATGATAATTGAAGTTGTTGTTGTTGTTGGACACAAAGATAGTTGAAAAGAGAGAAAAAAGTGCAAGAAAAGAACAAAGAAAACAAAACGGTTTTTTTGATTACAAAGTTTGCTTGTAATTAGATTTAAAGTGTGTGTGTGAATTAAATTAGGTGTTTTGATATTTCTTTACAAAATAGTTTAAAAATAATATGTTGTTTTGGAAATTGATTTACAAAAGTTTTTAGGTGTTTGTGATATCGTGGCTTACCTTATAACCGGGCCCCAAACGATGCATCGCACAAATTTGTTGGGTGGTCAGTGCTTCGCTAAAGAGGTATATAGCCGACATTTGGCCACAAAAGACACGTTCTTCATCTAATTCGGGTGTTGCTCCGATATAGCATTTGTCAAATGGCTAAAAAGAGGATAGAGGGAAGATGAATTATTCTGTTTCGCAAAGAAAGGAGAAATGCGGAGAGTTGTACTTACATCGTTTGTTGAAACAAACCACGCCATTTCGGTACTGGACGCTAATTGTCCATTTACTAGGCACTTTATTTCGCTTTTTGTCCAGCGATTGTAAATATACACGATGGCAATCATGTACCACTGAAAATAAAGGAGACACAAGATATTTAGCATATGTCTTAATTACAAGAAATTCTGTATAACCAGAGAAATGGAAGTTGTTTATTTGAAGTGGAAATTGCATACATTTCAAAAAAAAAAAAAATAAATAAAAAAAATTCGAAGAATTCTTAGTTGATACGTGCTGACATGTTGCAAAATATTTTGATTTTGGTGTTTCTTTGGAAAAGCCGAAAAGTGAGTGTGATTCTCATTCATATGAGAATACTAGACACTTAAAGAGTTCGGTTTTTCGCTAAACAGGCATCATTTCAAAAACTGAGAAGCCAATTGATAATTCCCTTCGCCGGGATGAAATCATGATATTGGTAGCGATCAGTAAAATTTTGCAACACTGTCAGTTCGTTTTGAAAAACATTACTCTCTGTAATAGAGGGTAATAAATGAAGTTGAGCCAATGGGGGAATACTCCACTCAAGCAATCGAAAATAAAAAAATACATAAAAAAATAAATTCACGAAGAAATTCAAGGACGTAGATTTGAATCGTGCTAAGCATGTATGCATGCTAGGATAGATCTTCACGGATGTAGAATCTTGTCTGAATTTCCATGAGTACTCAATTATGTATTTTAGAAAAGATCAACTTTTTTGAATAACACGGTGCGCCTTAACTAAATTTAAATGAAAGGTGCTTACATCTGGAAAGTTTTTACGGTTTCTGAACTACAATGTTCATAGATGAGAAAAATAAAAAAAAAACAAAAAAATCGCCGGAGTGATTTTCAAATAAATCCCGGCCAAAGTTTACATTTTTAGGGCTTTTTTAGGTTTTCATTTTGCTGGGAAACCGCAAGCCCTATCGAAATGGGATTAAAGAAAATGTTGGAGCAGTGAAAATTCTCTACAAGATTGTTCTTTATGATGTTTTCGTAGGTATTACCATTTTTGAGATAGCCAATGTAAATTGAAACTTTCATCTACGGACAGATCGAATGTATTTAGGGACTTTTCAGAATTTGTGACCCTTTTTGGACATTTGAACTTTCCGACAAAAAAGTGGATTATGATTAAAGGTCAAAAGTGTTGCGGAGGAGGTACTTGAAGGAATGGACCGACATAGTCCATCTTTTCGATATATATCGCACTAGTCCTTTCAGTGGGTCATTGTATAACTTTTTGCCAGGAAGCATGGACTTGTCCACGGAAAACATAATATCGCTGTAAACAGGACCACAACGAACAGCAACGGTATACATTTCCCAATGACCGGAAGTTGTGAACCGGTGTTGCTCATTTCGAGCTGAAAATAAGTTTGGACAAACTATGACGAAGGCCAAATTTTGGACCAAATTGGTTGATCAGTTCGAGAGTTATAGTACTTTCCAGCCACGACATAAGGTGCTATAGGGTTTTTTAAACCTCTCGGGCTGTTTTGCCAAGAAAAAACTTTTACCCTCGTAATTGAGGCAGCGAATGCAAGTTGTTTCAACAAAAATCAAAATGATTTGAGCGCATGTTTTAAAGTGAACTTATCCGAAACTTTGTGTGGGAGGTACCCGAAGGAGCAGACAAATATAGTTTATATTCGAACCTGATCTATATCTGGTAAATATAATAGAATGTGTATGGACCAAATCGGTCACTCCTTTTAATGGTTATCGGGCGCACAATTTTTTCAAACATTTTTTTATCTTTTGTGGGGGAGGTACCTGAAGGTATGGACCAATATGGCATATCTTCGAACTTAAATTAATTTTGGACAAAATAATACGAAGGCCAGACCAGATATTTACCCTGCGGCAGATCCTAGAGAAGACCCAAGAGATGCAGATCGACATATTTCACCTTTTTGTCGATTATAAAGCAGCATTCGACAGTCCCCTCCGATCAAAGGTATTCCACGCAATGTCTGAATTTGGTATCCCCGCAAAGCTCATCCGGCTTTGTAAGATGACTTTAACTGATACTAGGTCCTCAGTTAAAACTGGAAAGAACCTCTCCGAAGAATTTTGTACCAAAAGAGGTTTCAGACAAGGAGACAGCCTTTCGTGTGACCTATTCAACATTTTGCTGGAAAAGGTAATACGAGATGCAAATGTCAAAAGAAATGGCACAATTTACACCAATAGCCACATGTTATGCCTATGCTGATGACATAGACATCATGGGACGACCAGTAAAGGAAGTAACTGATACCTTTAGGAAGGTCGAAGCAGAATCTGCGAAAGTGGGTCTGGCGATAAACGGCGAAAAGACCAAATTGATGGTGTCGACGCGCAAAGCGTCCATAGAGCTCGGACCAACTGTGGAAGTTGGTACCTACAATTTTGAGATAGTTAAAGACTTCGTCTACCTCGGCACTGCCATAAACACAACAAACAACATCAGTTGTGAAATAAGAAGAAGAATTGTATTGGCCAACAGATGCTACTATGGTTTAAATAAGCAATTTAAAAACAAAGCCACATCTCGTCAAACAAAAATAACACTATACAAAACGCTGATACTACCCGTGCTAATGTATGGCTCCGAAGCATGGGTACTTGCGCAAGCAGATAAGGCAGTGCTTGGTGTGTTTGAGAGGAAAATACTTCGAAAGATCTACGGGCCGATTTGCGTTGACGGTGAATATCGACGTCGTATGAACCACGAGCTATATAAGCTATACAAAGACATGAATATAGTTAAACGTATCGAGATGCAGCGATTGCGTTGGCTAGGCCATATTATGAGAATGAGCGATGATGAACCCGCTATAAAGGCGTATGAATACATGCCACATGGCGATGCATGCAGAATCGGCAGGCCTAAGCTTCGATGGAGCAAACAAGTGGATGAAGAAATGGAAAGGCGCGGTATTCCAAAAAGTCAAGCGAAAAACAGAGAGGAATGGAGATCTTTTCTTAGTTCGGTCTATGGAACAAATGTTCTGTAATGGGCCAACTAAGTAAGTAAGTAATACGAAGGCCAAATTTTGGACGTAATCGGCAGAACCATTCGAGAATTATCTTGTGCTTCTACCACTACACACGGTGTCTTCGGTAGTTTTTGCACGTTTTCAGGCTATTTCTCATGAAGTATAGGGGGAAGTGAATACAAGCTCCTACAACATAAAATCAAAGCGATTCGAGAGCAGGTCTTAAAGTGAACTTATCCGAAATTTTGTGTGGGATGTACCCGAAGTAGTGGACAAATATTCGAACCTCATCTATACCTGGTAGGTAAACTAGGATATGTAAAGTATGGACAAATCGGTCACTCCCTTCAAGGGTTATCGTGCGCATAATTTTTACCGAACATTTTTTAACTTTTGTGAGGGAGGTACCTGAAGGCGTGGACCGATATGGCTTATCTTCGAACTTTAACTAAGTTTTAACCAAATATTACGAATGCCAAATTTTGGACCGAATCGGAGAGTTATCTTGCGCTCCAACCACTACACTGAGAGTCATAGCACTTTTTTTGTAACTTTCAGGCTATTAACTTATGAAGTATGGACTTGCCCCCGATGAAACGTGTACCATCGTATGGGGGTCAGTGATTAAAAGTTGTTACAACAAAAATCAAAGCTATTCGAGAGCAGGTACTAAACTGAACTTTTCCGAAATTTGGTGTGGAAGGCACCCAAAGGAGTGGACCGATTGGGTCCATATTAGAACGGTATCTAAGTTTGGCAGAGATTTCACGATGTGCAAAGTATGGGCCAAATCGGTCACTCTCTTCAAAAATTATCGTGCGCACAAATTGTCCTAACATTTTCGATCTTTTGTCGGGGAGGTACCGTAAGGAGAGGACCGATATAACCCATCTACGGACTTAAAATAAGTTTGGACAAAATATTACGAAAGCCAAATTTTGCTCCAGGCAGCAAGACAGATAGACAGACGGACTGACATGATTAAATCCAAATTGACTGAAACGGATTTCGTCCAAACATACTTGGGATGTAAACCATTATTTCGAAGAGGCACATTTTGCCCGTATAAAATTGTATATACCCTCGTTAGCATAAATGCTGAGGGTATAAAAAGTAAAAACAATTTAGTGATCTATGTAACTCCGTTATCTGTTCACGTTAATCAATATAATTGACATCAATGGAGAGGCCAATGGTTTCACTTCCAAATTCAACTCAGTTGGTCCGAATGTTTCTTCCAGGAATAAAGATATAGGCCCTAGATTACCAATTTTTGCAATTTATCCAAAAAAAATTTGGTCCATTCAATCCGAAAAATTTATCAGATCACACACTAAAACCTTATATAAAATATCCCAGATCGGACTAATATTGTGACTTACAGATAAGTTAATCAGGTACAAATCGGATAAACATTTTGTTTTTGGTCCATTCCACTAACCATACATGCAGAAAAATATATGTTAGAAATATGTTTGGATCCAAACATATTTATGTTTGAGACTGGTTGCAAACAAATATATGTTTGTGTCCAAAAATAATATAAATATATGTTTGCAACATTTTGTAACATATCTTAATTTTATTTGTTTGGGTACAACATATTTTTTATGTTAGAATATATTTCTTATGGGTAAAGAGAGAGAGAGAGATTTTTTGTCAAAGAGAGTAACAACCAATGAACGGAAACAAACAAAACAATTCCCGTGCCAATCACACAAAGCCACAAACTTCTCAGCTTCTCTGAATCGTTTCATTCTCACAACCAAAACAATACCACAAACTTTTCAATGTAAAAAGATGAAAACTGTACGATTGCTGAAATGTACTTCGGCTATGCGTTGCCGAGTTTTTTCATTCGCCACCCAAACAAAAAGAATTTTTGGCAAACGTTTGCTGTGCGTTATGGTCAATGACACACTCAGGCACACACACACACACATGTGATTGCTTAACAACCCTATAAGTCAGCATACCGCAGTGAATTTTATTAACCACCAAATGTTTTCGATTTATTCCTATGTGTTTAGTACTATTCCGTTTTCTATCTGCTCTTCTGGAGTTGAGTACTTTTCGCTTTTCGTTTTGCTCGCACTCACGAATGTAAACACAACAAAACTAAACAGCGAGCTCGGACAACGTGGGTTATGTTTCGTTTTGTATCGTTCCTATGGAAAATGCGAAACAAAACGATTGGAAATGTTATTTAAAGTATTTTTACGTACGCTGGTAACAACAGGGCTATCGCTTATTTTATAATAAAGAGCTGCGTGTTTTCAGTTTCCTTAAGACAAACGTTGAGTAAAGCGGTAAAGTGAGTCAATGTTGTCAATGTTTTGTGTGTGTGTTTTTTTTTAAGAAATTGTGTTTTCTAGTAAATTAAATGCCCAATACATTTTACATTTGGAAATTTTATATAAAAAACCACCATTTATAAATGTGTGTTTATTTGTATGTTTTTTGTGGTTTTGGAGTTTGTATTTATATTTCGGCCAAACAAATATTTGTTTGCACCTATATTTTATATGCAAGCAAATGTGTTTTCAATATTCATAAATGTATTACACTGTGCAACATTTTTAAGGTGATCTTGTGCAAACAATTCGAACTGAAGATTTTTTGAAAGTACAGACCCAAACGACAACAAGCCCTAGTTGGGTTTTGTTGTGTCAGATCCAGCTCGGATTTTATGGCCCCATGGTTAAATATTGAGTTTTTAAATATTGAGTTTTTAAAGAAATTCGGGGCTATATCTCTGAAACCAATGCGAATTTTCTTCTGACCTCTGAAGCAAATTTGTAGATAAGGGCAATAATAAAATATTTGGAGAAATAATGAACTCGAAAAATTATATTTATTGCCTCAAATTTCAAAATATTTGAAAAATTCCACATTCTTTATACATTTCGCACCGTATCTCCAAAACCGTTCATTTTTTCTTAATATTTTCTTTTGGAAAAATATTCCCTGGAATGTAATACACAACTCTTCAGAACATGTCATTGTTGTAAAATGCCTCTATGCCGTTGTTTTCAGTACATTATTCAACGACGATTTAATCAAAATGTCAATGATGTAGTGAAATCCGAAATGCGAGAATAAACTGTTGGTGTGAACTGTGTTTGAAATACGTGTTGTAAAAGATATGATGCAAAATACTTCATTTACAATATGAAGTAAGCATTTTAGAGTTTCAGAATGTTTTAAAGAAGTGTTGAGAACTTTATTTGGAAGATTCTTGTAAAAGGTTACATGGTTTAACTTCCAATAGTTTAGCCGATACTGACCAGAAATTCAGCAATTATGTAAAATGTTCCATATTTTGTAGATTTTGATGCCCTAAATGGAGTTTTTCTTTCCTTTTTTTTAAATATAAGTTCTACTAGTTTAGGGCTACAATATTGTTAAATTCCTATTCGTTTCAGATATAAAGGCCTGATGCAAAAAAGTGTAGATTAAGCCCGGCTTAGATGAGGCCATAAAATCCGTACTGGATCTGACAGGACAAAACCCTACTAGGGTTTTTGTAGTCTTAATATTTACTTTCAAAAAATGCATACTAGAAATTGTTTGCATTTTCAGTGTTGCAAACTATAGTTGAAGAATCAATACTTATCGATTTTTTATTCGATATGGTCCAATCCTCGACAGCATTAACATTATTTGCAAAGCCAAATTATTTAATTGCTTCCAAATACTAATAAAAGATATTCCCCCGAGGCATTTCCATTATATTTAAATATTTCAAAATAGCCTCAACAATGACTTCTAATTGAATTTTATTTCCCCAGAGAAAACGAAAACAAAACCATTCCCCTCTGTTTGCCAATTAATATGCTTGGCTATCACCACGATTCATGGATGCTAATTAGCAATTCCATAAAAAGAGACGATAATTGAAAATTAAAAATTCTTTGTCTATCAAGGATGAAGATTCTTCTGAAGCATAACTGTAAAGCTAACGAATAAAAATTAATATGTTCAACAATTTGCTGCTGCTAATCGCAAATACGAAAAAATAATTTAATTGTTAAATATTGGTTATTTGTTAATAAAACGCCATTATAATATTTGCTAAAATAAACAATGGCCTTGGGGAGGCGGGAGTGAAAGAATGGGGGTGCAATGAGAGAGAAGATAAAGACTTCTCTAACTGTTAGTTTCAAAAATTAATTAAATAAAAATAATTTAAAATGTCATTAGGTCCCTATAAAAAAGTTATGGGAGTATTTGGGGTGTTGGTACATATTTTACGATCAACTGCTATACGGTATATTTTTAAGAATGTATTTTTCGATTACACTCTATTTATAAGTTATTTTAGACGAAATAAAATACTTCAGACTTAAAACAATCGAAAAATAAAATATATAAATTAAAACTGTCATGTCTGTGGACCTTTAAGGAACCATAATTTTGAAATTTATAGTGGAGTACACATTTTATCCTGAAACGATTTCAGACTATCCAATAACCTCAAAAATGTTCGTAACAAACTTTAAAGAAAATTGACATTTAAATTTAAGGGAAAATGAAAAAAATCTGGTCCGTTCCAGTACTGCCAGACTTTACTATTTTTTACTATTTTTGTCGATACAATAAAGGAAAAATTGTCATCGTAGAAACATTTTTTAGATTACTGCAGGTTGTGTAACAATCATCATTTTGCCTTAACGTTTGACCAATTTAATTTTTTTCCAAATTCTATTTACATATTTTTTGTAGGCATATTTATTTCACCGATTATAGAGTACCTCCCTCTTAATGCAATGCATAGCAAATATATTTGTTAAATTACCAAAACCAAGAGAGAGTGTAAAACAAACAATATCGCAAGCACTCCATTATATATTTTTATTGCCTCTCTGATACACTTACCTTTCTGGGTTGGAATTCATATTTTACACAATGTTGAAATCCTTTGCCTTTAACTTTCATCGAAGTCAGTACAAGGCAATTACCAACAAAATGGGCGGTATAACCAACACCTTTTGATGTTTTAAAACTGTAAGGAAAAATGAAATAGAAAGAAGAAGAAAAAAACAGTTATTTATCGAATAAAAATCAATGTACAAAAATTAAACAATAAAATTCACACGAAAAGTGAAGGGCGTGAAGGGAAAGGGCAATAAGAGTAAGGTAAAAATTGGGGGCCAAAAGGATGGGAGTCTATAGCAACCAAAAAAAATGTGAAGTCAAGTGTGAAGATGAATGATTTAATTAAAACGAAATGAAAATTACACAGTGAGGGAGAGGGTGATGATGAATTTAAAGTGGTGGAAGAGTACAAATTGAAACCAATAATTAGAAAAAGTAAAGCACAGAATCGCCCCTCCAAGAAGAAAGAAATTAATGAATATTAAACTCGAACAAGAAATATGGGGGATAATAAAAGTGAAAGGTAAAGATTGGATATTTGGTTATAACTAAACAGGGGAGGGGGAGATAAGGTTGTAGTGTTTGATGAAGGTTATAGCTGATGTTTATTTTCATTGTGAAATTTCTTTCTTTTTCGGTCTTGTACTTACCAATAGAGGTAGGGTTTCTCGCGTTCAATATTCACAGAATTAATGGGATCCAAACGAAACCATGTGGTAAATGTAAAACCATTTTCATAAGGCCATTTAGCCAATGGCGGTAATACCATAGCCTAAAGTAAAGAAGAAAGTAAAAGAATACATAAAAATTAATTTCCAATTAAAACAACGAGAGTATGTATGCCCATCTTTTTAAGTTAGTTGGATATTGATATAAAGTGTTAAGGATGTTTTATTGGGACGGAAGACAGGCACGACATTAACCTGGAAGCCATTTCGGTGAGATATCACTCAGTAGGTGGGAGTGATATCTCACCGATATGGCTGTCTTCCGTCCCAATAAAACCCTGGCAAGGACTTAGAGAACGCCCCTTATTTCGTCGTCATTCAATTGACCTTGCAGGTTCAGTTGGTGCAATCCTGATTAATACCGACCTGGCTCTGAACATAAGCGCTCATAAGGCCTTGTGTCAACCCTCACAGGACCTCACTGCTTGCAAAGGTACCCTCGGGGTCATGCAAGGTAACTGCGTTACGTGTAAGGACAACGGCTCTAAGTTGGGACCCAAATAAACTGATGCCAACTATAGCAACCCCTACAACCTCAGAAGAAGAAAACGCTTTTCACAAAAGCTCAAAAATCCAGCGCACTCCGTTTAACTTGCCAGCAGTAGCCATAGAAGCAGTTTAAACATAGCCGGATGAATCCGCCGAGGGTAAAAACAATCAACTGCACCCAAACAGGGATCAGACAAGAAGATATGAATACAGGAAAAGGATGCCCAGATCTCGTGCGAATGCCGTCCTGGTCAAACCAGCCGACGGTCATACCTATGCCGACGTCTTAAAAAAAACTGAAGGAGAATGTGAAACCGGAAGACGCTGACGTTACTGTCTTCAAAATTCGTGAGACCAGAAATGGTGCTATACTTCTAGAACTAGCCCAAGGAGGGAAAACAAAACAGTTCTCAGATGCAATAAAAGACATTCTGAAAGAAACCGCACAAGTGAGAGATTCGAAGCTGAAAACAGCAATTGAGATAAGAGACATAGATTGCACAACTACAAAGGAGGACGTAATTGCGGCTATCCTACTGAATAGGGGAACAATGCGGTCAAGAAGGGCATCTACTTATACAATTTCAAAACCCACCAAAATGCTGTATTTGCTCGGAGCAAGGAAAGACGCCGATAGATCATTTGCCAAGGTCAAGAAAATGCAAAGCAGATAGACAAAAAACGACGCGACCATGAAAATCCTCCAACTAAACATGCATGCAGATGCTCTGCTACAACAGATCGTAAAAGAGGAATCAGTCGACATCGCTATTATAAGTGAACAGTACAGCCAAAAGAATGGTTTATTGTTTGAAGACGACAGCTCCACAGCAGCACTCTGGATCCCAAATACAAACATACCGGTGATCAACAAAAGAGGGAAAGGAAACTGTTCTGTCTGGATACAAATTAAAGACCTTACAATCGTCAGCTGCTACCTCACTCCAAGTGAAAACATCGAAGGGTTCGAAAGGAAATTAAACGAGATTGAGGATTTCGTTCGCACAACAAGAGGACATGTCATATTAGCAGGAGATCTAAATGCCAGAGCTGTAGAATGGGGAATGCAAACCACTGATGCAAGAGGCAGAAGGATAGTCCAAATGATGGCCAGAGCTGGCCTTATTGCAGCAAACAAGTGAAACACTCCAACCTTCAGAAGGCCCGGCTGTGAGGGCACCATCCCAGACGTAACTCTTACTGCAGAAAGAACACTGCCAAAAGTTATGGACTAGAGAGTCCTCGAAACATGTACAGGAAGTGACCACCAGTACATATCGTATAACGTCATGACGGAAGCCGTAAGAGATGTACAAGCCAGACGACAGAGCACTTCAACACGTATTTGAAACGCCGACAAATTGAGCAAAAACACTCTTTTATCAGAGCTAGACGGAAGGATGATCATGGCACCAATAACGCAAACTGCATCCAGTAAAGCGGAGTTTTTGACAGATGATATCAGGAAGCCTTACGGGAGGATATCAACTCAAACCCTTGGGCCACGAGATATAAACTTGTTATGGAAAAGTTGAATCCAAAAAACCCTACTCCACTGATGGATGAAGTCAAAACTACTTCCATTGTAAGATCGCTCTTCCCCACACACAACCACCAAGCAGAACGAGAAATGCCTATAGAAAACACAGATATCACACTTTTCACAATGTTAGAACTCGATGCAGCTGCAGCAAAACTAAAGCCCAGAAAGACGCCACGTCCAGACGGCATACCAACAGAAGTGATGAAGGAAATAGCTACTAACCGCCCAGAACTACTCCTCGACACATACAACGCATGCTTAGTGCAAGGGAAATTCCCCAAAATTTAAAAAACCCAGCAACTGGTACTGATAAGCAAAGGTAAAGGCGACCCGGACTCCCTATCAGCTTATAGACCACTGTGTATGCTTGATACGGCAGGGAAGTTACTCGAAAGACTGTTGAAACCGAGGTCGGAAAAAGCTATTGCTAATAGAGGAGGGTTATTGAGCAGACAACACGGGTTCAGACCAGGTAGATCCACGGTTGGTGCCCTGAGTGAGGTCATACAGGCTTTTGAATCTGCGCAAAATATAAATCACCATAGCAGACCGCTGATATTACTAGCCACGCTCGATGTTAAAAACGCCTTCAATAGCCTCAGATGGAGAGACGTCCTGGAAGCACTGGAATTAAAATTCAAAGTACCAGCATACCTGAAACGCATCCTAGCTGATAACCTAAACACCAGGGAACTGATTTACAACACAACAGAAGGACAGAGAAATGTTGAAATCACATCTGGAGCAGCACAGGGCTCTATCCTTGGCCCAGATTTATGGAACATAAGCTACGATGACATAATGAAAATAGAAATGCCCCAAGATACGTTCCTGGTGGGCTATGCTGACGATATAGCTGCTGTCATAAGCGCCAGAGATACAGAGGAAGCAGAACGCAAGATAAGACAAGTCATGATCAGAACTAAAAGTTGGCTATACACTCACGGTCTCAGCTTAGCAACCCATAAAACGGAGATACTTCTTCTCACAAGACGATGACGGAGATACTTCTTCTCACAAGACAACCAACCGATGATGCAAATGTTCAGTCGTAGCGGCAGTGTCAGTTGTATGTTTGGTTTGGTTAGTTTTTGTGGTTATGTTGCCGGGTCATGTTCTGGTAAATAATATTATTTATTTTTGGCTCCAGTATCATCACTGATATAAAACTATTTAGTATTCAAATAGAAAAAAGTTTGTGCCAATATAAAACTATTTTGGTGAAAAATTTCCATTTTCACTTCAATGAATTAATGAGTTTGGGGACCTATGGCGGCAAGAATAAATTTGCATTGTTGTGGGAAATTATGGATGCAGAAATAGAAAAAAATATGGAAACCTGAATGTTGTCCGTAGGGAATTGATTTCACTTTTTTTAGTTCAGATGTGATATATTTATTGCTTTAGTGAAAATGCCTCTAGGAAGGAGCATGCAATACACGTATAGTTAGTTTTAAAATTTCTAGAATTATAAATCTTTTAAAATATCAGCTGTTAAGTTCTAGACAAATAACTGATATTTTGCTTTGATGATTTTAGAAAATTCCACCGTCGTTTAAAATATTCCTAAATGCAGATGGTATTGGTAAAATAACAAGAACTAAATTTCAACAAGTCCTATCTATGATTTAGTGAAACGGCTCTTTATATAATTCTTGTGTCACTGTTGTTGTAAAGGCTGGAAGAAAAGTGTGGTGTGTAGAAATTGGTTCAAATCTGTTAAAAATGCATTGATATTGAACTGTAGATTATGACGCCATCTATGCTTCAATATCACAACATTTTCAGTGATGCATTGTCAGCGAAGATTGAATAATGAGTAGACATCGGATTTTAGCATGTTTTTTATTTCTTATCCGATTGGACTCAAATTTTGGATCTAGGCGTTTTGAGAGTCAATTTTTCGATATTTGGGGTCATATCAAAAATATGCAAAAAATATGCAAAAAATATGCAAAAAATATGCAAAATATATGCATAAAATATGCAAAATATATGCAAAAAATATGCTAAATATGCAAGTGTTTTTTTAACAAAAATCGTCAATTAAATTTGGAAAATCATCAAAAAAGCATTCTAAATTAAATTTTTTGACGTTTAACATAGTTTTTTGCAGATTATTATGTTATTGAGACTCTCCAGATATTCCGCCAAAGCAATAAATCTAGACTAACAAGACTTAAATCCGTTTTCACAAGGTGACAAAATGTCAAATAACCCAGCATTCCTATTACAACATAATTTGCTTCCTATACAAATGTAGATAGATAATGGAAAAATTTCAAAAACTCAATCAGAAATGTCAAAATCAACATGTCCAAATATGATGATAGTTTCTAATCGGCTAAAATTGTCTAGCAGAAACACAAAGGAGCTGGAGTTAGTCATTGCTATTTTTGTTTAGATAAAAGCGCAATTTTTTCTAGTTTTTGGAAAAAGGGTTCGTTTTTTAGCGTAAAATGGGAAAAAGTACTAAAGTACCATTTACGATTCCAGGTTCTGGAATATAACTATAATTAGAAGTATACTTTTTGAATATCCACATATTTGATTTGAATATATTTTATAGTGTTTAGTCCTATATTTGTGGTCAAAAAGCTTCTTTGGAAAAACGCTCTAACTGCCGCTTTAATATTGATGACATGGTTTTAGTTTAATGCACTAAAAATACATAATTTTATATGTATATTGTAAGCATACAACCGCATAATGCAGAATTGGGAAATGTTCACTCCTCGGCGAAAAGTAATGCATTATTTTTAGATTCACTTTTGGCAGTTGTGTTGAGATGTGTATTATTTTATTGTTGTAAAATAATTTCAGCTTAATCTCGGGTTTTGTTGTTTTCAAATTTTAAAAGCAACAAGTTTTATTTAAAGTGGGATGTAGTTAAAATTGATGTGAAGAACACCAAATGATTAGTGCAAAATGACATCACTCAGAAAAACCACACAATAGCGTGGTGGTGGTAAAATAAGTCAAACCCTTGGAATTATCTTTAACATGGGAAAACCACTCACATATTTCTGCTAGAAAAGCATTTGGAATGCTAAAAAATATAGTTCTGTCATTCCTGCTACAGGAAAACAATTTTGATAACACAGTCGAAAAGAAATTATACAATTAATTAACTTATACCTGACCGTGTACTCGATAATTTGAACTAATTATTACAAATGTTTCGAATTTGGACAGTTGTTTAATGGAGGAGTTGCTGTAAAAATTGTTTCAGCAACATTTAGAAAAAATTATCGAGTACAAGGATATAACACCTTTTATAACACGTTAGTCTTGTTGTCTAGGATATATATAAATATATTAAGAAAAATATTCGCCGCAATATTGTCATTAAAATTGCCTAATAGCTGATGGCCTTAGTAGCCAATGCTACCTTCTTATTAACTTTGTATTTACTACTAGTTAATGTAAATAAAATAAATAAATAAATAAAATTGCCTAAGGCACTATACACCTAAAAGGCAAAGATTTCAAGGAATCTTAATTTTCAAACAAAACAGGGATCGCCCTAGGGCCAAAAAAAAAATTTTTATGCGAATTGGTCTATAATGTGACCTGTACTTTGTTTTCAAAAATACCTGGATAAGTGCGAATCTATGCAGATAATGTGTGGAACTGTGGGTCTATTTTGTTTCCTTTTGCATGTTGCAAACTCATTCACTAAGACATAATACCCTTAGGGTATTAAAATATAGTTATCAGTGCAATCATGAATAAAAATTCCGTGCAATTCCGGTGGGTGCCACCGTGGTGCAATGGTATGCACACCCGCCTTGCACGCTAAAGGTCGTGGGTTCGATTCCCCGGCCAGTCAACATCAAACACTTTTCAACGGTGGCAAAATACCCATTAGTAATTTTGGCGACATTTTCTGAGTATTTCAGCCTTGTACAACTTCTCTACACGTGGTGTCTTAGACACGCCGTTCGGACTCGGCGATAAACAGTAGGTCCCATATCATTGAGCTAATATGAATCGGGGTGCACTCATTGATATGAGAGAAGTCTCCCCTGTCCCGCCTGGGATGTTTGTGGAACAATTATATTACATAATTTGTTTCCTTTCCCAAAATTCACAATTTTTTTCCATATTTATACCCAAAAAGGGAATATTTTTGTCGATTTGACTAGAATAGAATAGTTTCACTTTCTAAAATTATTTTCCGTGCGGAAAATTCGGAGGGAAAATTTTCATGATTGCCCTGTATATGTTTTTATATGTTATATGTTTTAGTAAAATATGAAAGATTTTATGTAATATTCAATATTGTCTTAGTCTTAATTTCTAGCTCATTTGTTATTCTGTCAGACAATTTGGCCGAGCAGAAACTATCAACATATTTGGATACGTTCATTTTGACATTTCTGATTGAGTTTTTGAACAAATTTGTATTAGAAAGCAACTTATGTTGTAATAAGAAGGCTGGGTTATAGGAAATTTTCTAAGTGTTTTAGTCCAGATTTATTGCTGTGGCGGAATAATAATTAATAACATAATAATCTGTAAAAATCGTTTAACGACAATAAACTTAATTTAGAACACTTTTTGATGACTTTCCAACTTTAATTTGACGATTTTCGTCAAAAAAATTAGTTGCATATTTTGCATATTTTTTGCATATTTTGCATATTTTTTGCATATTTTGCATATTTTTTGCATATTTTGCATATTTTTGCATATTTTGTGCATATGCAAAATATGCAAATATGCAAATATGCAAAAAAATAAAAAATATGAGCCTGTCATTGCATTCAGTTTTCTTCAAAACGAATTTTGGTCCAATCAGAATTTTCGTATCTTTATTAATAAAAAATATGCAAATATGCAAAATCCGATGTCTAATAATGAGCATACTTTTGGGCGGAATAATTAAAGAGTGACACATTTTGAATTATTACTTGGATGGAAGAGACAAACTGGGAGGAAAGCTTCAGAAATTCAATTTATAAAAAATAGTCCGAATTATATTCTAAGAGTTATCGGGGTTAAAATTCAAAGGCCACTGGTTCCACATTTGGATTTTGTGGTTTTTGTAGGGGAGCATCTACAACATCCATTTAAAGTAGAGGGAAATGTTTGTCTGGCCTTGGCAAACCTTGGTATGTAAATCAAAGAAGAAGATCACTAAAACCCCTAATATTGAGGACACCCGCAAACCTGGGGCCTATTCCACAAAACAAGTTATCAACTTCATTTTACACTAAGCAATATTTCTGACAATTCGCAAATGTTTGCGTTCTACAGTACACTTATTTTTGATAAGTGTTAAGTTGCTAAAGATAAGTTGAGTTTGCTAAGTTTTAATAAAAAAAATTTTGCTCTCTTTTTGATTTCTGTTCCACAAACGTCCTCTTCTGTGAAAAGTTGTAACCGCAAAGTGTATTTTACTAGGATTGTGCAAAAAATTGTGATCTTTCGTTTCACAGAAAACTTTGAATTTTGTTTTTGCAGATCAAATTTTGATAAGTTTTGCCTAAAATTTGCGGGGTAAACGTCCTCTTTGCCAATATACATTGTAAAAAAAGTATTTAAAACACGAAATTATAAAGATCGAATTAATTTTTGCGAACTTTCACCCTCCGAACCACCCCCTCTGAACTTCCCCTCTCCGAACTTCCACCCTAAGAACCGTCGCCCTCAGAACTTTCACCCTAAGAACCACCGCCCTCAGAACTTCCACCCTGCAAACCACACCCTTCTGAACTTCCAGACTGCGAACAACACCATTCCGAACTTCCAACCTCCAAACCACTCCATTTCGAACTTCCAACATCCGAACCACCCCATTCCGAACATCCAGCCACCGAATAACCCCCACCGAACTTCCACTCTCCGAACCACTATGTGGGGAGGGTATTATAAGTTGGTTTTGGCCAAAAAGTTTGTAACGCATCGAAATAATGGTCGTAGACCCATACATATATCTACCAAAATGAATGTCTCGACGAGCTGAGTCGATATGGCTGTGTGTGTCCGTCCGTCCGTCTGTCCGTCGCTAATAGAACCCAACTTTTGATTTTTTGCGATTTTAATAATAATAATGACGAATATCACAGCTTTGGTTCGTGATCTTGCAAAAGCAAAGTCTGACTATGAAAGTAAAAAAATCCCATCATTACAATGATGTAAAGCAGGTTGGCGTAGGTGGCCAAATAACAGAGATATCGCCACAGTCGGTAATACATCCCATTTTTTCCTTTTTTGGAAATCACGCTACAGGTCGCAATTTTAATTGGATCGTCACGAAATTTTGGGGGTCCTACACAGGAAGAAGCCTATGGTGATGGTCGGATAATATTCAGGGGTCGGAATGTGAAATAAATATTTGGAAAAAATACCAACGTTTTATTTCAAAGTTAATATCTCCCTTCTGTAAAAGGTATATCAAACAACAGAGATATCGCAATAGTCGGTAATGCATCCCTTTTTCCATTTTTGTGCAATCACACTACGAAATTTTGATCGGATCCTCACGAAATTTTGGGGGTTGATGGGGGTCTAACAGAGAAAGAAGCCTATTGATGGTTGGCAGACATCCCACTTTTCCATTTTTTATTTGGGTTGTACTGTCGATGCACTTAAATGCGTTTCAAAAAATTGACCTGTGTTAATGAAGACATTCAGAGCAAAGGCGCTAAGCTATCCCAATTTTAATATTTTGAATTTTATTAGTCAAAACCTTATGAACAGGGGTAGTGGTGTAGGGTATCGTGGGTTATCGTGCTCTCCAACCACTACATATGGATTTTTTTACACCTTTCGGGCTGTTTTCTCAAGAAGTATGGATTTGCCCCTGACAAAACTTTTACCGTGGTAATTGAGGCAGCGAATACAAGTTACTTCAACAAAAATCAAAGTTATTCGTGATCAGATCATAAAGTGAACTTATCCGAAATTTTGTGTGGGAGCTACCCAAACTAGTGGACAAATATCTGGTAAATATATTAGGGTGTGTAAAGTATGTACCAAATCCGTAAATTCCTTCAAGAGTTATAGTGCTCACAATTTTTTCGAACATTTTTGAACTTTTGTGGGGGAGGTACCTAAAGGAGTGGACCGATATAGCTTATCTTTGAACCTAATCTAAGTTTGGACAAAATATTACGAAGGCCAAATTTTGGACCGAATTGGCAGATCCGTTCGAGAGTTATCTTGCGCTCCAAACACTACACATGGTGTCATAGGGTTTTTTTTGCAACTTTCAGGCTATTTTGTCAGGAAAAATAGACTTGTCCCTGATGAAACTTGTACCGTCGTATGGGGGCAGTAAATACAAGTTGTTACAGCAAAAATCAGAGTGATTCGAGAGCTGGTCCTAAATTGAACTTTTCCAAAATTTTATGTGGGAGGTAACAGAAGGTGTGGGCCAATGAGTCCATATTGGAACGTCATCTAAGTCTAATAGAAAGTTCACGATATGAAAAGTATGGACTAACCGGTTACTCTCTTCTGAGTTATCTTGCGCACAAGTTTTTTTGTGGGGGAGGTACCGGAAAGAGTGAACCTATAGAACACATCTTCGAACTTAAGCTAAGTTTGGACAAAATATTACGAAAGGCATATTTTGGACCGAATCGGTACATCCGTTCGAGAGTTATCGTGCGCTCCAGCCAGCCAGACAGATGGACGTGCATGGCTAAATCAACTCCAAATTGTCTGAAACGCATTTCGTCCAAACCTACTCTGGGTCAAAAACCATTATTTCGATGAGACACCTTTTGCCTGTATGAAAGTGTATAAAAATAAGCTAACAATATTTTTACAATAGTTGAGATTTGTTTCCAAATTCAACAGACTTCATATTTTTATTTTATTTTGCTCTTTGCTGGATTTGATCATGCAAACATCGGTTGTTTTTTGTTTTTTTTTTTAACGAAGAAGTCGCGTGCCTATGGGGAGCTTTGAACACCCTACCCCCGGATGTGTGGAAACACACGTTCCGTGCCATCGTTTACATTACTTTGTAATGGGTTATATATTGACTAACGGATTCAAATAGTTGCTGGGATAGTACGATGTTATTTGCAGAAATTTTTTAAATGGCTAAAGCCCTCACAACTTGCTGAAATAGGTTTAGCCACCGTTGAAAAATTGTGATATTTTCTTCGCTGGAATTTGATCTTAGTTACACAGGGAGGCCACGCATTCAAATAACAATACATCACGAAAGAAAAAAACGTCAATATGGTGTCTATTCATGTTTCCTATGGACAAATTACATGAAAAACTAAGTCAGTAAAATAATATCGTCATCAGAAATGCCCGAAGACATAACCCACATGGAAATCAAAATTTGCTTTTGATGGAATTTGATACAAAAAGCTAAAATACATGCTCTGGCAAAATTTCAAGCTTCTGCCTTCAAAAATAGCGATTCTATTCAAGAAATGGCATTTCGGAAAATGGGATAGCATTCCAGATATTATTGTAATGAAGGATCTAAAAACCTAGCGTTTTCACGGTTTCATTATTTACACCCATTTGTACATGTTTGATAATACCCGAAATACTCGCCCACATAAGACTGATATTTTTCATTTAATAACGCTTTTTGCTTCTCTTGTAAACTTTTTGTATTGTGGGTTACCACTTTGGGCATTTCAGGTGACGATATGCTTTTTTTCAGTACTAGAGTGGGTGTTATCGTGAGGGCTGGCTAATACTAGGTGTAGACATTACGAACATGTTTAGAATATTTTGGAATGTGTGGCCTATGAGCCTTTTCGATGGCCTTTCAAAAATGCGATAAGATTATCGACGCACCCGTCGTTGAACAGTGGACCCAAAACCAAATGCACTTAGGTAAATTTCTAAATGGGCAAATTTAATTTTTTTTGAATGTGTTGCATAGAAGATCTTTTTATGGCCTTTCCAAAAATGCATAAAACCCCGACGCACCCACAACAGTTGTTGAAATATGCAAGTTTTGGACCACCGCGTATCCAGTCTATACTTATGCTGCTCACCAGTCGTTTTAATTGGTTGATGGTTAATTAGTAGGGAGACACAAGAAGAAGTTGATTGATATAGTCTTCGAGCTTGATCTATGTTTGATAGAATTATGAGGCTGGAAAAAGCCCCAATCTAATCGATTACTCTATTCCAAAATTGTCGTGTACACAGATGTTACATCGACCTTACATTTTTGAAACGGTTTTGGCCATAACTAGACAGCGGAATTTTATGCAACCCCTATTTTTGGTCCGATTCATGTCAAATTTTGGGACCTGGCATATTTTTGGCTTCTGATTAAATTACAATCGAATCGTATGACATATGCAAAATAATTCAAAATGCATAAATTTTGCATATGCAAAAAATAATATATGCATATACAAAATTTATGAATTTAACATATTTTCTTATGCAACAAATATTTCAATAATAGGCACAAAAATTATTGTGTGTACAATTTTTCTGTTTAAAATTCTCTTCAGACAAGTCAATAAAATAGAGAAATGTATAACCACAGCCACAACCTTCAAAATATCGAAAATCAGGAGGTATCGTTCTTTGGGGGCTATATGAAGGCCTGGACCCATACGGACAAATTTCATGTGGAAAGTTGTGTCCCCTAAGGAGGACTTAATACCAAATTTCAGCCATTTCGGAGGGATATTGAGGGCACAACCCTCAAAATATCGAGAATAGGGAGGTACCATTCTATGAAGGTTATATAAAGACGTGAACCTATACCGACAACTTTCAGGTGGAAAGTGTTATACCCTCTACGAAGAAATAATACAAAATTTAAGCCATAACGGTAGGATATTCAGGCCACGAATGGTTGCATATTATTTTGCATATGCTCTTTTTATGCAAATATGTATGTAAAAAATTGCAAAAATTTCTGGGCTTAATTCGTTTTATTTTGTGATAA
Source organism: Musca autumnalis (assembly GCF_047663935.1). Taxonomy (NCBI): domain Eukaryota; kingdom Metazoa; phylum Arthropoda; class Insecta; order Diptera; family Muscidae; genus Musca; species Musca autumnalis. The sequence goes on along the minus strand of NW_027411866.1, from coordinate 201,507,944 downwards.
AACGAGTGTCTATCTAATCCGATTTTTTCTACAACCATCCTACCCATATATTCATTTGCATAGAATTCCGCTGTCTAGACATAACTTATTTCTGATCTTTAGCCATAACTCTTAGGTTAGATTTTCCACGATTTTATGAAAGAACTTCCTTTAAAAATCCTTTTAAAGCTTTAAACCTGAAGATCGCTATTTTACCAAGACTCTACTTCATTAACAAATTGTACAGGTTTTTTTAACAAAAATATACGACCAAAACAACTTCAATTTATGTTTGTTAATAAAACTGTAAGAACGAAAAACAAACCATAAACTACCAAATTCATTTTTATTTCGGCTTTTAGTTTGACACACACACACATATATACAAACATGGAAACATGTGTTGTCTTTTTCCGCTATTTCCCTCGAAAAAAAAACTGATCCAATAAAATCCAAAAGTACCGAAGCACAGCATGTTATGTTTTGCACCCCGTGGAAGAGAGAACACAAAGGCAAGTAATGCACCATAAAATGTTGTCTCACAGAAGCTTAAACGCCCAAAACACAAGATGGACAATAAAATGTACAGCGAAAGTAAATAAAAAAACATGGGAGAAAAACTCCCAGTTTCAGAATCAGGACATAGGTATGTGGATTCATGGCTTACCCTCCTCCATTCAATTTGCGAGCGAATTGAAATATAAATAATACAATGGTCTGGCATAACGTGTTGCGAAATGGAAAATGTATTGAAAAAAAGGACGACTGGTCTTGCTATTGTTAAGGGAGAAGGAAGGAAGCCGGTTTTTAGTTAAAACAGATTGTTTGAAGCCAGCACAAGGTGCTATATTTGCTTCGAGGATATTTTGTGTGAATACAATTTACCATGCACACGCAAAAAGGACAATTTGCTATTGCAATTGAAACAGATGATGCCAAAAAGGTAGTTGCCATGGTAAATGCATTCATTCATTCTTTTGTGTGGACGTGAGTAATACAAACGAGGGAAATGGTAATAAAAACTATGAGTTCAGAAAAGCATACGATGAGGAGACGACAATAAAGGAATATTGCAGAAAGACATTACAAAATTTAAAAATTATTTAAATATCTCATGAAAATTTAGTGACTAAGGACCCTGTAATGCTCCAGCATATAAAAATACTCACGCCTTTTTTACATTCCCTAACAAGTTCACCTGAGGTAATATGACTGTCAAATATAAAATATGACAACAAGAAAAAAAAAGAAAAGGCATACATACTCCTTATAACACCATTAAACCACGGCATAGGACTAAAAGTGATAATAAGAGATACGAAAAAAATGTAAACTTACCGAACCCTTACGTCCTGGAAAACTAAAAAATACATCAGGACCATTACGATGTGGCATTTGTCTTAAAACATTTAACAGCTTTGCTGAATGGCGTGGCCATTTGCCATTTACAGCTTTCATTGTACCGAAAAGTAGTTTTAGTTCTTTGACGGTAATACTGTAGCTGGCTAAGACACCCAGCATTTCGATAAGAAGATCTGTAATGAAAAAGGTAAGAGAGAGAGAGAAGCATTAGTAAATTGCGTTGCTGGAAATCCAAAATGAAAAACAAACACAAAATATAATTAAAATAAAATCAGTTGTATGAAATTAGTAGTGCATAAATAAGAATGGGGGAGACAAACGAAGAGAAAGAGAAGTGAGTGAAAAAGAGACTATGTAAACACTATTGTTTATTGTTTTTAATTAATTACACAATTTTACACAAAGCCTACTTTGTAGGGTTTGAAATTCTGGAGGACTTTGTATGCAAGTAGTGTTTACTCAAGGCAATGTTTATTTAAGGCGAAAGTAGTGTTGTTGCTGTTGCTTTTTGTTAATTATATAAACTGTTAATGACAACATTAAAGGGTTGAATTATACAAGAGTTTTTATAGTTTATTTGGTGTGAAATACAAATTTAAAATTAATTTCGTTTTTTTTTCATAAATAGTTTGCACAAGTAAGAAAGGAGTTAAGTTCGGCCCGGCCGAACTTGTTATACCCTCCACCACGAGTTGTATTGAAGTAAAACTGAACAAGTAGTTTCCTATCGTTTATGAAAAAAACCAAATTCCAAATTCCAGCAATTTCGGTAAAACAATGTGGCTAACCTTCAAAATACCGAAATTCGGGAGGTACCGTTCTTTGGGCGCTATATGAAGGCATGGGTCTGTACGGACAAATTTCGGGGAGAAGTTTTGTACAACCAACAAATACTTAGTACCAAATTTCAGCCATTTCGGTGGAATATTGAAGCCACAATCTTTAAGATATCGATAATAAGTACCTTCAAAACACCGAAAATCGGCAGGTGTCGTTCTATGAAGGCTATATTAAGGCGTGGACCTGTACCGACACATTTCTGGGGAAAAGTTTTATACCACCAACGAAGACGAAATACCAGATTCCAGCCATTTCGGAGCCATATTGAAGTCACAACCTTCAAAACACCGAAAATTGGAAGGTACCGGGGGGCTATATTAAAGCGTGGACCTATACCGACAAATTTCATATGGAAAGTTGTATACTCCATATGAAAACTAAATACCAGATTTCAGCCACTTCCGAGCAATATTGAAGCCACAACCTTCAAAACATCGAAAATCGGGAGGCACCGTTCTATGGGGCTATATGAAAGTGTGGACCTATACCGACAAATTTCATATGAAAAGTTTTATGCCCCAAGTGAAGGCCAAATACCAAATTTCGGTCTTTTCTGTGGAATACTGAGGCCACAACCTTAAAAATATAGCAAATCGGGATGTACCGTTTTATGGGGCTCTACGAAGGTGTGGGCCTATACCGACAAAATTCCGGGGAATAGTTTTATAATCCCAGCGAAGACTAAGTACCCAATTTCTGCCATTTTGGTGTGATAATGAAGCTAAAATCTTCAAAATACCGAAAATCGGGTGGTGCAGTTCTATGGGGGCTATATCAAAACGTGGAGCCATATAGCCCATTTGCAATACCAAACATCCTAGGAGTAATAGAAACTTCAATATCAAATTACAATGCACTATCTTAAAATTATAGCTTTATCTTGATTTCAACAGGCGGATGGACATAAAGACTTAGAATTTTACCCTGATCTAGAATATATATATATATCCTTTTAGGGTTCCGATGAATAGTTCGATGTGTTACAAACGGACTGACAAATTTAATCATATAAAAATGCAATAAAGGTCACTATTAAATTATTTTTAGTGCGTAAGAAGTTTAATAATGCAAATCATAGCAAGTGACACCTATGAAAACTGTTAAAAACTTAATTTGAAAATACATATCACTCATTCTATGACTTCTACTTTATTGTGTGTCAAATTTTCATGTTGGTATCTCTAAAACTGGACGAGTTACAGCACATTTACTACGAGATTCGCATAATTCAACACAAAAGTTTTTTGAATTTATGAAGCACTAAAACACTTTAGAAAAGGCTGATCCTGCACAGATCAGATCAACCATATATTTTGTGTCATTATGATATCTAACACAAAATGTATGGTTCTTACACCAAAATATATATTTAAATATAATATTCCGTATCTGCAAGCAGATTTATTCCGATAGATGAAAGATTACCGACAATTTATATAATACTAGCGGACCCGGCAAACTTCGTCTCGCTATTAAGGAATAAAATTTCATACAAAAACTCAATTTTCGATTTTTCCAATTTTCCGACTTTTCCAGAGAGATTTTCCAAAATTTTCTTCCGTAAAGACCTTCTCCTCGAAAATACGAATAACTGACAACAAATTTTACAGTAATCGGCCTAGCCGTTCTCATTTTATGAATTACTATACATTTTTTACACCATTTTTATATATATAGATTTAATTTCCTCGACATCAATTTGATATTATCGACAAAAAGGGCGATCAAACTAAAAAATATATACAATTAACTAGCGCCTAGGAACTGCTTATACCCACTGTCCTGACTATAACATTAAAATTAATTTATATCCCAAATAGTCCTTTACTAAAAATCCAAAAACAGACTCCACCACACAAGCCGTGGTACGTGTCGTGCTACTACCGAGGACATAATAGCGACATCAGGACTAACCTGTGATCGACAAAAGCACATGGTGTATGAGAGAAACCATTGAGAGATACAAATAGTTGAAAAAGGCCTTTTTCAAAGGGAAAGAGGTAAATGAAACAAATAACAAGCGAAAAGTATCAGTCAGATGTGCCGATAGAGATATAACCTCAACCGAGGACCTAAAGAAAAGAAGCAAATACAATACTTCTGACACCTATAGGGTTTTTTTGAGAGCCTGTTAATTCGGAAGTATGGATTAGCCCCCGAAAAAATTGCACCATCTTAAGTAGGGCCGCATACACAATGTTGCCAAAAAATTAAAAACGATCCCAGAAGAGTCCTTAAACTGTGCTATTTCCAAACGTTGGCGTAGGAGGTACCCGAAAGAGGGGTCCGGTATTGCCAATATTCGGAAATAATTCGAGACTGTAAGAAATAACACGATGTACAACGTTTGGCCAAATCGATTTCTCTAACCAGTTTAGATGGTGCCGCCAGGCTTTTTTTTGGAGATTTTAGGCCATTACCTCAGGAAGTATGGACTCGCCCCTGATAAAAAATGCGCCGTCATAACAGGGCCCACAAGAAGAAACAAACAAAACAATCCGAGATGAGCTCTAAAATTTAACTTTTCCCAAATTTTTTGTGGGAAGTACCCGAAGACGGGACCAATATAGTCCATATTCCAACCTGATATATGACTATATAAGAAAATGCGATGTGCAAAGTTTGGCCCAATCAGAAACTCCCTGTGAGAGTTATCTTGCGGATTTGCCATTTTAATTGGAGCCGTCAAGGTTTATTTTAGATTTTACCTAAGGAAGCTTGGACTTAAACCGTCGTAAAGTGGGCCGTAAGTACAACCTTCGAATTTCAACTAAGTGTGGACAAAATATTCTTCGTTCGAGAGTTATCGTGCGCTCCAGCCAAACAGACAGACGGACGGTTAGTTCTGTTGTTTTTGCATCTTCCCACGTAAGGAAATCCTTGGGGTTCCTTTGGTATTCCATTCAAACGCTATCCTGGGCATGCTATGAAAATTTTCCGCCCTTTAACTTGTTCATGTATTTGTTTCCGGTTCATAAAGTTCTATAGCTCTATATTACACACGATGTTTGGTCAGAATATCCTGCAAATTATCATGAGGCATTTATCAATCAATACCTGATTAAAACGATATAATTTTTAATTAATTCTCTTTCGACTTGAGCTGTATAGACCTATGAGATACATTGAAAAATTAGGAGTCTACCGAAGTCCCACGCATCCAACCATTATGCTACGTTTCACGGGTGGTTAGGCTGATCTTCAGGCATATTAGGATGTTGTTTTTGTGGCAGACGAAGGCAAAGCTTGGTAACTAGTATATATACGGTAGACACCTCTCTTAGGTCTGAACAGCTCAACTCGAAAGAAAATTAATTAAATATCACTATAAATAACCTTCGCCTTAATAAGGCAAAAATAAAAACGATATAATTTTTCTTTCGTAGGCAAGTCCACGCTTCTTGACATAATGGTCGAAAAACTCTAAAAATCATACTATCGAATCGGATGGTAGATGCAAAAACATTTATACAAAATCCGCGTTTATTGGTCTGTTGGTCCATGGAAAATATTCTTTAAAAAATCACGTTTATTGGTCTGATGGTCCATAAAAATGTTTCTTAAAAACCCCACGTTTATTGGTCTGATGGACCATAAACATTTTTTTCTCAAAAACCAACGTTTATTGGTCTGATGAACCATGAAAAAATATTCATAAAAAATCCACGTTTATTGGTCTGATGGTCCATGAAAAATATTCTTTAAAAAATCCACGTTTATTGGTCTGATGGTCCATGAAAAATATTCTTTAAAAAATCCACGTTTATTGGTCTGATGGTCCATGAAAAATATTCTTTAAAAAATCCACGTTTATTGGTCTGATGGTCCATGAAAAATATTCTTTAAAATATCCACGTTTATTGGTCTGATGGTCCATGAAAAATATTCTTTAAAAAATCCACGTTTTTTGTTCTAATGGTCCATGAAATATTCTTTAAAAAATCCACGTTTTTTGTTGTACTGGTCCGTGAAATATTCTTTAAAAAATCCACGTTTTTTGTTGTAATGGTCCATGAAATATTCTTTAAAAAATCCACGTTTATTGGTCTGATGGTCCATGAAAAATATTCTTTAAAAAATCCACGTTTATTGGTCTGATGGTCCATGAAAAATATTCTTTAAAAAATCCACGTTTATTGGTCTGATGGTCCATGAAAAATATTCTTTAAAAAATCCACGTTTATTGGTCTGATGGTCCATGAAAAATATTCTTTAAAAAATCCACGTTTATTGGTCTGATGGTCCATGAAAAATATTCTTTAAAAAATCCACGTTTATTGGTCTGATGGTCCATGAAAAATATTCTTTAAAAAATCCACGTTTATTGGTCTGATGGTCCATGAAAAATATTCTTTAAAAAATCCACGTTTATTGGTCTGATGGTCCATGAAAAATATTCTTTAAAAAATCCACGTTTATTGGTCTGATGGTCCATGAAAAATATTCTTTAAAAAATCCACGTTTATTGGTCTGATGGTCCATGAAAAATATTCTTTAAAAAATCCACGTTTATTGGTCTGATGGTCCATGAAAAATATTCTTTAAAAAATCCACGTTTTTTGTTCTAATGGTCCATGAAATATTCTTTAAAAAATCCACGTTTTTTGTTGTACTGGTCCGTGAAATATTCTTTAAAAAATCCACGTTTTTTGTTGTAATGGTCCATGAAATATTCTTTAAAAAATCCACGTTTATTGGTCTGATGGTCCATGAAAAATATTCTTTAAAAAATCCACGTTTATTGGTCTGATGGTCCATGAAAAATATTCTTTAAAAAATCCACGTTTATTGGTCTGATGGTCCATGAAAAATATTCTTTAAAAAATCCACGTTTATTGGTCTGATGGTCCATGAAAAATATTCTTTAAAAAATCCACGTTTATTGGTCTGATGGTCCATGAAAAATATTCTTTAAAAAATCCACGTTTATTGGTCTGATGGTCCATGAAAAATATTCTTTAAAAAATCCACGTTTATTGGTCTGATGGTCCATGAAAAATATTCTTTAAAAAATCCACGTTTATTGGTCTGATGGTCCATGAAAAATATTCTTTAAAAAATCCACGTTTATTGGTCTGATGGTCCATGAAAAATATTCTTTAAAAAATCCACGTTTATTGGTCTGATGGTCCATGAAAAATATTCTTTAAAAAATCCACGTTTATTGGTCTGATGGTCCATGAAAAATATTCTTTAAAAAATCCACGTTTATTGGTCTGATGGTCCATGAAAAATATTCTTTAAAAAATCCACGTTTATTGGTCTGATGGTCCATGAAAAATATTCTTTAAAAAATCCACGTTTATTGGTCTGATGGTCCATGAAAAATATTCTTTAAAAAATCCACGTTTATTGGTCTGATGGTCCATGAAAAATATTCTTTAAAAAATCCACGTTTATTGGTCTGATGGTCCATGAAAAATATTCTTTAAAAAATCCACGTTTATTGGTCTGATGGTCCATGAAAAATATTCTTTAAAAAATCCACGTTTATTGGTCTGATGGTCCATGAAAAATATTCTTTAAAAAATCCACGTTTATTGGTCTGATGGTCCATGAAAAATATTCTTTAAAAAATCCACGTTTATTGGTCTGATGGTCCATGAAAAATATTCTTTAAAAAATCCACGTTTATTGGTCTGATGGTCCATGAAAAATATTCTTTAAAAGATAAACGTTTATTGGTCTGATGGTCCATGAAAAATATTCTTTAAAAAATCCACGTTTATTGGTCTGATGGTCCATGAAAAATATTCTTTAAAAAATCCACGTTTATTGGTCTGATGGTCCATGAAAAATATTCTTTAAAAAATCCACGTTTATTGGTCTGATGGTCCATGAAAAATATTCTTTAAAAAATCCACGTTTATTGGTCTGATGGTCCATGAAAAATATTCTTTAAAAAATCCACGTTTATTGGTCTGATGGTCCATGAAAAATATTCTTTAAAAAATCCACGTTTATTGGTCTGATGGTCCATGAAAAATATTCTTTAAAAAATCCACGTTTATTGGTCTGATGGTCCATGAAAAATATTCTTTAAAAAATCCACGTTTATTGGTCTGATGGTCCATGAACAAATATTTAAAAAAATCCACGATTATTGGCCAGATGGTCCATGAAAAATATTATTTAAAAAATCCACGTTTATTGGTCTGATGGTCCACGAAAAAATATTCTTTAAAAAATTCTCGTTTATTGGTCTTATGGTCCATGAAAAATATTCTTAAAAAATCGACGTTTATTGGTCGGATGGTCCATGAAAAAATATTTATATTTAAAATCCACGTCTGAGGGACCATGAAATATATTTTTTAAAAAATCCACTTTTTTGGTCTAATGGTCCTTGAAATATACATATTTTTTAAAGTATCCACGTTGTTTTTTTGGTCTGATGGTCCATAAAATTATTCTTTTTTTAATCAACGTTTTTGTTGGTCTGACGGTCCATGAAATATTCTTTAAAAATCTACTTTTATTGGAAATATGAAAAAATATTCTTTAAAAAATCCACGTTTTTTGGTCTAATGGTCCATGAAAAATTATTCTGAAAAAAATTCTACGTATATGGGTCTTATGGTCCATGAAAAAAATTATTTAAAAATCCACGATTATTGGGCTGATGGTCCATGAAAAAATATTTAAGAAAATCGATATTTATTGGTCTGATGGTCCATGAAAAAAATAATTTAAAAATCCATGATTGTTGGGCTGATGATCCACGAAACAATATTCTTTAAAAAATCTACGTTTATTGGTCTGATAGTCAATGAAAAATATTCTTAAGAAATCTACGTTTTTAGTATGATGGCACATTAATATATTTTTTTTAATCCACGTTTTTTTAAAAATCCACTTTTTATACATTTTAGAAAATTCCACGTTGTTTTATTTTGGTCCGATGGTCCATGAAATATATTTTTTAAAAAATCCACGTTTTTTTTTTGGCTGATGGTCCACGAAATATTTTTTTAAAAAACTCGCTTTTTTGTCTGACATATGACATATACTTGTGCTTTAATCCAGTGTAAGGCCACTTCTCGGATCCGATTGAAACTGTAATTGCGGGTAGTCTTTGTGATCAATAACTACAACATTATGTTTTTTTGTAAATATATCCTGAGATATGGGCCATGAAAAGTTTCAATATTTATTATTTTGTGATCCTTGTTAAGGCGCTATGATTTTATAATCCATACTTCTATCGAAAAGGCCTTATCTTCTATAACATCTATTACAAGGGTAAATTATTTTGCGGCAAAAGCCTATTTCACGAAATTATGGGTATAATCGATTGTTTGCGTTTTCTATCATTTATTACACAGAATATCCTTCTACTTTCATATTTGTCACTCAAGTATAAACAAATGTTTCGGAAGGAAAGAAATATCATCATACCAAATTAATTCTTATGAGCGCTACGAACCAACTTCCGTTTCATGGTTGGCATCAATATACCTCTCTTACCTACTTCATACTACATTCAAAGTATAACCTAACTGTGCCGCAGTCAACACGTGCACAATTAATGAAACGTAATGAGCATACAATCAACACAAGGATATGTTCAGATGAATGAGCGTACACACAACTATGGCACACTAACTCGCCTGCATCGCTCATTTACAAAGAGTGAATGTCTTAAACTTAGCCGCATTCCCAACTGAGTTGAGAGGTAATGAAGACAAAAGACACCGTAGAATCCTTGAAGTGGGAATAATTTTGGTGTGAATTATTTCATGGTTTTTCTCTTTACCTCCTATGTGATTGTCGTTGTGCTGTACAACACGCTTCAAGAATCGTAAAGGTTAATTAACTGTTTTTTCAAATGTGTTATAAGCTGAGCATATCAAATCGTACAATTGGGTTTGGATGAATGGAGGTGGCGTGTAGTGGAGGGAAGGGGTTGCGTCTTCTTTTCTATGGAAACTATGATGCTGCTTTGATTGCTGATTTTTTGGTGAATCAAAAACAAAAGATGCCGCAGGTAAATAAAATTTCCATTAAAAGCAACAAAAGTTAGTTAGGGTTTAAATAAAATAAATAAAATTTCATTTGCATGCAACAATATTTAGAGCGAAATTCGATATAACTAAAATTGTAGGAAATTGGGCATTAAAATACAATAATTTTAAATATAACACTATAATAGTATATGAGGAGGTATGCTATAGCCCATTCCAACTGTGATACCAGAATAATGATCCCTCTAAACGTGGTTGGAAATGTTCTTGTCAATGTTTGAGGCCCTCTATTTTTCCTGTAAGGTCGGTATTCTTTCCAACATTGTCTTAAGTTTCCCTTTTTAGAGTTTTGTATTAAATGGTATACAAGGGTCTAAAATTTATATTTACTACAGCATACACAAAACAGCTAAAATGTCTTTCTCATTATGTTGAGTGAAAGTAAAGCAAATATTTAGGCTTTGTATTTTCAAAATTCATTACGGAAATGCAAATTAAGATGCGTTGTAAAATAAAATCCCACCTTAAGATGTGTTACGCCATTTTACACAAATTACTTGAAAATCTTCGTTGTTAATATTTCACTAAATTATATAGCATACCTTTTAGGGGCTGCATACATAATACATTGACTTTAATATACTTTTTAAGGTACTTAGGATAATATGCAACTCGGTTGCTTCTTAACAACGCAATGCATCATTGTAATGAAACAGAAGAACAAAGTGGTAATGGCTGCGGTGGTTGGTTGGTGAAAAACTCGTCTTATTTTCAGGTGTTTGCTTCCCAAGTCTCGGGTAAAAGTAATAAAAGCATTCATAATGCCACATCACTCATATAAAATGAAGTGCTCTCTTTTTTATTTTTCTTTTGCTATACGAAGAATGACTTCAAATGACTTGGTGTCACTGGAGAACAAAAAACACCAAGCATAACAGAAATTACACTTACACATTAACTTTTAGTATCCGTGGCGTGGTATTCTCAGCAGCATTTTGTGCGAAAACACTTCCTAGTTTGTTGTAAGACTACTACTGCTGTCACATATGCCACGAAAAGTGTGTGTGTATATCCTTACGACATTTTAAAAATATACATAAGTGAATATGACGCACACAAAGTCATCAGCGCCAAATGGAAGCTAAGTCGGTATTCAACCTTATAAAGCTGTAGTCAGTGGTATGTGTGTGTGTGCAGAGATGTAAAAATGGCAAACACCTTACAACTTTTTTTCGTTATGTTCTTTGCCCAATTTACAAAATTGAGTCTGTTGGCGGTAAGATGAGTAAGGGAAGTGGTTGGAGGAATACACAATGTGAAGTTGGAATTCATTTATTTGTATACTCGTTACAGGTTGTCAGAAAATAAATGAAAGAAAAATAATACATGAGTAAGCTACAGCATTAAATAATCTTGCAAATAATATGTAACTTGAAAGGCAGAAAATTAACCAAACCAAAATGTTTAAATTCATTAGTATTATGAATAATGAATAATATTTTTTAAAAATATTCTTTAAAAAATTCACGTTTATTGGTCTGATGGTGGATAAAAAAATATTCTTTAAAAAATCCACGTTTATTGGTCTGATGGTGGATAAAAAAATATTCTTTAAAAAATCCACGTTTATTGGTCTGATGGTGGATAAAAAAATATTCTTTAAAAAATTCACGTTTATTGGTCTGATGGTGGATAAAAAAATATTCTTTAAAAAATCCACGTTTATTGGTCTGATGGTGGATAAAAAAATATTCTTTAAAAAATCCACGTTTATTGGTCTGATGGTGGATAAAAAAATATTCTTTAAAAAATCCACGTTTATTGGTCTGATGGTGGATAAAAAAATATTCTTTAAAAAATCCACGTTTATTGGTCTGATGGTGGATAAAAAAATATTCTTTAAAAAATCCACGTTTATTGGCCTAATGATCCATGAAAAAATATTCTCTAAAAAATCCACGTTTATTGGCCTAATGATCCATGAAAAAATATTCTTTAAAAAATCCACGTTTATTGGCCTAATGATCCATGAAAAAATATTCTTTAAAAAATCCACGTTTATTGGCCTAATGATCCATGAAAAAATAGTCTTTAAAAAATCCACGTTTATTGGCCTAATGATCCATGAAAAAATATTCTTTAAAAAATCCACGTTTATTGGTCTAATGGTCCATGAAAAAATATTCTTTAAAAAATCCACGTTTATTGGTCTAAAGGTCCATGAAAAAATATTCTTAAAAAAATCCACGTTTATTGGTCTAATGGTCCATGAAAAAATATTCTTAAAAAAATCCACGTTTATTGGTCTAATGGTCCATGAAAAAATATTCTTTAAAAAATCCACGTTTATTGGTCTAATGGTCCATGAAAAAATATTCTTAAAAAAATCCACGTTTATTGGTCTAATGGTCCATGAAAAAATATTCTTTAAAAAATCCACGTTTATTGTTCTAATGGTCCACGAAAAAATATTCTTTAAAAAATCCACGTTTATTGGTCTAATGGTCCATGAAAAAATATTCTTTAAAAAATCCACGTTTATTGGTCTAATGGTCCATGAAAAAATATTCTTTAAAAAATCCACGTTTATTGGTCTAATGGTCCATGAAAAAATATTCTTTAAAAAATCCACTTTTATTGGTCTAATGGTCCATGAAAAAATATTCTTAAAAAAAACCGCGTTTATTGGTCTAAAGGTCCATGAAAAAATATTCTTTAAAAAATCCACGTTTGTACGTCTGATGGTCCATGAAAAATTAATCTTTAAAAAATCCACGTTTATTGGTCTGATGGTCCATGAAAAATGAATCTTTAAAAATCTGCGTTTATTTGTCTAATGGACCATGAAAAATTAATCTTTAAAAAAATCCAGGTTTATTGGTCTGATGGCCCATGAAAATTTATTTTTAAAAAAACCACTTTTATTGGCCCGATGGTCCATGAAAAATCAATTTTTAAAAAATTCAATTTTATTGGTCTGATGGACCATGAATGAATCTTTAAAAAAAATCCAGGTTTATTGGTCTGATGGTTCATGAAAAACTAATCTTTAAAAAATCGACGTTTATTGGTCTGATGGTCCATGAAAAATGAATCTTTAAAAAATCCATGTTTATTGCTCTGATGGTCCATGAAAAATGAATCTTTAAAAAATCGACGTTTATTGGTCTGATGGTCCATGAAAAATGAATCTTTAAAAAATCCATGTTTATTGCTCTGATGGTCCATGAAAAATGAATCTTTAAAAAATCCACGTTTATTGGTCTGATGGTCCATGAAAAATGAATCTTTAAAAAATCCACGTTTATTGGTCTGATGGTCCATGAAAAATGAATCTTTAAAAAATCCACGTTTATTGGTCTGATGGTCCATGAAAAATGAATCTTTAAAAAATCCACGTTTATTGGTCTGATGGTCCATGAAAAAATATTCTTTAAAAAATCCACGTTTGTTGGTCCGATGGTCCAAGAAAAAATATTCTTTAAAAAATCCACGTTTGTTGGTCTGATGGTCCAAGAAAAAATATTCTTTAAAAAATCCACGTCTGTTGGTCTGATGGTCCAAGAAAAAATATTCTTTAAAAAATCCACGTTTGTTGGTCTGATGGTCCAAGAAAAAATATTCTTTAAAAAATCCACGTCTGTTGGTCTGATGGTCCAAGAAAAAATATTCTTTAAAAATCCACGTTTGTTGGTCTGATGGTCCAAGAAAAAATATTCTTTAAAAAATCCACGTTTGTTGGTCCGATGATCCAAGAAAAAATATTTTTTAAAAAATCCACCTTTGTTGGTCTGATGGTCCAAAAAAAAATATTCTTTAAAAAATCCACGTTTATTGGCCTAATAATCCATGAAAAAATATTCTTTAAAAAATCCACGTTTATTGGCCTAACGATCCATGAAAAAATGTTCTTTAAAAAATCCACGTTTATTGGTCTGATGGTGGATGAAAAAATATTCTTTAAAAAATCCACGTTTATTGGTCTGATGGTGGATGAAAAAATATTCCTTAAAAAATCCACGTTTATTGGTCTGATGGTGGATGAAAAAATATTCTTTAAAAAATCAACGTTTATTGGTCTGATGGTGGATGAAAAAATATTCCTTAAAAAATCCACGTTTATTGGTCTGATGGTGGATGAAAAAATATTCTTTAAAAAATCCACGTTTATTGGTCTGATGGTGGATGAAAAAATATTCTTTAAAAAATCAACGTTTATTGGTCTGATGGTGGATGAAAAAATATTCCTTAAAAAATCCACGTTTATTGGTCTGATGGTGGATGAAAAAATATTCTTTAAAAAATCCACGTTTATTGGTCTGATGGTGGATGAAAAAATATTCTTTAAAAAATCCACGTTTATTGGTCTAATGGTCCATGAAAAAATATTCTTTTAAAAATCCACGTTTATTGCCCGAATGGTCCATGAAAAAATATTCTTTAAAAAATCCACGTTCATTGCCCGAATGGTCCATGAAAAAATATTCTTTAAAAAGTCCACGTTTATTGCTCGAATGGTCCATGAAAAAATATTCTTTAAAAAGTCCACGTTTATTGGTCAAATGGTCCATGAAAAAATATTCTTTAAAAAATTCACGTTTATTGGCCGAATGGTCCATGAAAAAATATTCTTTAAAAAATCCACGTTTATTGGTCTGATGGTCCACGAAAAATATTCTTTAAAAAAATCCAACAATTTGATCCTAAAATTTTATGAAAAATATTTTTTTTCTTTTTAAATCGGCGTTTGTTGGTCTGATGGTCCACGAAAAATATTCTTTAAAAAAATCCAACAATTTGATCCTAAAATTTTATGAAAAATATTTTTTTTTAATCAGCGTTTATTGGTCTAACGTTCCATGAAAAAATATTCTATAAAAAATCCACGTTTGCTGGTCTGATGGTCCAAGAAAAAATATTCTTTAAAAAATCCACGTTTGTTGGTCTGATGGTCCAAGAAAAAATATTCTTTAAAAAAACGACGTTTGTTGGTCTGATGGTCCAAGAAAAAATATTCTTTAAAAAATCCACGTTTGTTGGTCTGATGGTCCAAGAAAAAATATTCTTTAAAAAAACGACGTTTGTTGGTCTGATGGTCCAAGAAAAAATATTCTTTAAAAAATCGACGTTTGTTGGTCTGATGGTCCAAGAAAAAATATTCTTTAAAAAATCGACGTTTGTTGGTCTGATGGTCCAAGAAAAAATATTCTTTAAAAATCCACGTTTGTTGGTCTGATGGTCCAAGAAAAAATATTCTTTAAAAAAATCCACGTTTGTTGGTCTGATGGTCCAAGAAAAAATATTCTTTAAAAAATCCACGTTTGTTGGTCTGATGGTTCAAGAAAAAATATTCTTTAAAAAATCCACGTTTGTAGGTTTGAAGGTTCAAGAAAAAATATTCTTTAAAAAATCCACGTCTGTTGGTCTGATGGTCCAAGAAAAAATATTCTTTAAAAATCCACGTTTGTTGGTCTGATGGTCCAAGAAAAAATATTCTTTAAAAATCCACGTTTGTTGGTCTGATGGTCCAAGAAAAAATATTCTTTAAAAAATCCACCTTTGTTGGTCTGATGGTTGATGAAAAAATATTCTTTAAAAAATCGACGTTTGTTGGTCTGATGGTCCAAGAAAAAATATTCTTTAAAAAATCCACGTTTGTTGGTCTGATGGTCCAAGAAAAAATATTCTTTAAAAAATCCACGTTTGTTGGTCTTATGATCCAAGAAAAAATATTCTTTAAAAAATCCACGTTTGTTGGTCCGATGATCCAAGAAAAAATATTTTTTAAAAAATCCACGTTTGTTGGTCTGATGGTTGATGAAAAAATATTCTTTAAAAAATCCACGTTAATTGGACTGATGGTCCATAAAAAATATTCTTTAAAAAATCCACGTTAATTGGACTGATGGTCCATAAAAAATATTCTTTAAAAAATCCACGTTTATTGTTAGAATCGTTCATGAAAAAATATTCTTTAAAAATCCACGTTAATTTTCTTGATGGTCCAAAGGAAAATATTCTTTAAAAAATCTACGTTAATTTGTCTGATGGTCCATGAACGAATATGTTTTAAAAAATTCACGTTCATAAGTGGGATGTCCATGAAAAAATATTCTTTAAAAAATCCATATTTATTTGTGGGAAGAATGGTCCATGAAAAAGATTCTTTAAAAAATCTATGTTTATTAGTGGCATGTCCATTATGTTTTTTAACAAATCCAAGTTTATTGGTCTGATGGCCCCTGAAAATATTCTTTAAAAACTACACAGTCTTTCCTGTGACTTCCACAGGTAGCCCATGAACCATGATCAATGTCTTCGTTTTGTCCCCTTATATTATCCCCACGACAATGTCAAGTCAAAGTTATTGCTACTACCAATATTTCTACAAAGTGTTTCTTATACCGACAAAAAACACATACAAATACAATGTCCAATTACATTTTAAGATTTACGAACATGTTACACTTGTGACTAATGTTCATTCTGCTTGGCTGTCGGACTAACTGTCTATAACTTATGTTACCAAACACACACATATGAATGTACTTCTTTACTTGGGTGAACTGTGGAACGGTTTTTGGGGACATGTGGAAGATCCTCTTAAATAGTGTTTGACTGACAACGACTGCTTGCACGCCCTGTAAACGTGACATTTACGCCAAAGTTTGGAATGAAGAAAAAGTAGATTTCATGCCAAAGAAAAATCATGATGATGATGATGCACACATATAATAAAGAAGAAAGAAAGAATATATTGCCAGGGCCATGACACTTAAACTCAATTTAGTTACAATAAACTTGGAATTGACAATTCACGCAAAAACTATTACAACTTTGGTAATAGATTAGCAGAGTTGACTTTAATGTGCTGTTGGAGTTGAAGGAAAGCACAGGACGAAAAGGAGTAATGAAGAATAAAATGAAGGTTCAAAAGATTAATGATTGTAGTTTACAGCTTGGCAAAGTTGTAGTAGAAGGGACACCCTATGCTCATAACGTTCTAAGAAGAAAAAACCCTTTTGCACATTTGAAAATCAAGTGAGTGTTAAACATGTAGACGAGGTCATGAACTTTAAACAAAAATGTCAAATGAGTTGCACACACATATGTAAATAACAACACATCCACACTGCATTCATTTATTATCTGTGGTTCATTGAGGGAAGGCAGTAAGTAGCAGCACCAGATGCCGATAAGAAGAACATCATCAACAAAGAAGTGTGTGGAAGGCATATAAATTCCCCATAAACGAAGCAGAATAATTAACTAAAATACGACATGATACAGACATCTCAATATACTCCCTAACCATTGGGAAATAACACACACTAGCACACAAATTCACACAGAACCATAATGAGTGGGTGTAAGGTAATCCATGTACGACACATATGTGTCAGGAGTTACTAAACTTATTCCTTCCTTCAAGCAAGCCAACTCTTAGACTTTGTTTGGTATAAAAGCAAAACCATTACCAAGATGAAGAAGAAATAGACGTAGAAGATAATAAGAAAAGTTTACATTAGCTTTGGCTAAATGAAGAAAGAAATGAATTACATTAATAGGCAAGAGTTGAACATTGAAGAGGTTTTGGGTTATGGAAGAGGAGAGACTCGATGTCAACATGTCATTTAAGCGTACAACACACAAAAGACAATTTAGCAGGTGGTGCTAAAATCTTGACATGTTCGTCCTCAACGTCAACGTCATTGTCATTTGACTTGGTTTGACTTTCTTCAACGCCTTCATCACCACACGCCTGTTGTGACATCAAAGTAAACAAGCAAAGCGTAGAGTAAATGTATGTGAATCGTTGATATGTGGTGGCCTTTGTGCCACCTACTTACTACTACCTGACAACGAAGGCATAAAGAAGAAATTAGACTTTTGTTATCTTCAGGAAATTAGCAAAATTTTGCCTAAAAGAAGAAGTGGTGAGCAGCTGATTATGGTGCTCGTGATTCAGATTGAATTTCTAATATTTAATGGATAATTAGATTTCTTAAGGCTATACGCAAATGGTGTTTGGGACGAATAGTCTAAAACTATGAGCAAAGCTATCGACTGTAATCTGTTAGTGATTTTTTTATATTAGTTAAGATTGTGTGGAAGGTAGAACACATTACAGTATTTTTTGGAACATATCGTAAAAAATCCAAAATTGATGGCCTGATAGTCGATGGTTTCAAGGCACTAAACGTGACTTTGTAATTTTTTTCATGGACAATCTATAACCCCTTATAGTATGCTCCATGTTCTCTTAAATTCCCTAAAAGTATAATTCCTTTTTCAACCCCTAAAAGTATGACCAAATTTCTTCTTCTTAGCTGGTGTTATTGAATTTATCATTGATTTTAGTTTAGTTGTTTTTTTTTACTCTGCTTTTTCACCTCTCAAAATTCTTTTTAATATTCCATTCATTCATTGACATTCTAAAACATAAATACACATTCGAAATGCCACAATGCATACATGTAATTGCTTTATTGACAATTTTAAAGTGAACGTGACTTAAATATTATGTTTGCCAACCAATAAAGTGTGCAATGCAATGCAAACAAAACATTGGTTGACAGCTTGAGAACAGCAGCAGCAGCAGGACAAGTGAGTCGCCATTTAATATTGAAAGAAGAAGAGAGAAAACAATTCAGTAAAAAGCATCCAATCAAAAGGGTTGCCAAATTTCGTTAAAACTATGTATATATTATTGAGAGGTAGCCTGTCTGACGGACGGATAGGGCACAAACGTTTCTAAAAAAATCTAAATCTAAAATTGATTTCGTCCAAACCTACCATTATTGACATAATGGCACATGAGGCACATTTTTACCAAGCATATTCTGAGAGCCAAATAGGGGACTGAAAATATGTAAAAATATAAATTGTTGGAGCAACCATATATTTTGTGTCTGACGAAAAATATGTGGTTGCTGCAACAATATATATTTGTACATATTTACCATACCCTATTTGGCTCTCGAAGTATACTAAATTCAACAATATTTCTTCTCTGGATGCAAAGTCTGAGGCATGGTGGTAACTCTGCAAATCACCGACACACTTACTGTTTCTATTGACATATGGCAAACCACCACCTTCCTAATCAAATGGTTTGCCATTATCTAATACATAGTAAGTGAATATTTGTGATTTTGTGGTCGTCGGGGTGGCGGTAGATTAAGTAGACAGAATGTGACAATGTGAAAGTCTCGATAAACATT
The DNA here is from genome assembly GCF_047663935.1 of Musca autumnalis. Taxonomy (NCBI): domain Eukaryota; kingdom Metazoa; phylum Arthropoda; class Insecta; order Diptera; family Muscidae; genus Musca; species Musca autumnalis. Next base: position 201,488,575 of record NW_027411866.1, on the reverse strand, counting down.
TGAAAAACTATTTGACCTTTTTTCTGGCATCAAAGTAAATATACTGCAATGCTATGCTATAATGGCATACAAAGTGAGAAAGAAAAACTTAAACTTACAGTTCATGTCAGTTGGAATAAACACATATATAAAAGGACATTGGACCAGGACTCACGTATTATAGCAATGTTATTGTTTTGGAATTGCAATCAATTTTTATTCATTGACAACTTATTTAAAGAATATTTTTTTTCATGAACCATCAGATTTTTTTAAAAGTACTTTTCTTTCTCCAACAGACCAATAAACGTGGATTTTTTTAAAAATATAATTTTTCATGGACCTTCAGTCCAATAAACGTGGATTTTTTAAAGATTAATTTTTCTTGGACCATCAGACCAATAAACGTCGATTATTTAAACAATATTTTTTCATGGACCATCAGACGAATAAACGTGGATTTTTTAAAAAATATTTTTTCATGGACCATCAGACGAATAAACGTGGATTTTTTTTTTTAAATATTTTTTCATTGACCATCAGACGAATAAACGTGGATTTTTTTATGAATATATTTTCATTGACCATCAGACCATTAAACGTGGATTTTTTAAGAATATTTTTTCATTGATCATCAGACCATTAAACGTGGATTTTTTTAAGAATATTATTTCATTGACCATCAGACCGTTAAACGTGGATTTTTAAAGAATATTTTTTCATTGGCCATCAGACCATTAAACGTGAATTTTTTTAAGAATATTTTTTCATTGACCATCAGACTATTAAACGTGGATTTTTAAGAATAGTTTTTCATTGATCATCAGACCATTAAACGTGGATTTTTTTTCAGAATAGTTTTTCATTGACCATCAGACCAATAAACGTGAATTTTTAATAATAGTTTTTCATTGATCATCAGACCATTAAACGTGGATTTTTTTAAGAATAGTTTTTCATTGACCATCAGACCAATAAACGTGGATTTTTTTAAGAATAGTTTTTCATTGACCATCAGACCAATAAACGTGGATTTTTTTAAGAGTATTTATTATGATTCATGAAAAAATATTCTTAAAAATGTTGTTTGAAAATCCATGTTTATTGGTCTGATGATCCATGAAAAAATATTGTTTGAAAAATCCATGTTTATTGGTCTAAAGATTAGAGCTGGCAAACCATCGATATTCCCAACATTAGATATTTTCGATATAATAGTTTAAAAAATCGATTGCTATCGATATTATCGTTAATTTATCACCACCAGTAATTTGGAAATGAAAATGGCGAAAATGTCTGCGTTTTTGTTGACATTTTGCACAAATAGTTCACAGAAATCAAAAAGGAGAAAAGAAAACAATTGCTTTTATTTGATAAAAATACATTTTACTTTTTCGAAAAATTTGTACGTGCGACTACCAACTTACTTTCTTACATCCACAAAACCGAAAAGCCGCGAATTTCTATTAATTTCAATGAATTTTAGATTAAAGGGTTTTAATCCGATAATATCGATAGACAAAACAAGCTATCGATATTGTATTTTTAAAAAATAATCGATATTATCGATAGTTCCATCAATTTTTTGCATGAGAAATATTCGTTGATAAAATCCATGTTAATTGGTCTGATGGTCCATGAAAAAATATTATTTAAAAATTCCATGTTTATTGGTCTTTGAAAAATATTCTATAAAATATCCAAGTATGATCATACATGAAAAAGTATTATTTGAAAAATCCACGTTTATAGGTCTGATAGTCAATGAAAAAAATATTCTTCAAAATATCCACGTTTATGGCTTCGATGGTTCATGAAAATAATATTCTTTAAAAAACACGTATATGGGTCTGATGGTCCATGAAAAAATATTTTTCAAAAAATCCACGTTAATGGTTCCGATGGTCCATGAAAAAATATTCTTTAAAAACTCCACATCATGGATCTGATTGTACATTAAAAAATATTCTTCAAAAAATCCACGTTGATGTGTCTGATGGCCCATGAAAAAAATATTCTTCAAAAAATCCACGTTAATGGCTTCGATGGTCCATGAAAACATATTCTTCAAAAATCCACGTTTATGGGTCTGATGGTTCACAAAAAATATTCTTCAAAAATCCACGTTTATGGGTCTAATGGCCCATAAAAAATATTCTTTAAAAATACACTTTTATGGGTCCGATGGTCCTTAAAAAATATTCTTTAAAAGATCCACGTTTATGGGTTTTAGTGTCCATGAAAAAAAAAACATTCTTTTAAGCGTCACGTTAGCCTTGTCCCAAAATTCTTCTTCAAATCATTTGATCATCCCCCCCCCAAAGTATGCTTCTCTAATAAAGTTCATCCTAAAAGTATGTCTAATTATCAAGAAGTATTCAATTGGCAGGTGTTGAAATTAATTTGACTTTCTGGTATCTATAGAAATTAATTCAAATTACTGACCATTATCTTAACCTTATCTTGCAGAACCTCCCCCACCACCTCTCGTTAACACAATGTGTCCTGAGATACTATGGCTTTTAATTGAAAATGAGACATTTTATTTTGTATGCTTGACATAAAGTACTAATTAATGTCATAACTTTCCAGAATAAACTGAATTGTCTTGAGTATTATTAAATTAATTCTTCCCTTTACAAATTGTTACGTTGTAGATAATTGGAATCACATGTTGTAAACGTAGTCAATTTGTATGGTATGGGTGGGCATTGTGGGTGTTTCTATGAGAGTCTGTTGCCATATGTTTGTTGAAATGTACATGGATATTGTAGAGAAGAAGAATAAGAAAGAGATAAAGCCAAGAAGAAGCAGATGATGATGACGAAGACGAAGACATACAAATTGTAATTTTATACCCGTTTATTAAAAACAATTAAATTCCATTATCAATGTTCTATGACAGTAGCAGGCAGGTTTGGCAGCAGACATCATTGAAATGCGTACGCACAGCACAGCAGGTGTATTGTCATCCTGAATATCTTTTGTCTATCTTCCTTTGTGTCATGTCTTGCTATATGTTTCTTTTGAATGTCATCACCATATCATCATCATCATGGTTTCCGTTGTTGTCATCCTGCTGGTATCTATTAGCAGTGTATTGTCTTTTATTTGCCAGTTCAAATTCTTTTGGAAGAGAGTGTGAATGAATGTGTAAGGATTACGTCTTGTTTGAAACAAAAGATATGTGAATTGGAGGACACAGGGTGGTGGTGGAGGTGGTGCTAACAGATATCAATAGACAAATTTTTATCAAATTACCATAATCTACGCCGAAATTTGCTTAGATTATATGTGACAGAATTAGCTTGGGTAATGAAATTATGTAGAGAAAATTATAAAGCATGGCAATGAGTTTCAGATGGAATAGAGAGACATTTGTGATGAATGTGCGTAACAGAATTCGTTTGTCAAATTAAATATTAATTGGGTCTAGTTCTTGTTATAAGAAAACATAACCAATAAAGCTTTGATCCCTTCTTAAATAATAATAATTAAATACTATAGTAATAACACGAAGATAAAACAATTTTGAATAAATGTGGAATTCTCCTGATGTGCCTGGGTGGAGAAGCCTGTTCACAAGTTGGTGGCACAGGTTCTGCACCGATAACATTTTGCTGGTCTGATACAACCGTAAAATCTTCAAATACCTATGAAGATGGTCAAGTGATGCCATGAGGAGACACACTGTTGTAGATCTAAGGGTGACATTCTGACAGGTCTCAATATACTTTCACTGCTTTGCCCGGCATATTAACTCAATAATATGGGACCTACTTTTTACCGCCGAGCTTTCACTTGTGGAGAAGTTTTTCATGGATACGATGTACGGACGAACATGATTAGATCGTTTCCAAATTACCTGAACGGAATTTGGTCTTAACATATTTGGGGACTAAAACTATTATTTCATTTAGGAGCATTTTAGTTCGTTACAAACCGACCATATACAAATAATTTGTAAATAATTTCCGGTTGGCCTGTTTTTTTTTTTTTGTTGGTTAACAGCGAAGGACAAAAAATTTTACAACGGTCTGATATATTTTTTTAATTTATAATTCTTAATTAATATACTTCAACTTTTCCAATTGACCCGTTGAATATTTTCATATACAATTTCAATATACATTTACAACCATAAACCTTTGAATGTACATACATATACACTCACATATTTATGCAGAATTCTATAAAGAAATCGTATAATTTAATGGTCATAAATTTACAAGATTGCGTGGCAATGTCTTTTTTTTATTATCGACATCGTTGTCGAATTGTAATGATACGTACGCCACAATGCCATACACAGACAAGTCAAGGATAAATGCAGGAGAAGCAGAGAATACAACACATACAATAACTGAAGTGAAAAGTAAATAAATAAGGTATAAACAATAAATAAAAATATATAAAAAAACAACCATGACTTTTTATAGTTCTTCGTCGTATTCTTCTGCTTCGACGCCAATGTAATGAATAAAAAATTGTGTGTCTGAATCTCAAACTTACCTGCCACAACAGTTTCGGAGCGTTGTAAACGCACCAATACGTGCTCGATAAGGCCAACATCTGTGCAGGCTTGTAAATTGCGTACACTTTTGCGTAAAATTGCAATAAAGACACTCCATATTTCAGCCTGAAAGGAAAAAAAAAAAAATAAACAAAGAAAGAACATTTGTTAAAAAGTGGCAACTTTAAAGGAAATCTATAAATTTTATTATCAAATAAATTTGTCTTCAAATGTGGACAAATAACAAGAAATGGAAGGAATAATAAGGAAGGGGTGAGAGGTTTGGCAATAATTTATTAAGTAGAAAGGTTTCAACACTTGTTACAAGGTTTACATGGTGACCTTGGTAGGCAGGAGGCAATTTGTGGGGTTCACATGTATGAAAAAAAAAAAGAAAAAGGAGTGGTGTTAGAGTCTGAATAGTCTGGAAACTGTCTTAAAAGTGCTAAGAATGCCTGGCAATAGGTAAAGATATGACGTGAGGTCGCGGAACGCTCACATGTCTACAAGCTGTTGGTCTAATTGAAAGCGAATGTCGTGTTTCTTGTCATACTTTCCTTAAAATGTAATGTTTTGTCTCACATCTTGAGGTACATATTCACATGTACGAAGCCCGCATGACACGATCACATGCAAAGCAGAAATATTTAAATTTTTACTACATTAACATGTATCATTCACATTTTCTTTCATTTCCTTCTTGGTCAACTATCCCAACAAACTAAAGTGTCTGAAATCGGTCTGATGTTTGATGTATCTGAATCGGACGGAAATCTTATGTTTCTTTCAATACTTTGATCGGAATTCAGACCGAAATCTAAACTAAAAGTTACTGAGAAAATCCCACAAAAAAGCACAAGAGGTAAATTATCTCAACAGAAAATGAAAATAACTTCTAATTAAAAGAAGTTAGAGAATCATATCACCTAGGCAAGTCGAACAGAATTTGGAACGAATTCAAACCAAACATATCTGAACATTTCCCAGAAATTATGCAGAAATTTCGGATATCCGAATTTTGGCTTTTTGGGTATGGTTTAAATGGAAATATTGATTTCCTCTAAAAAATAAACCAGCCAAAGAGCCATTATATTGCCAATACTACACGATACCAAACATTAAATTCTTAACACAACCCACCTAACGCATGTTGACTTCGTTGCAACTTCATCAACGACGATAACGACTTACAAGGAAATAATTTTCATCCACCCTGCGTACTGGACACATAAGTATTTCAATTCTTGATATTGCAGGACACGAGCTTAGATATTTGTGTTTGAAAAAGACGGGTATTCTTGGTCTGGAAGCTATCCATTTATAGCTGCATGTAATAAATTTACACTCCACTGTTGGGTGTGTGCCACTCCAGTCTAGCGTGTTTTCCCACTCCACATTCGTGTGTTGTTCCACTAGTTAGTACGTACAATATGTTTTAGAGGCTAACAAAACTCAATTTTTAATTTTTGCGATTTTAATTATAATGACGAATTCCCCAGCTTTGGTAGGAAACTTTTCAAAAGCAAAGCCTGACTATGAAAGTAAAAAATCTCATCTTTACAATGATGCAAAGTAGGTTGGCTTATGTGGTTGGCGCACGTCCCAAATTCCGATTTTTTTATTTGAATTGTACTGACGGGTATCTCAGCTTTGTTGGATGCGTTTCAACAATGAAGACATTCGGAGCTTTAAATTGTTCCATGTTATTGCGTTACCATTACACTGTGCGACAACAAAAAAAAATGATAAGGAAAATCGAGTAGATTATGAAAGTAGAGCTAAAAATTTGAGACACGTGTATCGGCGTTTTTAAAGTTTACGTCGGAAAGTAACCGAAATAGGCGGGGCAAGTTCCGCCCATTTTTAATTTCTTCGAAATGTTCGAATTAAGATATCTTGGAATCCTTGCATTTCAGGTATATGCTGTCTTTGGCAACTTTACTTAGGGGGGTGTGAGGAATATTTTTGATAAAAATTTTTACCCTCATGCGGTTCATCAAAGGGGTATTTTTTTCCTTTTTTTTTAAATCTTTCAAGAACACCTTAAAAATGTGATCGTATCAAATCAAAATATTCTACAAAATTGTACACCAAATCTGTAACTCAGAATACACCAAATCTGTAACTCATGTCTAATCGCCAGGAATCTCTAAAAATGAAAAACACGTTTTAGGGTTAAAGTCGGACTTTATCTGAGTTTATTCAAAATTGTCCCACAAAACATAATTTTAGAGAGATGATGTCAGAGACAGAAATATTTTTCATCAAATTTCACTTTGGGTCACCAAAGAAATGAAATGTCTATTTACATTTTATAGCATGAAAATAGCAGTATCAATTTTGCTTTAAAAACATGAAAATATTTCCCAATTTTTTTGATGAAAAATTGTTCCATCTTTTTTCGAGTTGGATGGAAGTAATATAAAACTTGTTTATAGGTGAAAAAAGTCAGAGGATGAAAAATTCTACACAAAATTTTACTATGAGTTTCAAAATAAACCATAAATCTATGTACACTATTTCCATAAAAAAATTAGATTACAAATTTATATATATTAGGATGAAATTATATGTTTTAATTTTGGACTGTTAATTTTACATAATTCCATACTGGATCAAAATCTAGCAAAATCCTTTACTTTTTGGGAATATTGTTAAAGAAAGAAATGTTCCAAAAGAAATTTCATTGTGAGTCTCTGAATAAAAGAAATCTGTAACCATAACGTATAACATTCTTAGCAGCCCTTGTTTATGGTGTAGGGTTTAGGTCCGTATTTTACAATTTTTAACCAGATTGTCGTTGTGATTAAAGAATATAAATATCTTATTGATGGTTCTTCGTTATAAATTCATACAGAAGATGTTGTGTGTTCAATTTAAATAGCTTTAAAAACATTTGTGGTGAATATATATTTGAAAAATATAGAAAAACCAGATCGGACCTGCCAAAATTGCGTATTTTTAATACTTTTAACTTAAATTACGTATTTAGGATAAGCCATTGGTTGCTTATATTGTATGTGAAAATACATTAGAGGTCTACGGCTATGGTCCAGTGAAAATATAGGTGTCATATAGACTCTCACATGTACAATTTGGTGTGGTCCAAAAAACTACAATGATGGGACTCACTCCTACCTTGGTGGCATTTACGTAATTAACTATAGCAATTGTCGATTGAGCAATGTCCGTCCGTCTGTCTGTCTGGCTGGTGCGCGCGATTACTCTCGAACGGATCAACCGTTTCATTAGGGGCAAGTCCATACTTCCTGAGAAAATAGCCTGAAAGGTGCAAAAAGCCCCTATAACACCGTGTGTAGTGGATGGAGCGCAAGATAACTCTCGAACGAATATGCCGATTCGATCCGAAATTTGGACTTCGTAATATTTTGTCCAAACATAGTTTAAATTCGAAGATAAGCCATATCGGTCCACTCCTTTAGGTACCTCCCCCACAAAAGTTCAAAAATGTTCAGAAAAATTGTGCGCATGATAACTCTTAAAGGGAGTGACCGATGTAATCCATACTTTGCACATCCTAATATATCTACCAAATATAGATCAGGTTCGAATATGGAATATATTTGTCCACTCCTTCGGATACCTCCCACACAAAATTTCAAATAAATTCACTTTAAGACCTGCTCTCGAATCACTTTGATTTATGTTGAAGCAACTTGCATTCGATGCCTCAATTACGACTTAAGGGTCTGTTTCACTATGTCGAAAGAAAATTATTGCGAGCGAAAAACACCTAAACTTTGGTTTTCATGGCAATATTGACATTGTGTTTGCTTTAAAACAATTACAAAATTTAAAAATCATACACGAGTTTAGTTGTTTTTCTTTCGTTTTCATTTTCATAGTGAAACAGACTGTACAAGTTTTTCAGGGGCAAGTCCATACTACTATACCACCATATGTAGTGGCTGGAGACCTCGAACCGAATACTGCGTTCGTCCACACTTTGGATATCGTAATATTTCTTAGAATATTAGATGAAATTCGAAGGTGGTGCTTATAGGTCCACTCCATCCGGTACCTCCCCTACAACAGTTATTCGCTAAAATGGTACGCGCGACCGATTTGGTCCAAACTTAGTATATGTTCAAAACTAGGTCCAATCCTTAGGGTACCATGTTCAATATTTTTGTGTGGTTAAGAGTCTGTTCGATGGTCCTTTGGAAATGTTTACCCAAGGTTTTCCTAGTGGTCCTGTTTACTGCGATATTATTTTTTTCGTAGGCAAGTATGGTACAAAAGCCCTATCTATCGATATCCCCGGCAAATTTTTGAGCTTAATCCAATCCATATTTTTTTCGGTTCATACGCCCAAAATTTTGGAAACCCCAATAAATACATAAGTTTTCTTTTTTTTTTTGGAAAAAAAGTGTTTGACTCCACACAGGCTGAGGGAGGGATACTTTTTTACATGTTTTTTTTTTAATTTTGGAAAAAATAACTTGGAAAACTTTTTTTGAAAAAATTGTTTTCAATTTTGTTTTAATATTTTGTATTTTTATGGTTTGTTTATCGGAGTTAAATAGCTAATACATATGAAAAGTCAAAAAGACTCATATTTTGATAAAAAAAAAATACAAAAAAGCAACTTTAAATGGAATGTGCTTACACCTGGAAAGTTTTTGAATAAATCGGAGCGCCTTTTGAATAAATCGCGATTCAATTTGACATTTTTAGGGGTTTTTTAGATTACCACGATTTTGTTTGGAAACCGAAAGTCCTATCCTAAAGAAAATGTTGTAGCGGTGAAAATTCTCTAGAGGATTGACCGTTATGATTTGTTCCTACGTTTTACCATTTCTGAGATATGTCAAATTTTTAGTCTTATCGAAATGGAAATACAGAGCATCTTTTTTTCCTAGGTTCTACCATTTGTGAGATATATAAGTTTAGGCAGTCAGTGAATTGTCACAATTTGAACTTCTATATCTCAATAACGGTAATACCTACAAAATTGTCATAAAGCTCAATCTTGTAGAACATTTTCAAAGCTACAATATTTTCTTTTGTGCTATTTTGGTAGGGCTTGCGGTTTTCACGAAAAATCTTGAAACCCTGAAAACGCCTAAAAATGCCGACTTGAATCGCGATTTATTTAATAAGCGCACCGGCGATTTTTTTTTTTTTATTTTTCTCATCTATGAACATTGTAGTTTCAGAATCCACCAAAACTTCCCAGGAAAAAAACGATTCTGAAACACGGTGCGACGACTAAAAAATTCGAAAAACTGATAATGAGTGGTAAACTGCAATTTGTTTGCCTGCAGCATCCTGAAAAATTCGAAAAACTAACAAGAGAAAACGAAACATTATGCACCATGTCGCTTTTTGACCGGAAAAACATGGAATTGATGGATAATCTGCCGTACAGCAATGACTGGGGATCCGATGACATCATTCCCGCACATGAAGAAAAAAGGCGTTCAAAAACCATGTTTTGGAGGTGTTTCAGTCGGAGTGCCTCAACAATTAGTTTAAGCGCATGCAGAATGTATACATTAGGGTTATGACTTTTTGACGTTTTTTCTCAAAAATGATTTCCTGTAGCGGGAATGAATGAACGTTTGCCTATTAATCACTATAACAACGTTTATTTCATTCAAATATTAAAAAGGTCACGCCCAAACCACTTTGAAAAAATATTTTTTTCGAAAAATTGTATGAAATGAAAAAGATTGTTTTTTGAAAAAATTATTTCCTGTTGCACAAATGAATGATATTTTTCCTATTATTGACTAAAATAACTTTTTAATTTTTTTTTCACATTTTTAATTTTTTTCATATAAAAATCATATAAAATTACATATAAATTTTAAATTGATTTTGTGCGTTAGCTTTTTTTATCGAATCACCTTATAATTAAGATTTTATCTAGTCTTAGGTAAAAACTCATCCAAATATGATACAGGGATATGAAGTTGTAAAAAAGTCATAACCCTAGTTTACATAGATGCTGCAGAATACTTTAGTAAACAATAAATCTATTTTTGATGGTAAATATTTGCGTTTTCATTGTTAGGCCAGAAATGTTTCTAGTTCCCCTCGTATAATTAAACGTATCGAGATACAACGATTGCGTTGCCTAGGCCATGTCATAAGAGTGAACGATGATAAACCCGCCAAAAAGGCGTATAAATAGGGCCGCATTACGCAGAACTGGAGGGCCAAGGCTTCGATAGAGTGAGTAAACAAGTTGAAGACGAGATTGAAAAACGCGGTATTCCAAATTGGAGAATATGTCCTGTAGAGGGTCATCTAAGTGAGTAAGTCTGTAGGTATTTTCAAAATGCTTGCTTTAAAAATTACATTATACTAGATTCCATTTCCATAAGTGGTTATCATAAAATCATTAACAATTCCCTATGATTAAATTTACAAAGAAATAGACATAGAGACATAAATTAGAGTGGAGGACCAGCAACCACACACAGAATTGGTTTCGTGTTAATAATATTAGTCTTTAACATGTCATTGGCAATGAAAATGTCAAGTTGTGCATTAAACCTGGGTTTCTCTCCCTTTGTTCAGCATTTTAGAAAATATTTTCATTTAAATTTAGTTTGCTTTTTGCCCCGTCAATTTTATTTCCAACACTGACATGATGTTCATTTCCCTTTTTGTTCTGTGTGAAAAACTCAGTGGGATCTCAATGCGTGCAGACGACACAAACAAATGAAATGTACAGCGTCGCCGTAGTTGTAGCAAAAGAAGCTGTGGTTAAGCGTTATGGAAAGCTTGAAAAATGAAAAATTAATGTGAGCCATTTACTTTGGCATATTTAAGTGAGATGTAGGTCGGGAGTGAGAGAGAGAGAGGGAGTGAGTAAAATAGGTTAAAGGAGAAAAATGAATTTGCGGTTTCCTGCCAGTCAAGCCGCACAATATTACTTTGGTTTATATTTTAAAGAGGTTAATGGAACAATTCGCATCTTAAAATGGAGGCAATTTTATGTAATTAATAAATTTCAAGGAAATTCAAGAGGAGAAAATTTATGCGAAATTTCAGGGATGAAATTCGAGTCAACTTAAGATTTATGTGTTGACGAAATGCTATTTTATGGCTGGCTTTTGTTAATAATTAGATAAAATTAAAATTAAAAAAATTTGCAGCAATATTCAGTGCCAGGACATATCACACAGGTACATAACTCCCAAAATTTGTTAGCAGTTATGTCCATTGGGAGCTATAACAAAAAATTTTGGGCGTTATTTCCTTTATTAAATCTGCATATGACTCGCAAAATTGATTTGAGAGAAATGTCCTTTGGGAGTAACGTCATGGCACGGAATATTCAGTAAAACTCTTTTTAAATTAAATACCTAGCTCCACTTTTATATTAAATCACTGTCACTAGAAATTGAAATGCACAAAACTATTACAACAAAATCGTCGTTTGATAACGATACAACCAAGTCATTTCCATTTGCTGATATTCAGGTTTCCTAAATCTACTTCTGCTGTCGTTGGTGCTGAGCTAGCAATATCCTTTAGGTATTGGAAACATATTTCCTTTATTGTCAACTGCTTGTTAATTTATAAAGAGCAAACAAAAAAAAAAAAAAAACGAACACCGGAGTTGTAGTCTACGTTTTATTTCAATTTTCCTTACTATGTTCCCGGCAACAACATGCCGAAAAGGAAAACAACAACATGAACTCCATTACATTCTGCCGGATGTATGGCAATTGCCATTTCCAAAGGGGGAGAAAAATATGCAAAGTGCAATGTAAAGGGAGAAAGAAATATGCATAATCGCAATGATTTCAAAGGAAAGACAAAACATTGAAGCCGGAAGTAAACGAGTAAAATCACATTTTCTACATCTTTGTCTATGTTGTCTGCAGCAGTGGCAGCGATTGGTGTCTTTATGGGAAATTGTGTGCGTGTGCATTGAACCCAGTTGTTGGTCCATGAATTTTTAGTTGCACCAGACTGTGATTCCTCCCAGTATGGCTGAAGAAAAAAAAAAACGATCAAATAAATGCAATTTACATTGATGTTTTTTTATTATAACAAACCAAGATTTCAGTTCTCGATTTGAGCAATATTGACTTGAACGTATTGAAACAGCTACAGTAAGTCGCCTCTGTATATCTGTCTTATTGCACAAATAAAGTAGTATTTGTTTCGTTGTTAAGGTTTATTAAATGCAAATTTATTGATACTCAATTTGTCGCCTATAGGATTCTTGCCATGTCCTGGAATTGAATTTTTTAAGCAGCTTAGATGCAGTCGCAATTCATTTGGTGGAAAACTACCGGGAATAGAGAAAATTAATAAAATGGATATAAGACGGAATTTGTGAATAAAACCCTAGACTTTATTTGCTTATCAAATAAAACAAATTCTGAGGAGAACTTCAGTGTATAAAACACATTTCTCCAAATTCTATAAAAACTATCCAGGGTAAAATCTCCATAGGTAAAATCTAAAACAAGCAAATAATATAAACCGGCTTTGACGACATGGATATATCCTCAGCCTGAGTTAATTGATACTTTTATCTATGGACAGATCAAATAGCGGCTACACAATCCTAATCCTTTTCGCCAATAATTATGTTTTAGGGGTTTTCAAATGTTGTAGCCCTTTTTGGAGGTATGAACATGTCCGCGAAACAAGTAAAAATGTATCAGTCGGCTTTGCAGACGGAAATGAACCCTCAGCATGTGTGAATTGAAACAAAAATAAAAAAGTATCAGTCGGCTTTGCCGACAGAGATATATCCTTAGCCTGTGTGAATTGAAACGTTCATCTATTGAAAATATCGAATCTACGGATTTTGTAGCATTTTTGAAATTTGCCGACAAAAATATATTTGGTTTGAAGATCAAATGTGTTGGGGAGGATGTACTTAAAGGAATGGACCCCATATAGTCCATTTTGGAAGTGGATCTTATTTTGGGATTCGTTCCTTTTGATAGATTTTGTGCCCACCAGTCATTTCAGTTGGTCACCGTATAACATAGAGGTTTTTTGGGCCACGATGACAGGAAGCATGGGCTTGCCCACGAAAAACATAAAATCGCTTAAACAGAACAACAAAGAATAACATACGTATAATTTTAAAAAGGTTCTTCGAACAGATCCTAACCAAACAAAAATGTTGAACTTTTGTGGGGGAGGTACCCTAAGGAGAAGACCGATTTCTGAAGTAAAACTACATTTGGACAAAATATTAATAGATCAAGGGTTTGGACGATTGCTCCGTTCAGCAGATATAGCGCGTACTATTTTAGTGAAATTTTTTAACATATGGGGTGGGGGGAGATTCCGGAAGGTGCACACCGACAGTACAAATCTTCAAACTAAACCTAGTTTAGACTGAATGTTACGAAGCCCAAATTTTAGACGGAATCCATAGGGATTTTTACAGTTTTCGGGCTATTTTCCCAGGAAGTCGTCATGGGGGCAGCGAATACAAATTGTTACAACAAAAATCAAAGCGATTATTATATTAATTATACCCTCAGCCTTTAGGCTAAAGAGGGTATTTACACTTTGATACGACCAAAAATGTGCCTCATCGAAATAATGGTTTTAGACCCCAAGTATGTTTGTACGATATCGTTTCAGACAATTTTGAGTAGATCTAGCAATGTCCGTCCGTCTGTCTGGCTGTCTGGTGCGCACGATAACTCTCGAACGGATCAATCGATTCGGTTCAAACTTTGGGTATCGAAATATTTTGTCCAGATTCGATTTAAGTTCAAAGATGGATTATATCGGTCCACTCCTTCCGGTACCTCCCCCACAAAAGTTCGAAAATGTTCGGAAAATTTGTGCGTACGATAACTCTTGAAGGGAGGAACCGATTTGATCCAATCTTTGCACATCGTGAAATTTCTACCAGACTTAGATGAGGTTCCAATATGGACTCAATCGCTCCACTCCTTCGGGTACCTACCACACAAAATTTCGGAGAAGTTCAGTTTAGGAGCAGCTCTTGAATCGCTTTTTGTTGTAACAACTTGTACTTGCTGCCCCCTATACGACGGTTCAAGTTTCATCAGCGGCAAGTCCATACTTCCTGAGAAAATAGCTTGAAAGATGCAAAAAGCCCCTTTGACACCGTGTGTTGTGGTTGGAGCGTAAGATAACCCTCGAACGGGTCTGCCGATTCGGTCCCAAATTTGGCATTCGTAATATTTTGTCCAAACATAGTTTATTTCCGAAGATAAGCCATATCGGTCCACTCCTTCAGGTACCTCCCCCACAAAAGTTCAAAAATGTTCGGAAAAATTGTACGCACGATAACTCTTGAATGGAGTGACCGATGTTATCCATACTTTGCACATCTTAATATATCTACCAGATATAGATCAGGTTCGAATATAGACTATATTTGTCTGCTCCTTCTGGTACCTCCCACACAAAATTTCGGATAAGTTCACTTTAAGACCTGCTCTCAAATCACTTTGATTTTTGTTGAAGCGATTTGCATTCGCTACCTCCATATTTCTTGGGAAAACAAACCGGAAGGTGTAAAAACCGCCTACGTCATCATATGTGGCGGTCGGAGAGCACGATAACTTTCGAACTGTTCAACCGATTTGGTCCAACATTTGGTCTTCGTCATATTATATCCAAACTTAGTTTCATGGGGCAATACCGGTCCACAACTTCCTGTACTTCTCCCCAATATTTAAAAATGTCACAAAAATGCTAGGACGATATCACTTGAATGGGGCAACCAATTTGGTCCAAACTTTGGATCTCCTAATATTTTGTCAAAATTTAGTTTAACTTCTAAAATGGCCCACATCGGTCCTCCCTAACAAAAGTTCAACATTTGTGTCTTAGTGCAGTTAATTCCTAATCCACATTTTTGTCGGCAAGTTCAAATGTTCAAAAAGGCCCACAAAATTCTGAAGAGACCTTAAATACATTCGATCTGTCCGTAGGTGAAAGTTTCACTTCACCTTGGCTGAGGGTATATATCTGTCGGCAAAGCCGACTGACACTTTTTTACTCGTTTTTATTATATTATTTATTATAAATCGACACCCCCAAATAATAGTATGCTAAGTTTAAAAATGAGTTTTGCAGGAGAAGCTCTCAAAGTGTTGACATTTTTTTTGAACTTCAGTTTAAGTCAATATTTGTTTATAACTTCTGTTCGGATTGACCGATCATTACCAAAATTTGACAGAATTTAAGTTAAAGGACGTTCGACACCTCCAAATAATAGTTTGCTAATTCTGAACAGTGAGTTTTGCAGGACAAGCTCTAAAAATTTGGCAATTTCTTTAACTTTCAGTACTATGCTAAGTAAATATTTGTTTATAACTTCTGTTCGGATTATTCGATTATTATCAAAATTTGACAGAATTTAAGTTAAAGGAAGTTAAATATAAAAATGTAAAGAACTTGAAAACACGTCGAAATAAAGTAGCAGGGGCGAAATTTGCTAATTTTTTATGTGTGAGCATACTTTTCGGCGTGGTAACAATTTTAAATGTCGTGTACAATTGTTACACGAAACTATAAACTTTTTCCCTCCCTTCCAATTTTTCCACATTTCATTCCACGTCTTTTACACTCTTCAATAAAATGAAACATAATTCCCAAAAATCCGACAAAGACAAACAAAAATTAAACAAAACAAGCCCAAAACATGTTGTTAAAGGATAAAATGTTTGGACTTCATAAAACTAGACAACTAGTTTTACAAATAGCAAAAAAACAAACAAACAGCTACATCAAAAACAACATAACTCTAAAACTTTTACTTGGACAAGTCAACCGGGCAACGAACTAAATGGGTATGTATTTTTGGTGGCTTAACAAAATTTTGTAGAGGCGTCTCGCAAACAAAGTTTTGTTTCTGATATTTAATGCCATTGAAGAGAACAGAAAAAAAAACTCTGATAACTGCCCTTCTAAAATTCGTAAACTATGAGGAAAAAATGATAACTACTTTGTCACCTTCTCCTTCAGTTTTGTCACAAAACGAGGGACACAAAATTGGAGCAAAGGATTTGGAGTAACAAACTATGGTGTTGACATGTTTTTTTTCAAAACTTCTATTGGCAACATGTCTTTACCAAAAAACTTAAATCCCTGCTAAAATCTGAAAAAGGGTAAACTACAAAATATGAAAAAAAATCTCATAATACCCTACTCATGTTGTCGCATAAAGAGTTAACTTGTTATCATTTGTGAGCTGAGGGTAGTGAAGATAAAGTTTTTGGTCACTTGCTAAAGGGAATTTCAGTTAAAAAATGTAAGTGGGAGTATTTTTTGTGTAGAAGCATTTTTCATAACAAAATTTGCATATTTTATTTTTACAAATATTTTCATTTTTTATATAAAAAATGCTAATTTTTTTATTTTCCGTAAATGTTAAAGGCACGTGTCAGTGACAAGTACATATGTACATGTATGTAGTTTAGGTACTACATATTGTCGTAGAAACCGAATGTCTTCCTTACCTTGTACTATATGAGACTGATAAAATTCGTGTGAAAAGAAGATGGTAGTGAACTGTGCCAGACTTTCGCCAAGTCAAGTAGCAGTAAATCAGATTAATAACGGAAGAGTAAATACGGACCGAAACCATTTTTTCAGTAGGGTGGTTTTTAAAAATCGATGTCGGATTTTTAGATGGCACCCCATAAGGGGTTTAGTTTTTTTAGATTCTAAGATTGCCATAATTTGAGCAAAATTGGAATATGTTAACACGTGCCACTGGGGCCTCAAATTTTCCATGTGCGATTTTCACAAAAAAGAACTGGTAAAAATTTTTCATAGATTGGACAATAAATGTGGTCCGTAGTGGTCGCCTTTGGACCCTTACAAATTACTAATGAAAGTTCGAGGCCCTAGTGGCACGTATTAAAATATTTGTACATCAGAAAATATTTTTTTTGATTTTTTGTTCATTTCATTGTAGTTTTGCAAAAAAATTCAAAGTGGTTTGTGAGTGACGTGTTTAATAGGCAAAAGTTCATTAATTCTTGCTACAAGAATTGATTTGTGAGAAAAAAGGTCAAAAAGTCATAACCCTAATGTACAGATTCCGCCACAAGCTTCCTCGAAGGGGCAAGAGAGGCTTCTCTCACATCAATAAGCACACCCCGATTCATGCTGCTTCAATGACATAGGTGGACATTCTTTTTTTAAACGTGTCCGAACGCTATGGCGCCCAATAGTCGCAGTTATTAGCGACGTTAAATGCCAGTGTGAGAGAATATACATAAAAAACTTGACGTGTGCATCAGAATCAGAATAGAAACCAACCAATTTACAACATGGCGAAAACAAAATGCAATGGTGTTTTCCTTCTCCGTCCAGGTTTTGATGGTTATACCCGCATTATTAGGGTTTTACTCGCATTATCCTACCAAAATAGCTAAACATTGCTATAAAGTTTTCATTCCGGCTACAAAACATTCCTGGAGAGAAGTGTCCAACCGAACTAACTGAAATTTAGTCTTTAGTCTTCATAAGCGTTATGTAACATTCCTGCGCAGAAATATTGGTATAGGTCCATGTTTCGATATAGTCCCCCAATAACGTATCGCCTGATTTTCGGTATTTCGAAGGGTTTTGCTTCTGTATTCTACTTTAATGGCTCAAATTTGGCATTAAGTCTTCGTTGGGGCTCAAAACTATCCCCAAATTTTTATACCCTCAGCATTTATTTATGCTAACGAGGGTTTATACACTTTCACACGCGTAAAATGTGCTTCATCGAAAAAGTAGATCCCAAGTATGTTTGAACGAAATCAGTTTCAGACGATTTGGAATCGATTTAGCAATGTCCATCCGTATGCCTGTCTGGCTGGTTGGCTAAAGTGCCCGATAACTCTCGAACGGATTAACCGAATTGTTTAAAAATTTGGCATTCGTAATATTTTGTCCAAACTTAGTTTAAGTTCGAAGATGGACCATATAGGTCCACTTCGTAGGGTACCTCCACCACAAAAGATAAATTTTTTCACAAAAATTATGCGCACGATAACTCTGGAAAGACAATCGATTTCGTCCATAATTTCCACATATTAGTATTTCTACCAAACATAGATCAGGTTCGAATATGGACTAGACTAGGTACAACTTCTTTCAGGGGCAAGTCTATACTTCCTGAGAAAATGACCCGAAAACTGTAAAACCCCGCTAAGGCACCATCTGTAGTAGATGCAGCGCACTTTGGAACTTGGAAGTCGCAATAAACTTAAACTTAATCAAGTTCTGAGATGGGTCGTATAGGTCCACTCATTTTGGTACCTCCCCAACGAATGTTAAAAACATTTAGATAAAATGATGCACACGATAACTCTCGAAGGCAGTAACTAGTTTGGTCCACACTTTGGACATTGTAATATTTCTACGATACATATATCAGATTATACCTCCCAAACAAATTTTCGGAAAAGTGGAGTTTAGGACCTCCTCTCGAATTGTTTTGATTTTCTTTGCAGAGGTTGCCCTCAGGGCCCCTTTACGATGGCACACGTTTTTTGAGTGACATGTCCCCACTTCTTGAGAAAATGACTGTAAAAAAACCATTGCTGGCCAAGTGTAGTCGCTGGTGCGCACGACAGCTCTCGAACCGAATACTGCGTTGGTCCACAATTTGTGTACCGTAATATTTCTTCGAATACTTACTTACTTAGCTGGCCCATTACAGAACATTTGTTCAATAAGCCGAACGAAGAAAAGATCTCAAATTCTCTCTGTTTGTTGCTAAGCTTTCTGGAAAACCGCGACTTTCCATCTCTTCATCCACCTGCTTGCTCCATCGAAGCCTTGGCCTGATAATGATCGAAATATTGGAAAATGAAATGATATAAAAAACTGAAAATCGTTTGTTTATTCTACTGACCTCGAGCCAAACCAAACTAAAAAGGAATACTGAGTCAAAAGGTATATTGATCACATTATAAGTGATTCGATCGGTATTTTTGAGCATTACCGTTTCTTAAACTTCTTTGAGGGTATAAGAGTAGATAACAGAACCTTCGCTAAGGTCAATGCTGCAGCAGGAGTGTCTTCCAGGGACCCAGTTGGTGAGTTAATCGACTGCGAAGGTATACACATCGTTGGAGACACTGCTTAAGGTCTAGCTGATCAATTGCACAACGCCTTTGAGTCGGCTGATGGAGCGATTGATCATTCTTTCCACAGTTCTGTTTCCTGGGCTGTGGAGGGAATGGATGATCGGTCTCATTCTCAAGCTCCGTTATGGCTGACAGTTCAGCAATTGCTATCGATATATGGAATCAAGCCGCATTTGTTTTACCCAACTGTGTAAGCGAGGCTTTTGCAAGCAGACGCGCTAAAAAGTCTAGTGGTTTAGACAGGATACCAGACACAGCATTAAAAAAGACGGGATCAGCATTATTTGGTTTCCTTACTATTTTATTCAACCATACACTGAACCTAGGGTACTTCCCAAAAGCCTGGAAGAAAGCTATGGTAGTACCCATATTGAAGAAAGTTCTCCACCTAGTGATTGTGATAGGTATCGTTTCATGCTTTCAGCTTTTGGGAAGCTATACGAGTCTTTCATACTCAAAGGCCTTAAAAAGATTGTTGAAGAAAAACGAATTGTAGAGGACTGCCACTTTCGTTTCAGACCGGGTCACTCGACGTCCCATGCCCTTATTGTATTTACCTCTATTGTGATCAAGGGGTTTGATCGGAGATTTGGGACTATATCTGTTGGGCTTGACTTTGCCAAGGCCTTCGACTCAGTGTGGCATGACGGGATATTTTGCAGAAACTTTTATGATAAAGTAGGAGACCGTCTCTCCGCTGCAAGACCTGTTCGAGCTGGAGTTCCCCAGAGCACTCTTCTGGGTCCCATACTTTACAATATTTTTGTGAGTGACATACCAGAACCTCCCCAACGAGGCCTGCTACTCATATATGCTGACGATGTGATAATGGCGATGTCTGGCCCAAGAGAAAAGACTGCGGCTTCTCGCCTTAACGTTTCGCTTGAGGACTTACATAAATTTGATTTTTAGATGGGGCCTCAAACTGAACGTTGACAAATATTCCGCCATCGTGTTCAGAGGCAAACCGAAGATCGTTTTTCCGAATTTTAGGTCTTTCTACACGATTCTAAAAGTTGGTACTGAGGTTTTCCAAATCATAGATAAAATCAAGTACTTAGGAGTAGTTTTCTGCAAAAAATTTGAGTTTATATGACACGCAGATTTTTGAAAGAGCCAAAGGAGTTTATATTGCCTATCAAGGTGTACTTCGGCATAATGGTTGGCTCTCCAATGGAAAAAAAATCTTGATCTACAAACAGGTGATCAGATGCATAGCCTCCTATGCTTTTCTTGTCTGATTTCTTATCTCTTCGTGTCAGATGGAAAGGCTTAGGTGATGGGAAAGATCGATACTGAACTACTGCTTGGGTCTAAAACCAACAGTTCGACGGGATAGGTCGTATAAAAGTCCGTCATGTAGGGCAAGTTTCTCCTGAGAGGAGCTTTGAATTTTGTGGACGGAGCACAAAACCTTTAGAATGATCTGGTTGAGTTTTCCTTATATTGTCCGTATGACGCAGATGCATTACATACCAAAAAACAGTTAAAGAACATTTCTTAAATGTTATAAAATAAGCGGTTTTGGTATATTTTTGATTGTTATAGGTTTAACAAACAACAGTGCTTTAAAGTATGCACAAAGTTGTCATTTTTTAACGTTGTCTAAATTTAATTTGTTTTGTAACAGTTAAAAAAAAATATTCTTAAATGTTATAAGGTAAGGGGTTTAGGTAGTGCCTAAAAGTATGCACAAGTGCATAAAACTATGCACAAGGTATCTTTTTTCATTTTTTCTAAATATTATTTGTTACAGCTTATTTATTATAGGCATATTTTGTACCATAATCAATACACAATCGCACACAGCTCCAAAGTTAATAAGCCAGCCTAAAATTATGCACTTTTTTCAAAAAGTCCACATTTTGTACTCCTTTTCTTAACATTAATTTATTATACTTAAATTTATATAAATGTCTACCATTTGTTAACACGGAAGATATATTCAGCTTGTCCCAACATCTACCTATACCATTATTACTCCAGAGAATCCTACCTTCATGTTAACGTATGACTACATATGTATGTATCTATTTTATTTGAAGTTATACTAAGTGCATGCTGCAGATGCTTAGTGTGTGACAAGAGCTCAACAGAGAATTGCAGCAGAAAAAAACTCATAGTGACCTAAATCCCCTATAAAAGCTGTAAGCTAGAAGAAAAAAATAACCAAATGCCGACTCACTAAACTAAACATTAGATTGTTGGAATTTGTACAAAGTATGTTCGTCGTACATGATGAAACGAACAAACATCACTTGAACAACAACAACATATTGTTAGTTGTTAGTTTGAAGTACCA
Organism: Musca autumnalis; assembly: GCF_047663935.1. Taxonomy (NCBI): domain Eukaryota; kingdom Metazoa; phylum Arthropoda; class Insecta; order Diptera; family Muscidae; genus Musca; species Musca autumnalis. Next base: position 201,466,695 of record NW_027411866.1, on the reverse strand, counting down.
TAAAATGTGTACTAGCCATCAAAAAGTAAACTGGAACACATTTAAACTTTAGCTAAACTTAAACAAGAATTTCAGCAACACAGCCCAACACAATCATATGTACGTAACATACTAGCGAACAGACATACATACATGCTGCGTACACACTAAACTTTTGTAAAAACATTAGATATTGCGGCATTTTACCGGTACTTTAGTAAAACCGCCGCACTTGTTGAAACAGCTTTGTCAAGTGTCTGTCATACATAGAGCGACGGAGAGAGCAAAAGAAACATTCTTTAACAATTCAAACAAACACTATACTTTGAGTTGTGTTGCGGTTTGACAGACACAAGCAGATGGCTTTGAAGTGGTCTTTTGTAAAACAACAAAAAAATAAATTGTAACTTTTTTCTGTTGACGTGATGATGTTGCATAACTTTCAGTTAAAAATTTAAGCTATGATTTTAAAGAAAGCAAAATTAATACATTTTAAAATCTAAAAGTATGCTATAAACTCCAATGTCATCCTAAAAGTATGCAATTGTTTTTAAGTAATTTTTTTTTTTCAACACTATCATGGCTGGAGGCGTGGATTTGTAGGTATTTTTTTCCAAGGATTTTTAAGTAAATTTTTCTAAGATCATCACGGTCAGAGGCGTAAATTTATAAGTAATTTTTTTTCCCAAGATCATCATGGCCAGTGGCGTGGATTTTTAAGTAAAATTTTTTCCAGAATTATTATGGCTAGAGGCGCGAATTTTTAAGTAAAATTTTTTCCAAGACTAAAGGCGTGAATTTTTATGTAAATTTTTTTCCAAAATTATCATGGCTAGAGGCGTGAATTTTTAGGTACATTTCCAAGATTAGATGGCTCGAGGGTGACGTAGGAGATGAACGGTCCTGACCGGCTTTAACATGACAAAGCCCAGGATTTTTCTTGGTCCCTCTTTCATCTCAAGTGGACACTGACCTCCCCGTGTTGTCACCTGAGGAGCTAGCTCTAACACCCGTTAAAGGTAGCGAGCTAACACATGCCGCGCGATCACCCATAAGAAGGTTAAAACCTTGGGTTTGGGCGTCGGGTAAGTAACCCTCCCCTAGAAAAAACCAGCCTACTATGAAAAAACGAAAGGAAAGGAAACCAAACTCCTGTATAGTTGACGACCACCGCAAACGTTTCAACGACCATGATCTACGAATCTGCACCTGGAATGTTCGCACTCTTTATAGAGGAGGTGCAGTTTACGCATTGGCAGATCTACTTGAAAAGTAAAAGACCGACATTACTGTCATACAGGGAATACAATGGATTGGGAAAAGGCGTGCTGATGTATGGTTCCGAAGCCTGGGTACTTCCGCAAGCAGATAAGGCAGTGCTTGGCGTGTTTGAGAGAAAAATTCTTCGAAAGATCTACGGAACCATCTGCTTTGACGGTGAATATCGATCAGTATAGTTAAACGTATCGAGATGCATATCGACTGTGTTTGCTAGGCCATATTATAAGAATGAGCGATGATGAACCCGCAAAAAAGGCGTATAAATAGGGGCCACATGGCGGTACACGCAAACTGGCAGACCAAGGCTTCGATGGAGCAAACAAGTGGAAAAAGAGATCGAATAACACGGTATTCCAAAAAGCAAAGTAACAAACAGAGAGAAATGAAGATATTTTCTTAGCTCGGCTTATGGAACAAATGTTCTGTAATGGACCAGCTTAGCAAAAATAATTTTATACATTTTAAAATCTAAAAATATGCTTTAAACTCAATTGTCATCCTAAAAATATGCAATTGTTTTCTTGAATTTTGCTATCAAATAGAGACAATTGGCAATAGTTTTATATCAATGGTAGGCAATGGGGCTCCCATTTGTAATTGTGTGTGTACAAATTTCTCACGCACACAATTTAACTAATTGAAAAAACATAGCACTCACACACTGACACCCCGTAAAGTATGCAATAGAAAAATTCGATGCCTACCATTGTTTTATATATATTTACATATATACACAATGTCCGAAATTTTAAATTTTTCTCCAGACCAGAGTCGTGGATTTTTAAGTACATTTTTCCAATATTATCATGGCCAGAAGAGCAGATTTTTAACTAATTTTATTTCCAAGACTATCGTGGTTAGAGGCGATTGTTTATAACTAGGACTATCATGAACAGAGGCTTGGATTTTTTAAGTATTTTCTTGTTAGAACTACCAGGCAGGAATTATTAAATAAATTTTTTTGTATGACCACCGTGGCCAGAGGCCTGGGTTCTTAACACTGTGTGCATCTTATTAAAATACATATGTAATCTTTATACAGGTATTTATTTCCCCAAAACTTTTTCTTTGAAAACATCTGAAAGCTGCCTAAAAGTATGTCTTACAATTTGCATGTACGTTTTGTAATTTATAACAAATCCTCACAAATAAATCTTTATAATATCCTCCCAAATTTCTTCAACTCCCACTCTTTCTCATACTTAATAACAAACAATCCCTCCGCAATAAGTATGCCATGTGACAATGCGACAAATGTTCATGATGATAGCTAGGATTCGTATATTTTATTCTATTTTGTTATCCCATGATAAATTATTAAACATTTCTCGATATTGCCATTATTTGTTTATTTCCCCCACGAGATCACACAGCCAGCAAACAAACAATACATACTCCCACACATACACAATACATTGAAAAGTAATAGACATTAGGTAAACAATCGAGCCTAACATTCGACCTAAAAAGTACTTTACTTCCTCCCTCTCGTCGTTCAATACAATATTCAATATTCAGGACAAGTCCATGACGGCATGAATGAATGAATGAATGACTGCTATAAAACAAACGCACGTACCACAAAGCGGCAACCAGTAAACTGAGGCAAATAAAGTATTCGAATCTACAGCCGAACATACACATGGAGGTTATTCGTTTGCACAAATACTCAAATAAAACAACAAACTTATATTATGTACTACTCGTGCATGTATGGTATTCCCACATCACATCAATATACTACCCTGCAAGCAAAAATTATCGCGGAAGTGACTTAGGCGTGTCGCCCAGGGCGATGAAAACAGTCGCGGCGATAGTCGCGGAAGTCACCCTGGGGTGACCTCCGTTGTGAAGAAATGAACCACGCCGGCGTGTCGTCTTGGAAGTCACTCCAGCGACACTTCTAGAAGATCATTTCCGCGATAGTTCTTGGAATTGAAAAAAATATATTTTTTTATGTTTTTCTATTTATTTTTATTTTTTTATTTTTTAAATTTTTTTATTTCTTTGTTTTCTATTTTTTTATTTTTTTTTTAAAGTAGAGAAATTATTCTTTGGAATTTCCGCCTACATTAATTTCGTCATTTTGAAAATGTGATGTTTTGTTGCCTGACTTGGGAATCGAACCCAGGCCTTCAGAGTGCAAATCGAGTATGCTTACCACTGCACCACCGTCTCATATAATCATCAGATAGAAAAATGTCCCATATTTGTTCAATGTGTTGAATCATTAAATATATAAATGTAAACAATCGCCTTAGAAGTCTCTCAGAAGTCACTCCGAAGTGTCGGCATACGCGATAAAAGGTAATCACAATAAGGCTATAGAAATTGTTTGTGTAATTCACCAACTATCTTCCTTGGCGTGTCTCCGGAGTGACTTCCTAGGCGAGGGAGTGAGAAACTCACTTCCAATTGCTGGCAGGGTACACATATATCTGGTATATGTGATGTATATACATATGTGTGGGTTGCATGGTATTGTGTGGGTAAACATAAAAGTTCAGTATTTGTTTACCAGCTCATTACAAAATAACTGCACGCGCTGTAAACACCAATACAAATGTTGGCATAAATTGTAAATAATAACGAAAGGATAAAGAAAGGAAGACAGAGGAGGGTGTAATAAGTTATGGAATTTTAAATAAGACATGGGTTAATTTCTGTCGGACTTTTATGAAAAAGTGGATAAAATGGTTGATAATAAATCGATTATTTTTAAACTGACTATAAACTGGTTGAAAAGCCATCTAGAAATCAACCACTTTGAACAGAAAAAAATATTCGACAATTGTCCATTTCTGCACTACACTAACTTTTTTTTAAAAATTTAAAAACAAGAAAACCCGAGATTAAGCTGAAATTATTTTACAACAATAAAACTTTTCAACTAACTTTAAATTGGTTAAAAAGTCATCTAGAGATCAACCACTTTGAAAACAGCAACATGCACGTTCTACAAAGTATTTGTGCATGCATATTTTGAATATCGTGCATATTTTGACATATTTGCATAAAATGAGCATATGCAAAACCATATGCAAAAATATATACAAGGATTTGTGGTCTAAAAATCCACCGAAATGGCTGACATGTGGTATTAAGTCTTCGTTAGGGGTATGAAACTTTACAAATGAAATTTGTCTGCATGTGTCCACGTCTTCATATAGCTCCCATAGAACGGTACCTCCGGATTTGTGGTATTTTGAAGGTTGTGGCCTCAATATCCCCCCGAAATGGCTGACATTTTGTATTAAGTCTTCGTTGGTAGTATAAAACTTTCCACCTGAAATTTCTCGATATAGGTCCACGGTACCTCCAGATTTCTGGTATTTTGAAGGTTGTGACCTCAATATCCCTCCGAAATGGCTGAAATTTGGTATTAAGTCTTCCTTGGGGGTATAAAACTTTCCACCTGAAATTTGTCGGTATAGGTCCATGTCTTCATATAGCCCCCATAGAACGGTACCTCCCGATTTAGGATATTTTGAAGGTTAGGCCTCAACATCACACTAAAAATGCTGACATTTTGTATAAAGTCTTCGTTGGGAGTAAAAAACTTTCCACCTGGAATTTGTCAGTATAGGTCCACGTTTTCATATAGCTCCCCATAGAACTGTACCTCCCGGTTTTCGGTAATTTGAAAGTTGTAGCCTCAATATCCCTCCGAAATGGCTGAAATTTTGTACTAAGTCTTCCTTGGGGGTATAAAACTTTCCACCTGAAATTTGTCGGTATAGGTGCGCGGCTTCATATAACCCGCATAGAACGGTACCTCCCGATATTCGGAATTTTGAAGGTTGTGGTCTCAATACCCCGCCAAAATGGCTGAAATTTGGTATTAAGTCTTCCTTGGGGGTATAAAACGTTCCACCTCAAAAACTAATTTAAAGAAAATCCACGTCCTCAAACAAAAATTAAAAAAAATCCACGTCCTCAAACAATAATTTTGAAAAATCCACGTCCTTTAAAAGCAATTTAAAAGCACGTCCATAAAAAAAATAAAAAATCCACGTACTTAAAAAATTAAAAAAATCGATTCTTAAACAATTTTGTAAAAAAATGCACGTCCTTAAAAAATAATTTAAGAAAAAAAAATTATTTGAAAAAATCTAAATCTTTCCAACATTTATCTAAAAAATCTACGTCTTAAAAATTTTAATTAAAAAACGATGTCTTTAAAAATATAAAAAATTCAAGTCCCTAAAAAAGTCAGAACGCTCTATCAATCTGGGAAATTTGCTGAACTGTCAAAAGAATGTGATCGATTGAATATCAGTGTATGTGGTCTCAGCGAAATCAGATGGAATGGATGTGGCGAGGTACGCAATAGAAAAGGTGATATACTACTGTACTCCGGAATGCCGAACCAAGATGATAACCACATAAGAGGCGTAGGGATATTTTTGACAAGGTCAGCTCAAACAGCCCTCGTAGACTGGAAGGCAATATCGGAAAGGATTATTACTGCCAACTTAAGAACTAAGCGTAATATAATTACTGTAATACAGTGCTACGGTCCCACAGAAGAAAGCGATCTAACAGAAAAAGAGTCATTTTACAGTCAGTTGAGCAACCTACTTTCCCATATACCAAAGAAAAATGTTGTACTACTGCTCGGAGATTTTAATGCTCAAGTAAGATGTGACAATGATGGGTACGAGAGTGTCTTAGGAACCCACGCACTTGGAAATCGCAACACTAATGGCGAACTACTAATAGAACTGTGCTGTAACTTCGATCTCAAGATAGGTGGTTCGCTTTTCCCTCACAAGCGAAACCATAAAACTACGTGGAGAGCTCCCTCTGGCAATTATGAGAACCAAATTGACCATATTTGTATATCAAGAAAGTGGAGCAGTATGCTATGTGATGTACGCAACAAAAGAAGTGCTGAAATCGGAAGTGACCATTATCTCGTTTTAGCAGAGGTAAAACTTAAACTATCCCAGCAGAAAAAGAAGAATGTCGACTCACAAAGAAAAACCTTTGATATCGAGAAACTAAAAAACAGCACAACCAAAAATATGTTCATAGACAAAGTATGTAATATCAACATAAACTCCCTTGATACACTAGAAGAGAAATGGAAACGATTTAAGGACAATGTAACGGAAATATGCACGACAGTTTTAGGATTGAAGCGAAAACAACAAGATGCCGACTGGATAACGAAAAAAATAGAATAGAAAAAAAATAAAAATAGAAAATCCTTCAATTGCTGAAATAGAAGAAGCGATTAATACCCTAAAACCCGGTAAAGCCCCAGGCAACGACGGTATTCCAGCAGAATGCTTTAAAGTCTGTAGCAATATAATGACTGAAAAACTACACCCGTTATTCAAACAGATATGGGAGGAGGAAACTATCCCACAAGACTGGAAAGAATCAATTATAGTGAAACTTCCTAAAAAGGGTAACAGAACAAAATGTGGCAACTGGAGAGGCATATCCTTACTGCCATCAACACTACAAATTTTCAACAAAATAATTTTAAATAGAATAGCCGAACCATTAGAAAAATTGTTGCGAAAAAACCAAGCTGGTTTCCGAGCAAGGAATTCATGCATCGACCACATATGCACAACTAGAATCATCATTGAACAATCCGTAGAGTATAACGCAAGTTTATATCTAGCATTTGTGGACTATGAAAAAGCGTTCGATGCCCTAAACAGAAAATACATATGGAGCTCACTTCTATCAAAAGGAATACCCAAGAAACTAGTGACACTTATAGAAAATAGCTATATTGGTACGACTTCCAGAGTGTTGCACGAAGGACTCCTCAGCGAAGCGTTTTTTACAACCAGCGGAGTGCGACAAGGCTGCACATTATCACCGCTATTATTCGTCACAGTTCTTGACGCAGTGTTTGAAAATCTAGACTCAACACCATCTGGTCTAAATTGGAATTTGTTCGACAAACTTGGGGATCTGGAGTATGCAGACGATGCCGTTTTACTTACAACAACATACTCAGATATGCAAAACAAATTACTCAACCTGTCAGAGGAATCATTAAAAGTTGGTCTGAAAATAAACTGCGGCAAAACAAGAACTATGAGGATAAATGCCAATAATAACAACCCGTTTATGATATATGGAGAAGCAATACAGAATGTGGACCGTTTTGAATATCTTGGTAGCATTTTATCAACAAAAGGAGGTACCACGGAGGACGTTGATAACCGTATTAGAAAAGCCCAAGGAACGTTTGCGTCGCTGAAAAACATTTGGTCATCTGAGACATTAAATATAAAAACAAAAATCAATATCTTCAATTCTTGCGTGAAATCTACGCTACTGTATGGATCCGAGACATGGCTTACCAATACCACATTAACCAACAAACTTCAAGTATTTATAAACAGATGTCTTCGCAACATATTAAAAATATGGTGGCCACAAACTATATCTAACCAACGTCTCTGGAATATAACAAATCAACAGGAAATAAAATCTGCAATCACTCAAAGGAAATATGGCTGGCTCGGCCACACTCTTAGAAAAAGCGAAACTGATATTTCCCACTCAGCTCTCCATTGGAATCCCCAAGGACGACGCAATAGAGGCAGGCCGAAAACAACATGGAGAAGAACACTAACAACAGAAACCAACTTATCAATCGATCAATTAAAATATATAGCAAATGATAGAAATGAATGGAGAATCTTTGTAAATAGACTAAGTTTATAATATGTTACACGTTTATAAACATGTCATAATAAATAAATAAATAAATAAATAAATAAAAAAGTTTAATTAAAAGTCGAGGTCCCTAAAAATCTAGAAAAAACAAGTCGTTAAAGACTATTTAAAGAATTACGTGCTTTAAAATTTCATTTAAAAAATCCAGGCCCTTAAACAAATAATAAATATAATTTTTAACAAATCAATGTCCTTAAGGTATAATTAATTAAAAGTCGAGGTCCTTACAAAATATAAAAAATCCGCGTCCTCAAAAATGTTTGATTTAAAGCCTACGTCCCTAAAAATATAAAATAATTCACGTAATTAAAAATATATAATAAAAAAATCCAGGTCTTTAAAAAATATTAAAAAAAAACACGTTCTTAAAAATCAAAAACTCAAATGCTCAAAAGCTAGATTCAAAAAATCCACATCCTTAAAAAAATGCATTTACGAAATTTACGCCCTTTAAAAATAGATTAAAAAAATTCAAATCTTTTAGAAGTAGATTAAAAAATCCACGTAGTTAAAAATAATTTTAAAAAATAGACGTCCTTAAAGATAATTTAAAAAAAATCTACGTCCCTAATTTTTGGTTTAAATTAACGTCCTTAAAAAAATATTTAAAAAGTCCACGTCTTTAAAAAATAGTTTAAAAAATCTACGTCTTTAAAAAATAGTTTAAAAAATCCACGTAGTTAAAAACAATTTTAAAAAAATACACGTCCTTAAAAAAATTTAAAAAAATCTACGTACCTAATTTTGTTGTTTAAATTAACGTCCTTAAAAATTATTTAAAAAATCCACGTCTTTAAAAAATACTTTAAAAAATCCACGTTCTTAAATAAATTATTAAAAAATCCAGGTCTTTAAAAAATTATTAAAAAAATCCATGTCTTTAAAAAATAATTTAAAAAATCGACATCCTTAAAAATGCACGTCCTTAAAAAAATAATTAAAAAAAACACTTCCTCAAAAGATAATTTTAAAAAATCCACGTCCTTAAAAAATAATTTAAAAAATCCACGCTTTAAAATATCCTCGCCCTTAAAAAATAATCAAAAAAAATATATGAAATATTTGTTGCATAAAAAATATGTAAAATGCATAAATTTTGCATATACAAAAATGTATGCATTTTGCATAATTTTGCATATGTTTCGATTGCAATGTAATCAGAAGCCAAAAATATGCACAGTCCCAAAATTTGACATTAATCGGACCGCTTTCTAATAATTAGTTGAAAAGTAATCTAGCGATGGACAATGCTGACTACTTAGGCGCCCATCGCCTTGTAATAGTAGTCAGCTGGCATAAGGGAAATTAATCGATGAAAAGTCAGTTATGTTTACAAAAAAGCTAGTTTTAAGTTAACTTTAAATCAGTTTCGGTCCCTACAGGGATATTTTTGAAACTTACACAGACTATATATAAGCTCTGTTCCTTTACGTGCAAGAATCTTCAAGTTTTACGACCTTTTACTCGAAAAGCGTTCCTTTACTTCAGACACCATACAATTCATATGAGTGCAGTTTACAACTTATACTACTTTTGCCGTTTTTACCACTTTCAAAAGTAAAGGAACAGGCCAATACAGTGAATATCCGGGGATTGTATAGAGTATCCTTCAATTGTATGCATATAAATGCTGAAATATTTAGGCAATATCGCAGGAGACCACAGTTTGTACGTGTGAATTGAGATTTTTTCCAGACTCTGAGTAGTTCACAAGGTATTGTGTTTTCCAACATTATTCGAAAACTTGTTTCTTATTCTTATGATGTACGGGTAGCCTTCCCGCTCCACCACAAACTAAATCCCTTGGTGGTCAATAATTACATGACTTTGCATGCAGCCGAACATTTTTTTTGTGATTATCCGTTATTACTGCAAAAATCCCGAATAAAGGTCATGCCACACAATCGATGGACAAAGCAATACAAAACACAGCACATGACTGACTTATGTATGCTGTGTGGGAATGTGACTCTTAATCTGGTTTGGTGGTTAGTTGTTTGATATGCTATCACACAACAACATAAACCTCCAATACCCAACCAACCCAGGCGGCACACTTGTGTGTGCCTCAAATGAAATTCAATATCGGAATGAATAAATTTCACATATATTAGGGGAATAAAAACCAACAACACATTACACACACATACAGCCAGCAACAACAGCATTTTATTCCCCATAGAAATTATATGTGAAATTCAAATAGCAATATTCGCAACTCAACTCTGTATTCAACTCTCATACCTATGAATCCCCAAAAACGAAATAGAAAATAGAAAAACACATAAGATTACCGACATTATCCTCAAACACGCACACACTCACAGCAGAGTAAAAATCGATTGTAATACTAAAAACAACAGCATCGACAACAAACTTGTCCAACAATTGTAGACACATGTCACCACATGACAAAAACACACATGACCATAGAACTAAACTTACGAAAACAAAAAAGATTTCCATTTGAGTACACAGAGTCAGTCTGTCTCTGAGTTAGTCAAAACCAACACATTGGAATGAGTTCTCTTCCTCGTCCTTCTGCCTTTTGGAACATTCAATATTCAAAGAAAAATATCATTATATTGTTACTTGTTTATAGATTGGTTATTATCCTTTGATAATGTTTGGGAATCGAATGTGGGTGTGTGTGTATCGAAAAGTATTGCTATGAATTTCAATATTGTGGTGATATACATCATAATAGGGTGGAACACAAAATAAACTGTATGTAGATGAAAAATAAATTGTTATTTATTTCTTGATTTAAAAGATATTATATTATTTATTACAAATCCAAAGGTTGTGGCTTTGGGACACAGTGTCTTTCCAAGTCGAAAAACTGAAAAGCATGGAATATATTTCCAAAAAATTTTACAAATATGTATTTGCCTGAGTTTACTATTTGATTTAGAACAAAAGCTTCATACCCAGTAACATTTTCACCTCAAATTCACAATCCAGCATATTTGTCTACTTTTAGTCGCCATAGACATACCATTGTTTATTTGTAAGCAGTACGGTTATTTGGTAATTCAAAATTTTGCCTATAACTAATCAGCAAAACTATTCGTTATAAAACCCATTACTAGCCCATTATTTTAACATATTGCGCGAAGTAAGTGGTCATTTTTAGACCATTAAAGTAAGATGTTAAATAAATAATTTCTAAAAATAATTTTAATATTTTATTAAAACAACTTTAATTTATTAGTGGGGAAAAATTGGCAATGTTTACAAAAATTAGCGATGACAGGGAACACTATATTTTCAGATCTCGCCACAGCTCTTCATCAATTCCCTTGTTTCTTGTTTTTCAACAATAAACTTTTTATACTCAAGTGTCAATTGCTCGCTCAATCTGGTTACAAAATAACCAGCTACTTCGCGCGACATGCCCTTGTTAAAATAATGGGTGGGAAAGGAGGTTTGTAATGAGGAATAATGTTTTGTAGGACAATTTTGCATAAACTCAGATGAGGTACTACTTTAACCATAAAATTGTTTTTAATTTTTGCATATTCCTGGAGTTTCGATAAGATGTAGAGTTTTACTGTATTCTAGGACCTATAGTAAAATTTTATGGCGAAAATATTTGTAGAATGTTTCGATCTGATACGATCACATTTTATAGGAGAAGGCACCAAAGATACCAATTTAATGATCGCCTGAGGCTTAAATATTACTTTAATCCTAAAATTGTTTTTAATTTTTGCATATTTCTGGAGTTTCTATAAGATGTGGAGTTTAAATGTATTCTAGGACCTATAGTAAAATTTTATGGCGAAACTATTTGTAGAATGTTTCGATCGGATACGATCACATTTTATAGGAGAAGACACCGAAGATACCAATTTAATGACCGCCTGAGGCTTAAATATTATGAAAAACAGGTAAATAGGTATCAGTCTGCTTTGCTGACGGAGATATACCCTTAGCCTGTGTATATTAAAACAAATTTTCCCAAAAAACGTATGTATTTAGGGGGTTGTAAAAATGTTGGATGTATGAACCGACAAAAATGTTGATTAGGATTAAAGCTCAAAAGTTTTGCGGAGGAGATACTTAAAGGAATGGATCGACATTGACTATTATGGAAGTGGATCTCCAGCCATTACATATAGTGTCATAGGGGGTTTTTACACCCTTCTGGCTGTTTGCTCAAGAAGTGTGGACTTGCCCCTGAAAAAACTTTTACCATCGTAATTGAGGCAGCGAATGCAAGATGCATCAACAACTTCGATTGCAGATCTTAAAGTGAACTTATCCGAAATTTTGTGTGGGAGGTACCGGATGGAGTGGACAGATATAGTCCATATTTTAACCTGATCTATATCTGGTAGATATATTAGGATGTGTAAAGTATGGAACAATTCGGCCATTCCCTTCAAGAGTTACCGTACGAACAATTTTTCCGAACATTTTTGAACTTTTGTGGGGGAGGCACCTGAAGGAGTTGACCGATATGGCTTATTTTCGAACTTAAACTATGTTTGGACAAAATATTACTAAGACCAAATTTTGGACCGAATCGGCAGATCCGTTCGAGAGTTATCTTGCGCTCCAACCATCTCACACGGTGTCATAGGGTTTTTGCAACTTTCAGGCTATTTTCTCAGGAAGTGTGGACTTGCCCCTGATGAAACTTGTACAGTCGTATGGGGGGCAGCGAATACAAGTTGCTAAAACAAAATTCAAAGCGATTCGAGAACAGGTCCTAAACTGAACTTATCCGAAATTTTGTGTGGGAGGTATCCGAAGGAGTAGACCGATTGAGTCCATATTGGAAACTCATGTAAGTCTGGTATACATTTCACGATTTACAAAGCGTGGATCAAATCGGTTACTCCCTTCAAGAGTTATCGTACGTACAAATTTTCTGAACATTTTCGAACTTTTGTGGGGGAGGTACCGGAAGGAGTTGGCCGATATAACCCATCTTCGAAAGGAAATTCGTCGTTAATATCTCAAAAATTCGCGAAAATAAAGTGACTGTTCTATCATGATGACCAAAAATAAATGCCTATTTTTCAAAGTACTATCGGAAAAGTGATTAAATCATTTCGCGAAGAACTAGAAACCTAATTTTGTCTGTGTTTGATGTGGAACATTACCGACTATGAATCCCAACAATATTAGAAACGTTCATTCGCTTCGGGATAAATAAGCTAACATTAACAAAAAATTTGGTGTTCTATTCTTCTGACGTGGAGTGTATCTAAAAGAACACATTGTCCAATTTAGTCCAATTTAAAAGTGTGTCTTATTGTTGGAGTCCATCCTCTCGATAGGACCATTACATCAGGAAACGTGGACTTGCCCGCGAAAAACATCATATCGCTGTAAAAAGGGCGACTAGGAGTACCTTTGGTAAAACTTTTCAAAGGATTCTAGCACAGACCCTTAACCGCTCTTAAACAAAAATGTTGTGGGTGGTACCCTACTGAATGTACCGATAGGATCCAATTTGGAACATAAACTAAGTTTGGACAAAACATTTCGAGATCCAATGTTTAAACCAAATAGCTTGTTCCGTTTATGAGATATAGAGCTTACCATTTTAGCGAATATTTTCGAAGTTTTGTGGGGGAAGAAGTGCGCATTTAAGCACTATCTTCGAATTTCATCTAATATTCGAAGAAATATTACGATATGCAAAGTGTGGCCCAATGCAGTATTCGGTTCGGATGTTGTAGTGCGTACCAGCTACTACACATGCTGGGTTTTAAACAATTTTCGGGTAATTTTTTCAAGATGTATGGACTTGCCACAGAAAAAACTTGTACCATCTTAATAGGGAGAGAGAGCAGGTCATAACCTCTACTTTTCCAAAATTTGGTGTGGGAGGTATTTATATAGTCCATATTCTAACCTGACCAAATCGGTTACTGCCATTTTAGCGAAAAGTTTTGAACTTTTGCGGAGGAGGTACACAAAGGAGTGAACCGATAAGGCCCATCTTAGAACTTGATATAACTTTGGGCAAAACATAACGATTGCCAAATTTTGGATCTAATCGGTTTATCCGTTCGAGAGTTACCACGCGCACGATCCACTAGCGGGTTTTTACAGAAGTATGGACTTGTCCCTGAAAAAACGGTGTAATGGGGACAGCAAATTGAAGTTGTTACAACAAAAATCAAAACGATTCCAGAGAATGTCTTAAACTGCACTTTTCCGCAATTTTGTGTCGGAGGTACCCGAAGAAGTGGACCGATATAATCCATATTCGAACTTTATCTATGTCTGGTAGAAATATTACGATGTGCAAAGTATGGACCAAATCGGTTAGTCCAATCGAGAGTTATTGTGTGCATAATTTTTGCCGAAAAATTTAAAATTTTGTGGGGGAGGTACCCGAAGGAGTGCGCCAATATGGCACATCTACGAACTTGAGCAAAGATTGGACAAAATATTACGCAAGTCAAATGTTGGACCAAATCGGTTAATCCGTTCGAGAGTTATCGTGCCCTCTAGCCAGCCAGACAGACAAATTGTCTGAAACGGATGAAAGTGTTTATACCCTCGTTAGCATAAATCCTGAGTGTATAAAAAGACTAATTAAACATTTTCACTAAAAAAAGGTTCCAAAATAAATCCGGTTTCTCTATAAAACTGTAACGCTAATACAATTACTTCTAAGCACATTTTAATATGTCAGGCTTCATACTAATGGATAGCAAAAATGACTGTTAAGAAATTCCAATTACTTGTGATAATATGGCCCACACAAAATCGACGAATTTCCTTGCGATTTTAAGTATTTTTTACGAACAAAATGTCATGTTATATGTAAGTTCCTTTACCTCAAATATAACGGCACAACCAACGAAATTTTCACTTTTCTCTCTTAGCTGTATTGTTTTCTGTCACTTAAAGTCGATCCTCACAATTCGTAAAATTTATATTTGAGTAACATAAAGTTGTGTGGACTTACAGGTACAGAAGGTATAACACCACATCGTGCTAAGCACCGGACTGATTACAGGCGACCAAAGCGCGTCCATCTAAAACTCCTGTCTTTCTATGGTTAAGGCAACCGGTTGGTAATGCAGCTCCACATTCCAAGCCGAAGACTCTCTCCACGGTTTGTGTACAACCACAGGGGCCACGATTCTCCCACAAGGTGCCCGACATTAACTAACAGTCTAGATCCAAGGTCCAAATAGGAAAAGTTAACCGTGATCAAAGAATTAAGCTCCGATTTGTCCATCTTCCAAACAGTTGAATATAATTTCATAACTCTGGCAAGATAACATCACATTTGTCAGCAGTGACTAGATGCCTGGGCGTAAGGTTGGCTACATTTTCATATAATTTAACAATGTACGGGTGGTACCAAGCTCGTGATGCCGTTGGACTCGGCGTTCGGATGATTAACTTATATTTTATATTTTTTAAGCTTTTAAAATGTATATTTTTATTAGAAGATTATTTGTTAACCCCTTGTCCAATGAATACTAACCAATTATAGGGAGGATTTACTTAAGTTTCAGTATTTACTCAAGTTATCTTCCAAGTTTTCAAGTTATTTACAAATGTAAATATAAACTCCTGCAAAATTGTTATGTTAATAAATTCAAATACATAACTAATTCGATAATCTAACTATCCCATACTTTGCTATAACCATATCGACTTTGTATCGACTTCCCAATACGACAATTTTTTGTCTTCTTTTGTATTTTCAATTTCCTTTACAACTCGTGGTATGTACTTCCAAGCATCATTCCAAATAAATATTAATGAAGTTAATATTATATGTGAGTGAAGAGTATTCGTTTTCTCAAATCTCCACAGGAGCATCCCTTTTTCATTTTATATTTTTTTGTTTGTTACTTTATCTTCACATGTTGTTCAAATTTCTTTTGCTATTGAATTCTAACAAAATTCATTTGCATATGGGGTTCAAAGGAATCGTGTTTTTTCTCGTTTCAATACCCTTGTATAATGTCTTGCTGGGGTATGTGGGTAGAAGACAAATGAATATTCCATGTGGGGTGTGGTCACGATCTTAATATTGCGTTACGAATTCTGCGTAAATTGAAAATGATTTGGTAATCTAGACAATTTCCCATGTTTATTGTGTATTGTTGTATTTGCAGAATTCTTTGGGGAGATTCTGTTGGAGCGGTTTGGATTGCTTAGATTCGGTTGCTATATTGTAATTATTGAATTATATTTTGTTGCAAACGTGAAGAGAAACACTTTGTGTTATTACAGTAATTTTATGAAGATAATTCGCGAGAATATTTTGTATGAAAATGACGACAGAAGCTGAGACAGCAGTAGCCGATAATAATGCATGGTGTAAAATAAGATGCGTGCTGTAAATCGAATTAACAACGGACAAAATTTAAAAATTTTGTTGTAAAATATACTGAAAATATATGCAAGATAACCATTTCTCGGAGGCCCGGCCTGACTATGTCGGTATCTAACATAACGTCTTAACTTAAAATCTAAGCTTAAATATAAATGTCTCTTGCACTCTGCACATCTTTTTTGGTTCCACCCAACCCTCACCCCATGCATTCCATTCAATTTAGTCATTCCAAATTGTCCTTAGCTATTAGCCCAAGTTCTAAAATTTCAATTTAGCACGTCATTGCCAAAAACACACAACCCAGCAACCAACACAATCCTTTCCCTTCCACATACAAATATTTACAAAATGTCTTCATTGTCGGGAATTTTATTTGAAACTCATTTTTTTTGGAATTTGTTTTTTTTTCGTATTTCTTGTCATCTGCATTTCACTTAATATGTTAATTTTCTTGGTTTTGGAATTTTTTGGGTATTCTTGTCGATGGTTTTCCTTAGGGTGTGCCTTGTTGTTGATTTTTTTGTGTTTCATGATTTGACCATGACCACAGAGTGCGGTTTTTCTCCAAGTTTTTTTTTTTTTGTTAAAAAAAGTCTGTCTGTTTTGCTGTTAAGTTCTTCGTATGAAGTTGTGAGTGTTGGTTCGGTTTCTTTGTCAGTGACAAATTGAAATTTAGAATACCCAAAAAAGAAATTTGCATGGAAATGGAAAAAATATTTTTTTCTATTTCCATCTGAAGATGGAATGGAAAATGTTTTAATTTTCGAAAAAAAACTGTCCAACACCACGTTGTATAAGGCAATCAAAGATTTGAATTTAATTACAAATGAATGAAGGAAAATTGAGATGTTTTCTGGGGGAAAGAGAAAAGGACTTTTGTAGTGCTTGGGAATATCAAATGATTTGTAAAGTGTTGGAAAATAAGTTTTTAAAATTATGGAACATAAAACTGGGCAATATTAAGGTATGGATGAAGCCCTCAGACAGAAGATACATTTTCAAAATAATTTTTTGAAACTTTCTTAAATGCGTTTCAGACAATTTGGAGTCGATTTAACCATATCCGTTCGTCTGGCTGGTGCCAACCAAATTTTGGGTATCGTAATATTTTTTCTAAACTCAATTTAAGTTCGAAGATGGCCCATATCGGTTCACTCCTTCGGGTACCTCCCCCACAAACATTTACAATTTTTCTGTAAAATGGTGTGAAAGATAACTCTCAAAGGGAGCAATTATTTTCGTCCAAACTTTGAACATTGTATTGTTCCTTTAATATATACCGGTCTCGAATATTGACTATATCGGTCCACTCCTTCGGGTACCTCCCACACGAAATTCAGATAAAGTGAAGTTTAAGAGCTCCTCTCGGATCGTTTTTAATTTTTTTTTCAGGAGGTTGTCCTTGTGTCTTCCTTTACGACGGTAAAATTTTTTTATTCCGCAAATCCATACTTCCTGAGATATTGACCTTTAAGCTGCAAGAAACCCTGACGGAACCAGCCAAAATGGCAAATCCGCAAGATGATTCTCGCAGGGAGTTTCTGAATGGTGCAGACCTTGCACCTTGTATATTTCATCCAGTCCTGTATCAGGTTGGAATACGGACTATCGGTCCACTTCTTCGGGTTCCTCCCACATAAAATTCGAAAAAGTGAGGTTTAAGAACTCCTCTCGCATCATTTTGATTCTTTTTTCAGTAGGTTGTTCTAGCGGCCTCATTTAAAATGGTAAGTCAATACTTCCTGAGATATAACCTTGCCGGCAAATACTTAAATAGCTATTGTGCAATATAACTCTAAAACTTTTTCAAAAATTTCTTTCAAACTTAGTTTAACGTATTTTAATATTTCGTGATTAATATTTCACATTACGGTACCTACAGATTTGAAAGCAAACTCAAACTTTTGTGTGTATTGTGTTTAGTTTGGTTTTGTTGTTGGCTGAGGGTATATCTCCGTCAGCACGGCTGACTGATACTTTCTTACTTGCTCTATAACAACTTACATTCTTATACATACAACTTGTATATTTTGAGTCTAAAGTATTGATTCCATTATAGTTTATGTTTGGTAATAAAAAATATTGGTGCTTATGCAAATACCAACAATATTTTGTATGATTTTCAGTTTTCTATAAACGACTCACACAATCTCACTCTTTCTCACACAACGACACTGAATACCCTTTATTTTTACCAACACAACTTCTCCCAATATTAATACGTAAATCACGCTTAATTGTCCATCTATCAGCACCACAATTTTTCCTCAAAGCTTTTAAATATAAACTCAACTATCAACACACATTCAACCACATTGTTATTTAACATTAGTTATTTATAGTTCTTCTCCGTTCAATTTCCACTTGAATAAACTAATTGAGCAGCAAGGGAATAAAAAACACTGGACTTAAAGACATAAAAGAACTTTCCACATAATGGTCATACCTTATAGCCTTTTTTTCTTCTTATAGTTTCCGTTTAATATTTTATGCTACATTTAATCTAATCAACAAAAATAACAATAAAGGGGAAATCCATTGAAAAGGAAACGCATTGAATAAAGTAAGTGATAATATATCGACTAGATATGTATATTTAAGGGAATATGTGTGAAGAAATGTGCTGGAATAATATTTAAAAATTATAGAAATTTTAAAGACTGTAGTTTTGCGTTAGAAAAAATGTGGTTAACTTGTTTGATTTACACATTTAGAACAAGCCATCCCGATTTGATACATATTATATTAAAGACACATTTTTAAATGATACCTGATCAGGATCAGCATAGGAAATCTCTGCGCGATTTGGTATAGCCTTGCAGCTTCCATTTCTCTTTCTATATATGAGGTATATGATGTATACTGTTATTAAACACATTTTCAAACTGAATAGGCGTTAATAGTGAACTCAGGATCTAGAACACCTCTTACAAAGAAATTAAAAAAAAATGTCGGTCTATTTTTGGACTCAGCTTCTATACATATGCATATCGTTATAAGACATTTTTCTGAATTTTATAAGATTTAATCAAGCTTTTCAGCAGAATTGCATTGATTGATTAATTGATTGATTAATAATGTATTTTTTGTGTTGGTTTTTAATGTATTTTCTTTCATAGTGTGGGGAAAACCATCTTATATAAATTGCTCAATATTGATCCAAGTTTGTATAATAGGAAGGAATTAAGCTTAGGCCATTTGCTAAATAGTTTTAAATTAAGTTAGGATATGAAAAAGAGCATCAAAAAATATTTTGTAATTTTTAAGTAATATTTTTCTCCAAAATATGACATGTATGAGCGGATTTGTCTCTCAAATAACCGCAAATAATTTTAATTCCGAGTTGATTTAAATATTAAAATTAATATGTGGATTTTTTATTTTTGTCGTTGGGTTGCCATCAGAAAAATTTCTGCAAATTTCGGAATTCGCTTTTCTCATTGTATTAATATTCTCCATCTATCACAAAGTAATTAATGTTGCTCGATCTGACTAAGGAGCCTTAGTTGATAGTCCAATATACTCGTATATGGGTATAATAATTTGCAAGAGCTAACTATTTTTGACAACTTCTTCTTTATAAACTTGTCAAAAAATACAAAAAAAAATTGTCATCGAAATTAACAAAAAAGGAAGCCAACATAAAAATTCTTGTCGGTACACACAAGTTATTGATTTAATTTTCTTAAAATTTGTTACGCCTATGTATATAGTTTTTTCTAAGACTCATAGTGAAATTTTACTTAGAATATTTCAATATTTGACGCCATATGTCTGTCATAAAGTTTAATGTTACTTTCATGCGTCAACTCAAACAAAGTGCAAAATAAGTGCAAGAAAAAAATTCAACAACAAATTTCGGGTTTCTTTTTACTAAAATTGATTCCGATATTTAACTAATTATATATAGATTTCATATCTACGTCAACTTATATTAAAATTTGATGTAGAATATTTTCGTCTTTGACACTTCCTTTCTTAAATGATGATTTGTTACTACCTACCTAGCCTTAATTTAGATTTTTCAGTTTTGGTGTATTCTGAAACCTATAGTAAAATCTTATGGCTGGCATATTTGTGGAATATATGAAACCGCTGCGACCCCCCCTTAAAGAAGATTTAAACAATTTATTAAAAAAGCGACCAAAAAGACCAAGACGTTATAGGGTTTACATATTCCACAAAAATATTCCTCAGAGCATTCTCAGTGTTTTAAAGGTGAAGTTGGGTGAGTTGGTTTGGCTGGGAATTTGAAAAGGTGCAACGTATCGTGTGGACTATTATTGCATGCTGAGCAGATGTTCTACGTGTCATCAATCCACATACAATAAGAATTGAGCGGCTACACCATCCAGATCATAGTTTCGCCAAAACCACTCTCGCTTGTCTAGGCAGCCGTTGTTCTTCCCCTGTCTTGGATGCTGGGTGATCTAAGTGAGCGGTATAGACTCTTATAGCATCGGTGACAGCATAGATGAGATAGACGTTACGCCTAACACTAATGTTATCAGTGGTGGGACCTAAAGCCATGGGCGTACGTAGTTATCTTAATGCCGTCGGGAGAGCATGGTATTGCAGAAAGGTAAAGATTAAACAGTTACTGAGATAACACCACAGCTTGGGTGTGGACTTCTTTTTTTCCAACGTTTCTACGCTCTAAACGTTTTGCAACGAGATGCGACACATATGTATGTTCGCAATTTTAAACATTTTTGTTGAAATATAATTTTTATGATTTAGACACATAGGTTCACAATTTATGCGTAATAATCGCATTTCAACAAAAATGTTTAAAATCGCGCACATTTGTGTCGCATCTTGTTGCAAAAAGTTTGAAGTGGAACAAGGACGGAGGGTAGCATTCTCGACATCTTAGTATGGCTGACCGTATCAGAAGCTGGACGAGACCTCGGATAATATGTGTGGAAATGACGTTATTTCACACCATTGAAATTCCGTCAGGTCCAAGCGCTTTGGATGATTTTACGCCCCATCTCCCGGTCGTTATCAATAAAGTCGGGTGGTCTATCGATGGAGATGATGATAGGGAGATGGTTTGACCCAAGCGATATTACAGGTGGCCAAATCACGTCATTTGTGAGACCTGCTGACACAATGGATATGTCAGGCGAATTATGGCAATCTCTTCTAATCCTGGTAGCAATCTCTCATCCTCGTACACGTAAAATGTGGATCTATATACTTGTTCAGCCAGCTCTGTGCTTCTCTAAGCCTGGCGAAAATCTCCACTAAACCTAGTACAGCAGATCTCAAGGTCTTAGTATATAAGAGCTCAAGATCTTCCTATTGAAGACCTCAAGGTCTTCCTATAGAAGACATCAACGTCTTCCTATGGAAGATGTCAGGGTCTTCCTATAGAAACAATTCATGGGCTTCTTATAAAAAACTTGTATAAAACTTCAAAATTTTCCTCAAAAAGAACCCGAGGTCTTCCTCAAAAAAAAAAAAAAAAAAAACTCAAGGTCTTCCTCAAAAAGAACTCAAGGTCTTCCTCAAAAAAAGGGTCTTTCTCAAAAAGAACTGAAGATCTTCTTATAAAAGACCTCAAAGTTTTCCTAAAGAAGACCTCAATGTCTTCCTATAAAAGACCTCAAAGTCTTCTCATAGAAGTTCTCAAGGTTTTCTTTTAGACAAATTCAAAGAATTCAATAGACGACCTCAAGGTCTCTTTAGAGAAAACAACAAAGTTTCATTGTAAAAGTCATCAAGGTTTCTATAAAAGTCCTCACGATCTACCTAAGAAGTCCTTAAGGTCTTCCAATAGAGGACCTGAAATGTCCTTAAGGTATCAAGGTCTTCATATAGAAGACTGCAAAATATCCCTGAAAAAGACCTGAAGGACTTTCTATATAGAAGACCTTACGGCCCTTCATGGTATATAGAAGATCTCAAGTTCTTCCTGCCAAAGTCATCTAGGCCCTACTAAAGAAGACAGCAAGGTCTTTCAATAGAAAATCTCCACGTATTGAAGATCTACAGATCGTCCTACAGTGCCGCAATATCTTCATATGGAAGACCTACAGTAGTGCGAATCTCTAATTCATGTTTTGAGTTACCGAAAAAATCTGTAAAATTAAAAAGCATAATTATGACTGAAAAGTTCATATAAAAGTTGACAGCACTCTTTCTATCTGTAGATATTTAACTAGGCGTTTACACACAGGCAGTACTGGTAAGACAATAGCAAAGTTACAAACCATTTTCACCAATACATTCATACTTTTCTCTATACATATTTAAAAATTTATAAATGTATCTTTGAAAAAGGTTTGTATTTCTGCTATTGTCTTGCCAATACTGGCATTTGTAAACGCAGGGTAAGGCAACATGGTACTTGTCAGTAAATGGCCAATAAATATTGTTAATTGCCTATAAATTCGGCACTTTAATTTTATTAAATTTTATCGGTAACTCAAAAATGGGTTAGATAATCGCATTACTGGTCCTTCTATAGAAAACCTCTACGTCTCCACCAGTAGTGGAATTTTTAACTAATTGTTTGGTCACCGCCAAAAACCGATAAAATTAACCTCGAACTTTTAAACGAAGGAATCAGTAAAAGTTGTCGACATTATTGTTATCGATAGAACATATCACCAATTTTATTTTGGTAGCTAACTCACCGACAAATATCGTTTATTACGAAAATAGAGCCATTTTAATTTTACAGATTTCATCGGCAAGCAAAAAATTAGTTATAGAATTCCCCTACAAGTCTGTTTTCTATACCAGTTTTTCACGTTCTACATATCTACCTTTTGAAGGTCACCAGTAGTACGATTCTCTAACTCACTTTTTGTGCTACCTACACAAATTTGTAAAATTAAAATATTCTGTAATTAACGCTATTTTTCGGTAAGTTAGCGACCAAAAAGGTAGTCGTAAAGTTCTACCGATAGCAACAGTGTTGTAATCTTTTATTTGAACTTTTCATTCATAATCATGCGTTTTAATGTTACCGAGTTTTGTCGGTAACATATTCCTAAAGAATACATAACGTGATCACATAGGTGACTTCATTATAGGAGATCTCAAGGTCTCCTTAAAAAAGTACTAAAGAGTTTCCACAATATTTAGAAGACCACAATGTTTTTCTATCTTATATTGTCTTCCAGAAGATATTTCCTCTCTATTTAAAAGTTATGGCACTTACTGAATAAGTCGTAACAAACCACTAATTAAAACTTTTAAATAATTATTTATTGCAAAAATGCGGTACATTTTCATTAGTATGCAACAACAAAACCACAAAACATCCTTTAAACAAATGTAAAAGCCAATGACAAACTTTAAATAAAAAAAGAAAGAAGAAAAGAAACAGACTAATTTCCCTTTAGAAATAAGCATAATATTTCGCGCTCATTAAATGTAGCGCGTACATGTGAGTAACGATGATTACAGAGCATATTTTGCAAAAGCAACACATACTCTCAAATAAAAAATACATACACGTATGTGTGTACAAAAAAAATTAAAAATAACTTCTTCCTCTATATTTCTCTCTCCACATTTCTGTCTTCTCAAATCTACATCTTCTTAAGATGCTTATGTTGTCAAAAGAAAAATATACAAAAGTTTTTCTTGCACCACACTCACACTAACATATATATACTCCACAATAAGTTGCATTTCCGTTTCCTAGCATCTTGGTTGCCATCTTGGTTTCCAAAGACTGGAAAATAAATACAAAGTCACGTTTTAAAATAATTTTTGTTTTTTTACTTCTTCTTCATTTTCTTCTTCTCCTAGTTTTGCTTACTATTTATTTATTTTTGCATCTGTCATTACAATTCTTTGTTTTGTTTAAGCTTCTCTATATCCCTCTCTTCACGGGTAATGTATTTGCTGCAAGAAGTTTCATTTTACGTGTAGCATAGTTGCGGAATTTTTATTATTGCCATTGCCGCTCTGACAACCAGCCAGCCAACCAGCGAAGCGTTGAAAAACTTAAAATGAGTTTTATAATTTTAATTTTCCGTGCAATATTTTTGCGTTCATGACTTCATTAAAGTTTTCACCATAATATTATTTACTTGAGAGCTGGGAATAAGGATGTTCTGTTACAATTTCTGCAGCTAAATATCTTGCAAATAATTTATGACAGTGCAAAGTCATGTTTCC
The DNA here is from genome assembly GCF_047663935.1 of Musca autumnalis. NCBI lineage: Eukaryota > Metazoa > Arthropoda > Insecta > Diptera > Muscidae > Musca > Musca autumnalis. The sequence continues at coordinate 201,442,256 of NW_027411866.1, read as the reverse complement.
AAATGCAAATATTGAAAAATTATGTTTTCCATTTGTTTGCCAACTAAATGAAATAGTGACAATGTGGTTATGTTCTGAGGGGTTAAAGTCTTGAAGATTTATTGTTTTGCGAATTTGATGGCCTCTATTTTATGTGAAACATTAATTTGCCCACTTTGGTCCTAGATAAAATTTCATATTGTTTTTAAAATGTGAATTGTTTATAAAGTGAAAGAGAAAATATCTACCAGCATCAACTTACAATTTCATACCTAAAGAATCAACGGAGACCCTTTTCATATCAAAGAATGCTGTCCGGTTCCAAATTACCACAATGACATTGATTATCCTCCTTATTCACGAGTTTAAAATTTGTGTTGAACATGAGGAAATCTATAGGAACACCTCTAGGCCCTCTATAAGAAGGGCTCTACGTCATCTATAGGAAAACCGGAAGATCTTCTATGCTAAAACCGTCTTCTTGGTCTCTCTAAAAGACCATTAGGTCTTCCTGGAAGATCTTAGGTGTTCCTAGAGCAGCTCTAGGACTTCCTAGAAGACATCTAGGTCATTCTAGAAGATCTAGGTCTTCCCAGAAGACCATTAGGTCTTCCTATAAGACCTCTAGGTCTTCCTATAATACATCTACGTCATCCTAGAAGACCTCTACGACTTCTTAGAAGACTTCTAGGTCTTAGAAGACCTCTATTCTTCTAGAACACTTTTAAACATTCTGGTCTACGTGTAGATCTTCTTAGAAGACCTCTAGATCTTCTTAGAAGACCTCTAGGTCTTCCTAGAAGACCTCTAGGTCTTCCTAGAAGACCTTTAGGTCCTCTAGGTCTTTCTAGAAGACCTCTAAGTCTTCCTTTTACGTCTTCTACGTCTTTCTAGAAGACTTCTAGGTTTTTCTAGAAGACATCTAGGTCATTCTAGAAGACCTCTAGGTCTTTCTAGAACAATTTTAAACATTCTGGTCTACGTCTAGATCTTCCTAGAAGACCTATAGGTCATTCAAGAAGACCTTTAGGTCCTCTAGGTCTTTCTAGAAGACCTCTAAGTCTAACTAGAAGACATTTAGGTCCTCTCAGTCTTCCTAGAAGCCCTCTAGGTCTTCCTAGAAGACTTCTAGGTTTTTCCAGAAGACTTCTAGTTTTTTATAGAAGACCTCTAGGTCCTTCTAGAAGACCTCTAGGTCATCCTAGAGGACCTTTACGTCTTTCTAGAAGACTTCTAGGTTTTTCTAGAAGACTTCTAGGTTTTTCTAGAAGACCTCTAGGTCATCCTAGAGGACCTCTAGGTCATCCTAGAGGACCTCTAGGTCTTTCTAGAAGACTTCTAGGTTTTTATAGAAGACCTCTAGGTCTTTCTAGAAGACCTCTAGGTCATCCTAAAGGACCTCTACGTCTTTCTAGAAGACTTCTAGGTTTTTCTAGAAGACTTCTAGGTTTTTCTAGAAGACCTCTAGGTTTTCCTAGAAGACCTTTAGGTCATGCAAGAAGACTTTTAGGTCTAGCTAGAAGACTTTTAGGTCATCCTAGAAGACGTTAAGGTCATCCTAGAAGACCTTTAGGTCATCCTGAAATACCTTTAGGTCTTCTTAGAAGACCTCTACGTCATCCTGAAAGACCTTTAGTTCTTCCCCGAAGACCTCTAGGTCTTCCTAAAAGACCTCTTGGTCTTCCTAGTAGACCTCTAGGTATTGCTTGAATACCTCTAGGCCATTCTAAAAGGCCCCTAGGTCATTCTAAAAGACCCCTAGGTCTCTTTACGGGACCTATAGGTTTCCTAGAAGACCTCTAGGTCATCCTAGAAGACCTCTAGGTCATCCTAGAAGACCTCTAGGTCATCCTAGAAGACCTCTAGGTCATCCTAGAAGACCTCTAGGTCATCCTAGAAGACCTCTAGGTCTTCCCAGAAGACCTCTATTCTTCCTATGAGACCTCTAGGTCTTCCTATAAGACCTCTAGGTCTTCCTATAAGACCTCTAGGTCTTCCTATAAGACCTCTAGGTCTTCCTATAAGGCCTGTAGGTCTTCCTATAAGACCTCTAGGTGTTCCTAGAAGACCTGTAGGTCTTCCTAGAAGACCTGTAGGTCTTCCTAGAGGGCATCTAGGTCTTCCCAGAAGACCACTATGTCTTCCTAGAGGATCTCTAGTTCTTCCCAGAAGACCTCTTGTTCTTCCCAGTAGACTTCTAGGTCTTCCCAGAACACCTCTAGGTCTTCCTAGAGGACCACTAGGTCTTCCTAGAGGACCATTAGGTCTTCCTAGAAGACATCTAGGTCAGCCTAGAAGACATCTAGGTCAGCCTAGAAGACTCCTAGGTCTTCCCAGAAGACCTCTAGGTCTTCCTAAAAGAACTCTAGGCCTTCCTAGAAGAACTCTAGGTCTTCCTAGAAGACTTCTAGGTCAGCCTAGAAGACCTCTAGATCTTCCTAGAAGTCTTCTAGGCTGACCTCTAGGTTTTCCTATAAGACATCTAGGTCTTCCTAGAAGACTTCTACGATATCTTAGAAGACCTTTAGGTCCTCCTAGAAGACTTCTAGATCCTCCTAGAAGACCTGAAGGTTTTCCTAGAGGAACTAGGTCTTCTTAGAAGACTTCTAGGTCAGCCTAGAATGCTCCTAGGTCAGCCTAGAAGGCTCCTAGGTCTTCCTAGAAGACTTTTAGGTCAGCCTAGAAGACCTCTAGGTCTTCCTAGAAGACCTCTAGGTCTTCCTAGAAGACCTCTAGGTCTTCCTAGAAGACCTCTAGGTCTTCCTAGAAGACATCTAGGTCTTCCTAGAAGACATCTATGTCTTCCTAGAAGTCCTCTAGGTCTCCCTAAAATCCCTCTAGGTCTTCCTAAAAGACCTCTAGGTCTTCCTAGAAGACCTCTAGTTCTTCCCAGAAGACCTCTAGGTCTTCCCAGAAGACCTCTAGGTCTTCCCAGAAGACCTTTAGGTCTTCCTATAAGACCTCTAGGTATTCCTATAAGACCTCTAGGTCTTTCTATAAGACCCCTAGGTCTTTCTAAAAGACCCCTAGGTCTTCCTATAAGACCTCTAGGTCTTCCTAGAGGCCTCTACGACATCTTAGAAGACCTCTAGGTCCTCCTAGAAGACCACTATGTCTTCCTAGAAGACCTGTAGGTCTTCCTAGAGGACCACTAGGTCTTCCTAGAAGACTTCTAGGTCAGCCTAGAAGATTCCTAGGTCTTCCTAGAAGACTCCTAGGTCTTCCTAGAAGACCTCTAAGTCTTCCTAAAAGAACTCTAGGCCTTCCTAATAGAACTCTAGGTCTTCCTAGCAGACTTCTAATTCTTCCTAGAAGATCTCTAGGCCTTCCTAGAAGACCTCTAGGTCAGCCCAGAAGACTTCTAGGTCAGCCTAGAAGACCTTTAGGTCTTCCTAGAAGACCTCTAGGTCTTCCTAGAAGACTTCTAGGTCTTCCTAGAAGACTTCTAGGTCAGCCTAGAAGCCTTCTAGGTCAGCCTAGAAGACTTCTAGGTCAGCCTAGAAGACTCCTAGGTCCTCCTAGAAGACCTCTATGTCTTCCCAGAAGACATCTAGGCCTTCCCAGAAGACATCTAGGCCTTCCTAGAAGACATCTAGGCCTTCCTAGAAGACATCTAGGCCTTCCTAGAAGGCCTCTAGGTCTTCCTAGAAGTCCTCTAGGTCTTCCTAGAAGACATCTAATTCATTCTAGAAGACATCTTGGTCTTCATAGAAGACATATAGGGATTCCTAGAAAATCGATAGGGATTTCTAGAGGACCTATTGGGATTCCTAGAGGATCTATATGGCTTCCTAGGTCTTCCATAATTACCAAAAATTTTGTTATAGTAAATATAAGTTATTTTTTGACTCGTGTGTATTTATCGATTTCATTGATTAACATATTTCTCTCACGTTTTTCAAACTTAACATTCAAAGATACGCATCGTTAGCTAAACTGACGAAACGTTTGATCTATTACGAAGACTTTCCATCTATTCTATGTATAATATTAAAAGAATTTTTCAGTGTGGAAATTTTGCAAGGGGTTAGAATATAATACCCCAGAGCTTTGGCAATGAAAGCCATAACAAAATCCCCAAATATGCATAACACAAAGCCTACCAAATAGGCCACATCACCGTGTAGCTACTGACCTAAACTCGTCACACACTACTGCCGAATTTCACAATAAATCCTTTTTTTTTTTGCTTGCTATCACTAAAGAATAAATAATATAGCCGGCTGACGGCGTTCACCTTCACCTAAGCCATCAAAACAACAACCAGTCAAGCAAAATATCAGCCGTCAGCTTTTAAAATGTTTTCAACCTTTCATTGGAGTGAGCCATTGTTATGGTTATTATTATCATTATTATTTTGCAGAGCCCCAAAACAGAAGCAGCAAATACTTCAAAAGAAGACCCCGCTCCGCCAAAAAACAAAAAAAAAGGGTTAAATTGAGTTTTACTCTTAACCGAGCAAAGGCTGCTTAAAGATAGATTACTTTTTTGTGAGCCTAACGATTACATTTTAGCCTCAGTCAACCTTTTTTTGAGTGACTGCCTCTTGCTTGCTAATGCCACTTTTGAATACCGAAAAACCTGTTTGGCATTAAAAATTAAGTGCAAAAGTGTTGGGGATAATCAAATATGAGAAAAGCGTATCGTTAGAATATAAGGTAAAGGCGAAAGCCGTAAGCATAATCCAACCTTTACCCTTGACACTTTAGTATGAAAATGATGAGTTTGAATTATATTGACTGTGAAGTAATTTGAAAGGTTTTTTCTGGGTGAATTTTATGGGGAGAAGTGGCGAAACAATATTGATTCATTTCGTTTGTGTATATTTTTCTTTTAAAATAATAATTTTTTCCCGAATGAAAAGGTGAGAAGGGTAGAGGCAAATTTATTTTTATGAGGATTTTTCGTTTATGTTTATTTTTCTTATAAAATATTTTTTCCAGAGTGAATAAGTGAAAAAGCGGAGGAGGTAATTTTTATGGGAATTTTTAATAAATGAAATTGATAAAAGGCAGTAAGGGGTATAATCCAGATCCCAATTTACATTCGAAAATTTTATTCTCAACTCTGTGTTTTTGGAGAGCTAAAGTGAGGCTAATGAAAACACTTCAGCTCCAAACACCCTCTCTCAACGAGAAACTGAGAATAAGAAAGTCGAATGTAAATGAAAACATTATTCTATTAAATGCTTAAAGAAACACAATGTTTATAATACCCTCTTAAATTTAACTTTAATTCTTGTTTTACCAAGTTGCTGCATTCAAAACTACATACATATATTTTCCATGCTTCGATGTCAATTTCGTTCAAACGAGATTAAGTATTGAAAGAAAAACCCGTAAAACTTGCACTTTATTTTTATGCCTCTAGTCAATGTAGGTTGGCCTTCACCTCCATCATAAATCGTAAAACTGCAAGGTTCGAAACAAAGTGGAATAAATGCAAAATAGTAGCAAAAGCCCACAAAGAACCAATAACCCTGCTAAACGAAAGCAAAACGAAACAAAAACCAACTGTCAGTTAAGCTAAACATTTAGCCTTGAATGTATTTGGGGAGGTAGTATAAAACACCAAAAAAAGAGGCGCAAAATAGCTTAAAAACGAACATAAAATAAACTATGTATATAAAATCGGAGAGATAAATGTATATGTATGGCCTGTTTGGGAATTTAAATATTGTGCGCCTAACAGTATATTATAAAAACAAAAATGCAACAGCATTTTTTGGTACCCACACACTCTGAACGAGAAGATAAATTTTTATATTCTTCACATTTTACAATTTATACATTCCTCCCCAAAGGCAAAGGCTTTTTTTGGAGCAGGAATTTTTTTATTTTAAATAGCGGAAATTTCAATGCTAACACATTAACACTATTTATCTGGGGAGAAATATTTTGAATAATATCTACCACATAGTATTTTATACTCTTTGTGTGTAAATGGTAATGAATGCCAAAAAAAGTATGTAGCGAATGTATAATTTGCACAGAAATCCATGAAAAAGTCTGCAGTGCGGTAGGTTAGTACAAACGTTTGACTTTTATATTACTGTAAGTGCGGGAAGCACCTTTCAACGATAAGCTTAGCAAACATTTTGATTGCAACCCAGCAAAAAATTCTTACTCAATAATGGGTTTTTATAGTACTTTTTGGTAGTCGTAACTATTTACAATACCCGCTACTAAACCATTATTTTAACAAGGGCACGTCGAACTGAATTTCTAGTTATTCTATCACCACTAGAATAACTAGTTATTTTATGCCCACTGGAAGTTGAAAAATAAGCCATAAGCTAAAAAAATATTTTCTATTGTTGTTGGCGTGGTGGATATGAAATTCTTTAGTTCGACTCAAATTGTAGGGTAAACAGCTTTAGGGCCATACAGCAAATTTCTCATTTTATTTAATTTGCTAGGTGGCTTTATTGACCTGTTTATCGATACAGAGTCGGCGAAAAAGGGAACTGATGAAGTTGTTTGGTGACAACTGAAACTATAGTATTCCCTACCCTTCGCCCGCAACTAATGAATTTCATATCCACTTTAAAATATTTTGTTGTTATTCAAACAATTGAATTACAACAAAATATGGACTAAAGCTGAAATAAACACAAAGATGTAATATTTTCTATTTTTAGAACAGTTGAGGTGGAATTTGTTTTCAATTTTCTTTCAGACTTCTTCTTTGTGGCCGAACACACAATGCCACGCGTACGAACATTAAGGGTTGGTTAAACGCTTACATGTGCACCACCAACTGTTCTTTGTGTTGTTAACAAAACGTATCCGGCCGGCGGTGAGCGTTGAACACACAACCTTGGGATTTGTAGTCAAAAGCTCACGCTCTGTGGCACCGTAAGGAGAAATATAAGTACTTTTGTTTAAATTACTTTGTAATGGGTTACATATGAACATATGAAAATTTGGTTTTGGTTCTATGGTGAGTATAAGTATTGTAATCATTTATACGCCCATTCAGGATTTTTAAATGGACGTATAAGCATTGTCAACACTCATACGCACTACCCATCTTTCTATAACATTACGTTAGTGCTTCGTGAAGAATTCTGAAAAAAAAAATTGTGCAATACCACTTACATCTTCGACACTGCAAATGTTTAATGGAGCAGTTGCTTACCTTAAACGAAGTTCTGGAGAAAAAACCTGAGGAGCAGATTGGCAAAACTAGTAATGGTCAGACGTGGCTAGCATTTTAGTGAGGTTCAACCAATCGACCCGACAATAAGATATGGTTTTCCCCGGTTTTTGGTAAGATGCAATTAAGAAGAGAGTTTTGAAAATATTTTGATGCAGCAATTTGCAATTACTTTAGTTATTTTAAAGGACAATAAGAGGGACCAAATTTTTTTATTTTTAAATAGGAGGATTATTTGTTTAACATGTAAAGGGGGATATAAAAAGGTTTATAATAGGGATTTAATAATTTATTTGTAATTATTCTAACATTCTTCTTTGGACCCATGTTTGGATTTCCAGATTTTTCAACATTTTAGAAAGAATTTTAGAGGACCTTAAGTGGATTTTATTTAATATGTATTTTAAAGGGCCCAAGGGGATTATAAATATAGATTTTTTAAATATTTTTGATAGGACCAAAACGTGGATTTTTTAACATTTTTGGTAGGATGCAAGGAGGAGGACTATAAATGCGAACTTTTTAATATTTGGCGACCCACCAAAGGGGACTCAAAACTTTGATTTTGATGTCGAAAATTTGATTTTTAAACACTTTTGGAGGCAACCAGAAATAAACTAAACTTGAATTTTTCTGAACAATTTTAATAATTTTTTTATATGCTTAGCAACATCAGAGGAGAACAAAGTTGAGTTGCGAACCAATAAGACCAAAACGGGATAATTTTTACCATTTTACTAGGAGCCAAAGAGGATATTAAAAATATAAGAATAACGTTAAGGGATGAAATACGATTTTTATACATTTTCCAACGGACGCAAAGGAGGAAAGGTAAATTTGTTTAAACAATTTTCAAAATCGGAAACTTTTTCGAATTTTTGTGAGGACAAGAATGTGATAAAATCATGGATTTGTTTACATATTTGATGGTATCCAGGGGAGAGAAACGTAATTATACCCTCAGCATTTATGCTACCGAGGGTATATACACTTTCATACGGGCAAAATGTGCCTCATCGAAATAATATTTTAAGACTCCAAGTATGTTTGGACGAAATAAGTTTCAGACAATTTGGAGTTGATTTAGCCATGTCCGTTCGTCTGTCTGTTTGTCTGTCTGGCTGGAGCGCAAGATAACTCTCGAACGGATCAACCGATTCGGTCCAAAATTTGGCTTTCGTAATATTTTGTCCAAACTTAGTTTAAGTTCGAAGATGGGTTATATCGGTTCAATCCTTCCCGTACCTCCCCCACAAAAGTTCGGAAAATTTGTGCGCACAATAACTCTTGAAGGAAGTAACCGATTTGGTTCATACTTTGAACATCGTGAAATTTCTACCAGACTTAATAATTAACACAAAATTTCGGAAAAGTATAGTTTAGGACCTTTTCATGAATCGCTTTGATTTTTGTTGTAATACTCTAATACTCCAATAGCCTGAAAGGTCCAAAAAAATCACTAAAATTGTGTAGTAACTCACATGCGGATCTGCCGATTAGGTCCACAATTTGGTCTTCGTAATACTTGGTACAAACTTAGTTTATGTTCGAAGATAAACCATATCGGTCAACTCCGTCAGGTACATCCCCCACAAAAGTTAAAAAATGTTCGGAAAAATTGTGCGGCCGATAACTCTCGATGGTAGTGACCGGTTGGTTACTTTACACATCCTAACATATCTACCAGATATAGATCAGGTTCGAATATGGACTATATTTGTCCACTCCTTCGGGTACCTCCCACACAAAATTTTGGATAAGTTAACTTTAAGACCTGCTCTCGAATCACTTTGATTCTTGTTGAAGCAACTTGCATTCGCTGAATCAATTACGGCAGTAAAAGTTTTTTCAGGGCAAGTACATCCTTCTTGAGAAAATAGCCCGAAAGTTGTAAAATGGCACCATATGTAGTGGCTGGAGGGCTCGAACCGAATACTGCGTTCGTCCACACTTTGGATATTGTAATATTTCTTCGAATATTATATGAAATTCGAAGGTGCTGCTTATAGGTCCACTCCTTCCGGTTTCTCCCCCTCAAAAGTTCGAAAATATTCGCTAAAATGGTTCGCGCAATTTCTCATAGACGTAGCAACCGATTTGGTCCAAACTTTGGATCTCTAAATATTTTCGAAACTTAGTTTATGTTCAAATTTGGGCCATATCTGTCCAATCCTTGTGGTACCACCCACGCAAATGTTCAACATTTTTGTGTGGTTAAGGGTCAATTCGAGGATCCTTTGGACATTTTTACGGAAGGTTTTCCTAATGGCCCTGTTTACAGCGATATTATGTGATAAAAAAACCTATCTGTCGATATCCCCGCAAATTTTTGAGCTTTAATCCTATCCATACTTTTGTCGGTGCATACGCCCAAAGTTTTGAAAACCCCCTTAAATACATAAGTTTTTTTTGGGAAAAAATTATTTCAATCCACACAGGCTGAGGGTATATCTCTGTCGGCAAAGCCGACTGATACTTTTTTACTTGTTTTGTTTTTAATATTTTAGGATACACAGTTAGGATGCCGAAAGTAGAACATAATATTTACTTAAAAATTGTAGAGGAAAAAAAAAATAATTATGAAAACTTTAGATAGTGCATGAATAAAACAGTTTTTACAATTTATGGATAACCCCCGTTTGTGGTCCCTATATGCATATGTATACATATAGACAGCGTGATGGATGACCAAAAACAGGAAGACACGCGTCCCGGCGTTTTTCCATATCACTTCCATTTTCGCGGTTATGTTCCCCAAAATACCTGAGGCCTTGATATCAGAAAGGATCATAAATTGGTCAGGCTCATATCTTCTAAACCGCTAACAATTTGGGTTTAGTCGTGAAAGCAAAGTTGCAGCTCTCGTCTTAAAGACTAATAATTGTTGACACATAAAATCCATTCAACCTCATATTTAAGGTCAAATTTAATTTATATTTTTTTCTAGGGTTTTGGTCTAGAGAAAACTTGAGGGATCCTTTGAACATGATTTTTTAATATTTATTTTTTCATTACATTTTTGATGTTCTTATTATCCTTGAATGCAGTAATTTATAATTAGTATATAAAGAAAATACTCTCCTCTTAAAAATTAACCCGACACCAGCATCGTGCGATAAATACAAGTAATTAAAATATATATTTTTTTTGAAAATGTTGTAGATCAACAGAATAAGAAAACGAACAATTTTAAGTTCCAATTTACTCCATTTTTCCTTTAGTTTCAGACGTATATAGTCCGGTTCATGTTACTTTGACTGTCGGACGGTGTTATTTAAAGTATTTTTGGCAGAGCCCAATGGAGTCTGGACTCACGATGGGAAGTCTGAAGTGGACTCAACACCCAAAGTTTTTAAAATATTTTTGGGAAAGGTTGGAACAAAGAGGACTGAAAACGCGGATTTTTAAACTTGTTTGGTGACCTCAACAAATTTTGTAATATTTTTGGGAGGGACCAAGGGGATACTCAAAATTCTGATTAAATATAAGCAACAGGTGGGCGACCTGCCGAAAGAAAAACAGCGGTTTTTTATTTTTGTATATTTTTAGGAGGGCCTACCAACACGCTTATAGGGGGATGGATCCGCAGATTTTTCAAAGAATTTTCGTGACGATCTAAAGAGGACCAAAATAGTTCTAGGATTGCCCGTCAATGAAATAAAGGTGATCTCTTTTAAGGAGACCCAAATGAAATAAAATTTGTTGTAGCGAACCAAATATTCCCAATAGTGGATATTATAAAAAGTGTAAGAGGACAAAATAGTGTTTTTTAAACATTTTTAGGGAAACAAACAAAGAACTAAAACTTAATAATTCTGAAAAATTATAGGTGGATAAAAAAAAATATGTGAACGTGTTTTGTAAAACGATTAGGGGCGCCATTTTTTTAATTTTTACGAAGAACCAAAATTGGTAAAATAGTTGATTCATATCATTTTTAGGATCCAACAAAACCGTGGTGTGGATTTTTTATTATTTTTAAAAGATTCTAAACAGGAACTTAGCAAAGATTTTCAATTTTTACACAGCAACCATGAGACAAAGTAAACCTATTTTTCAACTTTTTCTGAAGCGCAAAAGAGGGCAAAAAGTGAATTTTTAATCAATATAGAAAAAAAAATATTTTTAAAACATTTCTTTGGAGCACCACAGGATGGAAGAACGCAGGATGATGTGCGTTTTGCAAATTTAGGAGTAAGTGACAAAAAACCTGAATTTTTTAGGGATTTTAGATGGTCACAATGTGAGAAAAGTGAAAAGGATAACAAAGAGTTATTTTAAAAAATTTTGAGGGCCCTAACATGATTTAACAATGGATGGCTATTTGCCATTTTATGACGAATCCCAAGATCTAAAGACATTAAAATGTATACTTAAAATCGTAGATGACAAAATCTAGAATTTTTAAATCATTGAAGTGGGACAGGATAAGAAATTTTAAAGATTTTCAGGAACATTCACACGAAATGTAACGAAAATTTTTAAAAGTATTCTATGTTTGATCCAAAGTTTTTGTTTATTTGATTTAAATGGGAGTGTAAGAGAGGACAATGAGGTCATCAAACTTGAATTTCTAAACATTTTAGGTGAAAAAATGAAAATCATCATATTTGTGTGTGTGTGTTTTTCTTTTTTTTTTTTTGTAAAGACCATATAGTCAACGCTATCTCAATTTTGCACTGAAAATGTTCACTGGTCTTAACATGAAATGTGCAACTTTGTTGGATGCTGCCATCAAAGGGTAATAAAGATTATAATAATGGTAGCTGTGAACTGAATATATAACCAACACAACCTCAATGCATGAATAACTAAAGCAAAAACAATTCAAAGAACTCAAAGCCAAACAAATTTTAGTTATCTATCAGCCCACTAACACTCATTCGTTATTTGAGGTTAGCAAATAGATACTAAAAGAGGGAAGCCATCGTTTTGAAACGCACACAAGGGATTTCATAGAAAGTTTTTAATTGCTTTGTTTTGAAAGCGAATTGAATAGGTTGTGTGTTAATTTGCGCAAAGCAGTAACGTGCGAATTAATTAATTAATTAATAACATTCAAGGTAATCGGGTGAATTTGAATATTTATAAATGTCTAAAGGCGAGAGATAAGGGTGAGTTTTTTTCCATGTAGGCACTACAGGTACTCAATTAGAGAACAATCGACAATTTTTATCGAAAGGGAAATTAGATGTAATTGCAATCGTTGCTTCATAGTCTTGGGCTTCAAATAATATAATTGTATTTTTCAAAAATAACCGTAAACAGTTTTAAGACAATTTTTTTACTTGTATGAACAACTTTTTTGTCCAGAATTCTAACATTTTTCCTTTTTTCTCCACATATAAACACAAAAATTCTTTATATAAGTTAGTGCTTTGCTTACATTGTGCCTCCATGTTTTGTATGCGGCTATGTCTTGGCGAATTTGTTTAAAGTTTTATTGTTCTTGTAAAATGTGTAGAAAATTTTCTAAATCATATAAGGGAAAAACAAATTACAACGCATTTAACAAAGTGGTCAAAGTGCATTGTTTTTGTTGTTATAGTGTTAGCAAGAGTTGCTAAAAAGTTATCTTAGAAGCTGTACATAATTGAGGCATACCATGTGATGAGGTCACTAAACAAAAAAGAGACATGACCAGTTGAATAAAATTCTAAAGAAGAAACCAGTGCACAAAGAATGTTATTGCCGTTAAACAATTAGGAGAGAAAGGCGTTTATGGGCCTCTTAAAGAAGGCCTTCCAGCTTATGGAAGTTCTTTGAGGGAGAAGGCCTTAAGATTCTAATAGAAGGCCTTTAAGAGCTACTTATAGTGTGCTTTTAGAGGCTTCTTATAGAAGGCCTTTAAGGGCTTATTTTAGAAGGCCTTTCAGGGCTTCTTTTAGAAGACCCTTAAAGGCTTCTTATAGAAGGTATTTAAAGGCATTTTATAGAAGGCCTTTTAGGACTTGTTATAAAAGGTATTTAATGGCTCCTTGTTGAAGGTCTTTGAGGGCTTCTTCTAGAAGGCCTTTAAGGGCTTTTTAAAGAAAGCCTTTAAGGGCTTCTTATAGAAGGCATTTAAGGCTTTCTTATAGAAAGCATTTAAGAGTTTCTTAGGGACTTCTTTAGGGGCTTCTTATAGAAGGCCTTGAGGGGCTTCTTATAGAAGACCTTAAAGGGATTCATAAAGAAGGCCTTCTTATAGAAGTCCTTTAAGGGCTTCTTATAGAAGTCATTTAAGGGCTTCTTATAGAAGTCTTTTAAGGGCTGCTTGTAGAAGGCCTTTAAGGACTGCTTATAAAAGGCTTTTATGGGCTTCTTATAGGAGGCCTTGAGGGGCTTCTTATAGAAGACCTTAAAGGGCTTCATAAAGAAGGCCTTCTTATAGAAGTCCTTTAAGGGCTTCTTAAAGAAGGCCTTTAAGGGCTTCTCATAGAAGGCCTTTAAGGGCTTCTTATAGAAGGCCTTTAAGGGCTTCTCATAGAAGGCCTTTAAGGGCTTCTCATAGAAGGCATTTAAGGGCTTCTTAAAGAAGACCTTAAAGGGCTTCTCATAGAAGGCCTTTAAGGGCTTCTTATAGAAGTCCTTTAAGGGCTTCTTAAAGAAGGCCTTTAAGGGCTTCTCATAGAAGGCCTTTAAGGGCTTCTCATAGAAGTCCTTTATGGGCTTCTCATAGAAGTCCTTTATGGGCTTCTCATAGAAGGCCTTTATGGGCTTCTCATAGAAGGCTTCTGAGGTCTGCTTATAGAAGGCATTTAAGGACTTCTTATAGAAAGCATTTAAGAGTTTCTTAGGGACTTCTTTAGGTTCTTCTTATAGAAGGCCTTGAGGGGCTTCTTATAGAAGACCTTAAAGGGCTTCATAAAGAAGGTCTTCTTATAGAAGTCCTTTAAAGGCTTCTTATAGAAGTCCTTTAAAGGCTTCTTATAGAAGCCATTTAAGGGCTTCTTATAGAAGTCTTTTAAGGGCTTCGTATAGAAGGGCTTTAAGGGCTGCTTATAAAAGGCTTTTAGGGGCTTCTTATAGGAGGCCTTGAGGGGCTTCTTATAGAAGACCTTAAAGGGCTTCATAAAGAAGGCCTTCTTATAGAAGTCCTTTGAGGGCTTCTTAAAGAAGGCCTTTAAGGGCTTCTTATAGAAGGCCTTTAAGGGCTTCTTATAGAAGGCCTTTAAGGGCTTCTTAAAGAAGGCCTTTAAGGGCTTCTCATAGAAGGCCTTTAAGGGCTTCTTATAGATGGCCTTTAAGGGCTTCTTATAGATGGCCTTTAAGGGCTTCTCACAGAAGGCCTTTAAGGGCTTCTCACAGATGGCCTTTAAAGGCTACTCACAGAAGGCCTTTAAGGGCTTCCTATAGAAGGCCTTTAAGGGCTTCTCATATAATGTCTTTAAGGGCTTCTCCTAGAAGGCCTTTAAGTGCTTCTCCTAGAAGGCCTTTAAGTGCTTCTCATGGAAAGCCTTTAAAGTCTTCTCATAGAAGGCCTTTGAGGGCTTCTCTAAGAAGGCCTTTAGGGCTTCTCGTAGAAGGCCTTTAAGGGCTTCTCGTAGAAGGCCTTTAAAGGCTTCTCATAGAAGGCCTTTAAGGGCTTCTCCTAGAAGGCCTTTAAGGGCTACTCCTAGAAGGCCTTTAAGGTTTTCTAATGAAGGCATTTAATGGCTTCCTAAAGAAAGTCTTCAAGGGCTTCTTGTAATGGACAAAATTACCAAGTGTAGCCATTTTAAATTTCCTGCAGACATTTGTATATGTGTTTTTAAATTTTGCGCTGTCATCACTTGAAGTGTCAAGTCCTCAAAAACAATAATAAGTAAATACTTTGCATACCAAAGAACAGAGCGTGATTTACATATAAAAACCAAAGTTAAAAATAACAATTATGTGGCCAAGCCGAATAGACGCCACAATACCTTCATTTCACTCTTTGGTTAAAAGAAAATAAAATAAAAAACAACTTTGACGCCCACCCTTTTAATACCACCACAAAAACGTTGAACGCGTCTTGGTGAACTTAAGTGAAAAATGTTTAATTTGAAAATGACATCTTGTTAACGCCATATTGTATGTGTGTGCTTTGTGTTTTTTTTTTCTGCAAAGTAAGCCCATACGGAAATTATACAAAACATCCTGCCACGTCACACTAACTTTAGCTTGTTTACTGTCGCACATCAGAGTGAAAATCAACCATCATGCCTTGCTTTCTTCCCAGAGTTGTTATTTAAATCATCAGCACCAAATGCTAAACGGGGGAGTTTTCTTCTTTATACTTTT
Organism: Musca autumnalis; assembly: GCF_047663935.1. NCBI lineage: Eukaryota > Metazoa > Arthropoda > Insecta > Diptera > Muscidae > Musca > Musca autumnalis. Next base: position 201,426,872 of record NW_027411866.1, on the reverse strand, counting down.
TTCTAAGAAACAGTCACGTAAATTGTCATAGCAAAATGTTTGATTGCGGGGTGAGAGGGTTGGGGTGACGGGAATGAAAACATTGTGTGTGTTAGGGAAAATATGATAAATAACTTTTGATAACACAACACGGCCATAACATATGGTGTTGTTTTGTTCGATTGTTAACGAATAAGGTGTGAGGGAGAAGATACATATGTTTCAACCCATGTTTGGAGCTTAATACCTATAAACATTTTATTTTTAAAAGATAATATTTCATGGAAAAAGGTAATAAAATATAAATTTTTTTATTTCTGACTTACCTGTAAATTTGGTGGACAATGATCCAGTAATTCTAGCATGTGTTTGATATTTTGTGCATCTTGTATGACAAAATTTAATTCCATATCAAATTCACCGCCAACCAGCTGAAAAAAAGAATAAAAGGAAAAAACGAGGATTAATAAAATGTATGGTGGTCTGGTGTTGTAATTTTTATAATGTATGTAAATATGTTTATAATGTATAAATATATATAATGTAATAAATATAGTAGGGTGACGTAGGGGATGGAAGATACCAAGCAACGGTCCTGACCGGTTTTAACATGGCAAAGCCCAGGATTTATCTTGGTCCCTCTTTCATCCCAAGTGGACACTGACCTCCCCGTGGTGTCACCTGGGGAACTGCCTTTAACACCCGTTAAAGGTAGTGAGCTAACATGTGCCGCGCGTTCACCCATAAGAACGTTAAAAACTTGGGTTTGGGCGTCGGGTTAGTAACATTCCCCTAGAAAAAACAGCCTACTATTAAAAAAAACGTAAGAAAAGAAAAACAAACCCCTCTAAAGTTGACGAGCCCCGCAAACGTTTTAAGGACCATGATCTGCGAATCTGCACCTGGAATGTTCGCACTCTTTATAGAGAAGGTGCAGTCTTCGCATTGGCAGACGTACTTGAAAAGTACAAGGCCGATATTACTGCCATACAGGAAATACGATGGATTGGGAAAGGCGTCACAACAACACCTAAAGGTGACGCACTGTATTATAGCTGCCATGACATAAAGCATGAGTTTGGTTGCGGATTTGTAGTTGATCGGAGGTTAGAACACCTGGTCTCCAGCCTCACACCCGGGAATGAAAGACTTGCTACAATTCGAATAAAAGTTAAATTCTTCAACATCAGCTTTATTTGCGCTCATGCTCCCACTGAAGAAAAGGACGAACAGACCAAAGATATATTTTACGAGCGCTTAGAAGAAACATATGACTGTTGCCCTGCCCATGACATTAAAATCATTCTAGGCGATTTTAATGCCAAAATTGGAAAGGAGAATATCTTTGGCTCAACAGTCGGGAAATTCAGTCTCCACAGTGAAACATCTGACAATGGTATGAGGCTGATAGACTTTGCAGCTGCAAAAAACATGGTAGTTAGCAGTACCAGATTTAATCATCTCGGTATTCATAAGGGCACCTGGCTGTCTCCAGATCAGAAAACAAGAAATCAAATTGATCATGTTGTGATAGATGGAAGACATTCATCAAGCGTGTTGGATGTACGATCGTTCCGAGGCGCAAACATTGATTCGGACCACTACCTTGTTGCAGCAAAGGTACGCACCCGTTTAAACGTAGCAAACAAAGTACGAACAGACACAACACGAAAGTTAGACATCGGTAAGCTGCAATCACAACAGATAGCCACAGCATATTCCACTCAACTAGCCCAATTGCTTAATCAAAGCACTCCTCATCCCGATAACGTTTCAGCGCAATGGCAAAGCATTGCCCACTCCATGCAAACAGCCGCAAAATCCATACTTGGATACCAGAGACCTCCACCAAGGAATCCATGGTATGATCACGGGTGTCGTGCTGCCACCGAAGAGAAAAATGCGGCATATAGGGCTACTTTACAATCCGTAGCAACGCGTAGCGCACGAGAGAGATACAGGGAGAAAAGGAGGGAGGAGAAACGTCTTTTCCGCAGGAAAAAGAGAGAGATGGAAAAGCGGGAGTGTGAAAAAATCGAGATGTACAGGAACCAGAATGAAGTCCGAAAATTCTACCAAAGAGTCAAGCATCAAACTGATGGCTTTGGTACAGGCACATCCTCCTGTAGAGACCAGCATGGTAATTTGGTAACTGATACAGATAGTGTACTCAGGATATGGAAAGAACATTTTTCAAATCTGCTGGTATCCAATAGCAGCGAAGACGATGAAGACACCACAGTCCCAATCCCAGAAGATGGTATTGAATGTATACCGCCCAGCCAAGATGAGGTAAGGAGAGCAATAAATCGGCTAAAGAATAATAAGGCAGCAGGGACCGATGGCTTACCAGCCGAGCAGTTCAAAACCGGAGGCGACACGCTGATAAGGTGTATTCATCAGCTAGTTAGCACAATCTGGCAGGAAGAACGAGTACCCGACGATTGGAACCTGAGTATCCTGTGCTCCGTCCACAAGAAGGGAGATAAGACTGTATGCTCTAACTATAGGGGCATAAGTCTACTCCCTATTGCCTACAAGATCGTGTCAGGGGTATTGTGCGAACGACTAAAGCCTATGGTCAACGAGATAATTGGACCATACCAATGCGGCTTTAGACCTGGCAAGTCCACCATTGATCAGATATTTACCCTGCGGCAAATCCTGGAGAAGACTTAAGACCCAAGACACCTACCACCTTTTTGTCGATTATAAAGCAGCCTTCGACAGCCCGCTGCGCTCAAAGGTATTCCAAGCCATGTCTGAATTTGGTATCCCCGCAAAGCTCATCCGGCTTTGTAAAATGACTTTAACTGACACGAGGTCCTCAGTTAAAATAGGAAAGAACCTCTCCGAAGATTTTGGTACCGAAAGAGGTTTCAGACAAGGAGACAGCATTTCGTGTGATCTCTTCAACATCCTGCTAGAAAAGGTTATACGAGAGGCAAACGTCAAAAGAAGTGGCACAATCTACACCAATAGTCACATGTTACTTGATTATGCTGATGATATAGACATGATGATGAGACGATCAGTAGAAGAAGTAACTGATACCTGTATAAAGGTCGAAGAGAATCTGCTAAAGTGGGTCTGGCGGTAAACGGTGAGAAAACCAAGTTGATGGTGTCGACGCGCAATGCGTCCATTGAGCTCGGACCGACTGTGGAAGTTGGTTCCTATAATATTGAGGTAGTAAAAGTCTTCGTCTACCTCGGCAACTCCGTAAACACAACAAACGACAGCAGTTGTGAAATAAAAAGAAGAATTGTATTGGCCAACAGATGCTACTTTGGTTTAAGTAAGCAGTTTAAAAACAAAGCCACATCTCGTCAAACAAAAATAACGCTCTATAAAACACTGATACTACCCGTGCAGATGTATGGATCCGAAGCCTGGGTACTTGCGCAAGCAGACATGGCAGTGCTTGGTGTGTTTGAGAGAAAAATTATTCGAAAGATCTACGGACCAGTCTACGTTGACGGTGAATATCGGCATGAATCACGAGCTGTATCTGCTATACAACGACATCAATATAATTAAACGTATCGAGATGCAGCGATTGCGTTGGCTAGGCGATATCATAAGAATGAGCGATGATGAACCCGCTAAAAAGGCGTATAAATACGGACCGCTTGGCGGTACACGCAGAATTGGCAGGCCAAGGAATAGATGGCGCAAACAAGTGGATGATGAGATGAAAAGGCGCGGTATTCCAGAGTGCGAAGCAACAAATAGAGAGAAATGGAGATATTTTCTTAGTTCGGCCTATGGAACAAATATTCTGTAATGGGCCAGCTACGTAAGTAAGTAAGAAATATAGCAACTAGTGAGTACCGCCTGGCAGGAGCTATACATGCCGTACTTTGAGAGCCTTGTTTAGCATAGAAGCGAGCGTACTGTGCCAAAGATTAAAGACAATGTGGCTTTGACGAAAACCTATGAATTACAAGAAAGCAAACTCAGGAGTGGCAGAAACTAATTTTAAAAGTAAATATTTTTAGGTAACTAGTGACGTTTTGAAGTTTTCAGTTTAACTTTTAGGCGTTTGAGACCGTCCCACAGTGGAGAAAATACCGATTTAGCGCGCCAAAAATAAAAAATCACATACGCCAATTTAAAACTTATTAGTGCAGTATTGATCTAAATTATCCCCAGAATTTAACATCATTTAAAATAATTTGTTTTACATCATCTATAGTGGAATAACGGTTCATTTTAATTGACAATTTTTAAATTGGTTTCGGTAGTAAATTTTTGTGCTAAATTTATATATTTTATTAGATAGCAGATACAAAAACAAAAAATACAAAAAAAAAAGATTTTTTCTATTTGGACCAATATCAATAAAGTTAGGAATATTTCTTTGCATATAGTTTTCACAGAATTTGACCTTTTCAAGGCGCGATATCTCTGGAACTGCAAGTCAAAAAAATTCTACAAATATACTAGAATGTTTTGTTAATAAGAAGCTTCAACACAGCAAAAAATTAAATAAATCAAAATCATCATATTGAAAAAGTGTCCGATTTCACTTAGAAATCCCCTATATAGTTTGGTATATCTCTTTCAGTGCCTATCGAATTCACTTATTTTTAAGGTTTTCGCCACATTTTCCATCCGCATCAGGTTTATGTTGGACAATATGTGTGTGGAACATATGAGGACATGTTGCGAAATCCGAAACTATAGTCCTCCCTGCCGTATCCCTTGGTAAACAGTACCAAATGTCGGCCCTAAAGAATAAAAGTTTTTCAATAAAATCTTAATGCAATAACATTGGACTTAAGCCAGACAATTTTGAAAAAATAAAATTGTGGGACTTCGAAAAGGTATTTAAATCATTATTTTCACAAAATTACTTATATTATCCGTTTGTCCTTACATCCACACATAACAACAGCTAATGTTAATGCCACATGGCACATATTTTAATTTAATGGCTCTAAAAATGAATTATAACAGCCTATGTGGTTCGTTGAAAGGCTAAGTTGTTCACAGCCATAAAATACCACGATTATGGTGCGTGTAGCCTATAAAGAAATTTATGTTAAAATAATTCTTAACCTTTCACGTGTCTGTGTAGCTTGTACATGAGATTTTGCGTGGATAGAATACCAAAAAACAGATTATGATTTATTTTGGTCAGAAAAAAAAAACAAAAAGCATGCGTGGCACAAGCATGTGCGTGTAAAACAATATGTCTTAGCAAACACGTGAAAAATCTTTTTTCAATAAATCACATATATAACGTCATTAGGATTACATACAGGGCCATTAGGGGGCGGGGTGTAATGTGTAAATTGCCCAGAAAATATATTCGAAAATATACTTGTTAAATCTTTTCAACAATAATCGCCTACGTAACCTGTGGCGGCGTTACATAATTAATACTAAATCTTAATCAAATATTGGATTTTCATAATTAGTTTCTGATAAACTTTTATTTGTACAAACATATATATTTCTGAGAATTTTGTTCTCCAGTGATTTCAAGAATATGCCACGTGGCTTATGGCTGGCATGTGTCCATACGAAGTTGTGTATGTGTGGGAGATGGGAAGAAAATTCTATGGAAATTTCTATAACTTAATTAAGTTCTACCTTAAATGTCAGCAGATATTATAATGGTATGTGTTAATTTATTTTGTCACTAAAAACATGCCGAACAGATCCGCTTCAACTGTATTTCTTTGCACTGGAAAATTTCAGATACATTCAAACATTTTTGTATTCACAATTGATGTAATAAGGGTTAATGACAGAACAAAAGCTCTTCCAATTAAATCTGCGTATTTTTATTATAAATTTATCTTTTCCTATGTCTCTTTAACATCATATTTTAAAATATTTTTATTATTATTAAATGCCTATTAAAATCATTAACAGCATTTATTAATTTTAATAATATAAAATGTTAAATACTCGACAATTCATATGGAAATTAATGGCAACGTCATTGCATTTGACATCGATTACATGTCACAAATATTATTATTCTGTTGTATAATCTACGTGGAAAATTTTTCGACAATGAGTTTGCAATAAAAAATGATTCATCCATTGGAAAAATGTCGCAATTCATTTTAATATTTCATATCGAATTTAATGTACGTGTGTGTGTGTTTGCATTTATATGTGTAATAACGCCATTAAATTGCGAACAAAACAATTCTTTTTGAATATACATTGTCATGACAGTTAAAAAAGCAACGATGTCCTTTGGATAAAAAATCGTATGTGAAAAAAAACATTTATAAAACGATTTGTAAAAAAATATTTATGCATGAAATATTACGTATTTATATGTATGTATATGGAAATAAATATAAACAGATATCGATTTACCCAGCAAAAATACTCATTACAAATTGGCCTACTTTCTCATTATTTTAACACGGGCATGTCATAGGGAGTAAGTACTTATTTTTTGGCACTTAAAAGTAAATATATAAGTACTTAAATAAGTAGTTACGACTTGAAGCAACCAGGGAGTAACTACTTATTTATCTACTTTTTAGTGGCCAAAAAATAAGTACTTACTCCCTATGACATGCCCGTGTTAAAATAATGAGAAAGTAGGCCAATTTGTAATGGGTATTTTTGCTGGGTAGCTATACAGGACCCAAAATATCCAAAATCCGCAAAATATTGGACCTATATCAAAATTAGAGCGGATTTTTACAAATTTTTGTGGGATTAGTCTTTAGCCACAACAATGAAGCTTTCTCGTCGATTGGTCAATAAATGCCGTCTAGCAGCAATATTAGTTTATTATTTTACATTAATATTGTTTTGTTATTATGTATTTAATGTGAATGTTTTTATATCATTTCGATTATTTTTGCATTGTGTGACTATTTTCGCCACTTACTGTAAAAATTATTTACTTTTCTCTTGTGACTATACATCACTTAGAATATTTCATTTTATTAATCAAAAGAGTTATCGTTTAATTTTTTCAATCAATACTCAAACTAATACTCAGTTTATTTTAATACTCTCACTCTGCAATTATTAATGTTTACTCTCTCATTACTGTGACTCTCATTACTTTTAGTCTCAACTCTATTATTCTTACTCATTTTGTTACCTATATAAGGCAGAACATTGTTTAATTTTATGTCATTCCTCATCAACTATTGACGAATAAAGACCTATTTGAAAATAAAGCGGAATTGTTTTTTTCCTCACTACCTCGGCGAATAAATATTGGAAATAATCCAGCTTAGACGTTGATCGTCCGGTTGGGATTTTTTCAATAAATATAATTTATTGTATTATACGAAAGTTTAATATCCAACATTGACGTTAATCGTCTGGTCTGGGATCTAATCCGAAATATAATACAATTTATTATATACAATATTTGCTGAGAAGGGTTCAGAACAAGTCCCCTTCTACAATATAAGAACGGTTTTTCGGGAAGTTTGAACTCGCGGAACAAATATATGGTTGTTTGCAATTTTGAACCTTCCGAATAAACCTTTGCCATAAATTTGATGGTGTGAATATCAAGTAATTCGTTTCGAAATTTGGATAATGATTTAAATACCATTTGAAGCCCCACAACTTTATTTTTCAAAATAGTGTGACTTAAGCCCAATGTTATTGTTTTCAGATTTTATCGGAAAAAACTTTGTTGGTGAAATTTGGCACTGTTCACCAAGGTAGACTGCCGGAGGAGAACTATAGCTTCAGATTTGGCAACATATCCTCATATGTTCCCTGTTATTTGTAAGCGGTTATGCTTCCCCAGAACTGTTTAGCAATAACTTTTTTTTAAGAAAAATATGTTTTATACGCGAATGTCCATTGTCGTAGTCAATTGTAGGAATTAAATATGCGATCTTCTGATTTTTTGGTTAGGTAATCTGAGCCACTGTTAAGTACACGAAATGGTTGAGCAAAATTTGTTTGGGACGGTGAGCGTTGAACTCAAAATCATTCTGAGGTTTGAACCTGGTTTCTATCCAACAAACCTACAATGTTGCCGACGTCTTAGCGTTTTAAGCCACTGTCAATATATCAACCTTCCGAACTGGAAGACATTACAATTCGTGATGGAAAAAGGCCTCCAAAGACACTAAGCAGACTTGATAGAAACAAGACTTTCTTTTGTATTTGTATTTTTTGACCCTGAAAAATAAAGGCGAAAAAAAATTATTTCTTTTGGCTACACAGGCAATCGTTGTAGTTTTGGATACCATACCCCCACCAAAGATAATTTTTATTTATTTATATAAGTATTTATTACAATTAAAAATTATAATAAACTTATAGCTAAAAGTACCAGTGACTACGGCTATTGGCTTTTACCGAAGACAAGATATATTTACGAGAGCCTAGGGAGAACGAATGTTTGATACATGTCCTTTTCACGACGTAAATTATAACCTCAGAATTGTCACCTAGCTTCAGGCTCCATATATGTTTACATCGATTCAGTTTTAGAAAATTTTGAGTCGATCTAGATTTCATGTCTGTCTGCAAGACAGATTATAGCGATAACTGAAACTAACACTATTGCAAATATAGAAAGAGCCTTTATTAACGAGTTGGAGTCTATCCATATATATTTATGCTAATCAAGTTGATTGACGAACTTTTAATCAGTTCACATATGAGCGACAGTTCAATTAGGGAGTTCGTCTCAAGGGGCACATAAGGTGGAGTGTTGTCACCACTGTTGGTTGATCACCAAACCATCGCATATGCCGATGATGTTGTAGAAAAATCCCACAAACCATATGGGACCTATTGAAGGAAGCTCTCGTCATGTTAGCGGGGTGAACCCTTTAAAGACTGAACTAGTCTTCTTCACGAATAAGTGGAAAATCTATCTCTGAATTCTTCCATCGCTGGACGGTGTTACTCTCTTTAGAGACTATCATGTTGGAGATGAACTGTCCTATGCCTCCCCTCCTTGCGTACGTCCCTGTTCACCGCTAATGAACTTTGAGAGGCCTATCCGGACAAGACGGAACAGAGATTTTGACCGAAGGGTCTATGATGGAAAATGGAGAAGGTGCAATCGTCTGCAACGTTATCCTGGATCTACGAATCTCATATAAGTTGAACGGCAAAAATGTCCTCTTTCAGCCCGTTTGTACCCGTCTCGTTCCCTCCGTTTAACACTTTTTCTTATCGTTCATATCGGTCTACTCCTTCAGGTACCTCCCCCACAAAAGTTCTAAATGTTCGGAAAATTTGTGCGCATGATAACTCTTGAAGGGAGTAACCAATTTGGTCCATACTTTGTTAATCGTGAAATATGTACGGGACTTAGATAAGGTTTCAATATTCACTCAATCGGTCCACTCCTTCGGGTACCTCCCACACAAAATTTCGGAAAAGTTCAGTTTAGGGCCTGCTCTCAAATCGCTTTGATTTTTGTTGTAGCAACTTATATTCACTGCCACCATACGACGGTACAAGTTTCATCAGGGGTAAGTCCATACTTCCTGAGAAAATACCCTGAAAGTTACAAAAAAAAACCCCTATGACACCGTGTGTAGTGAAGCATAGGATAACTCTCGAACGGATCTGCCGTTTCGGCCCAAAATGTGGCCTTCGTAATATTTTTTTGCAAACTTAGTTTAAGTTCGAAGATAAACCTCCTTCCTTCAGGTACCTCCCCCACAAAAGTTCAAAAATGTTCGAAAAAATTGTGCGATTTGGTCAATACTTTACAGGTCAGGTTCGAATATGAACTATATTTGTCCACTCCGTCGGGTACCTCCCACACACATTTTTGGATAAATTCACTTTAAGACCTGCTCTAGAATCACTTTAATTTTTGTTGAATCAGCTTGCATTCGCTGCCTCAATTACGACAGTAAAAGTTTTTTCAAGGGCAAGTCCATACTTCTTGAGAAAAAAGTCCGAAAGTTTTAAAAATCCCCGTATGGCACGATATGTAGTGGCTGGAGAGCTCGAACCGAATACTGCGTTCGTCCACACTTTGAATACGGTAATATTTCTTCGAATATTAGATGAAATTCGAAGGAGGAAGGAGTGGACCTTCCGATACCTCCCCACAATAGTTCGAAAATATTCGCTAAAATGGTACTCTAAATATTGTCGAACCTCAGTTTTTTGGAAAAAAAAGTACTTAAATCCACACAGGCTGAGGGTATATCTCTGTCGGCAATGTCGACTGATACCTTTTTACTTGTTTCCATACCGTTTCCTATATAAATTATGTATATCCATTTCACACAAAAGGAATTTTTGTAATATATGAGTTGAAGAAAACCCAAGGAGTATTTTTTCAATTTTAGAAATAATTTAAATTAAAAAAAATTTAATTTTTTTTTTAAAAAAATTTAATTTAAGTTTTTTTATTATTATGGTGTGCTTATTGGGGTTTGCCATTTTCTAAATAGTTAGAACATATGAAAAACTCAAAATATGAAAAACTCAAATTTTTAACTTTGATCTGGAATTCCTCTGCAAACGCTAGACCGAATATGGTCGATTTTGATGTGTAGGAAGGTGTTAGCTGTCAAACAAAAAAAAAAACAAAAACAAAATATGAAAATATCTTTATCCGTTCAAAAGTTATAGTTTTGACGATTCTGAACCACTGTGCGTTTATAGTCCGAATTTTAAGCGTATGAACTTGTCGACAAAAATATTGATTTGGATTGACGCTCAAGAGTTTTGCGGGGGAGATACATAAAGTAATGGACCGACATAGTTCATTTGGTAAGTAGGTCTTATTTTGGGAGTCGCTCCTCTCGATAGATATCGCGCCGACCAGTCGCTTTAGTTGGCACCATATAATTTAATAACTTATAATTTAGACCTTTGGACCATTGCAGAGGAAACATTAACTAGCCCACGAAAAATATATTATCGCGGTAAACGGGGACACTAGGAGTACCTTCGCTAAAAATTTCTAAAGGATCCTCGTAGACCGATATGGCCCACTTTTGAACATAAACGTAGTTGGGACACAATATTCCGAGATCCAAAGTTTGGACCAAATCGGTTGCTCCGTTTAAATGGACCTAGAAGCACCACCTACCGGACCTAGAAGCACCACCTACCGGCCCTAGAAGCACCACCTACTGTACAATCGTAATAAGGACCTTGTGTGCAACCTGTTGCAAGAAAAATCAAAACGATTCGAGAAGAGGTCCTAAACTGCACTTTTTCAAAATTTTGTGTGGGTGGTACCCGAAGGAGTTGACATATATAGTCCATATTATAAGCTGATCTATGTTTCGTAGAAATATCGCGATGTGCAAAGTATGGACCAAATCGGTTACTGCCTTCGACAGTTATCGTGCGAACCATTTTACCTCTGCCAAATTTTGCATCTAATTGGTTTTTACGTAAGAAAGTTATAGTACGCTGTATGCACTACACATGGTGCCTTAGCGGGTTTTTATAGCTTTCGGGCCATTTTCGCAGGAAGTATGGACTTGCCCCTAAAAACTTGTACTGTCATAATGGGGGCAGCGAATATATAGGTTGTTGCACAAAGAATCAAAGTGATTCGAGCAGGCCTTAAACTGCACTTTTCCGAAATTTTGGGTGGGAAGTACCCAAAGGAGTGGACCGAAAGTGACCATATTCGAAACTCATCTAAGTTTCCTTTTGTGCAACGTATGGACCAAATCGATTACTCCCATCAGGAGTTATCTTGCTTAAAATTATTCCGAACATTTGCGAACTTTTGTGGGGGAGGTACATGAGGGAGTTGACCAATATGACCCATCTTCGAAATTAAACTCAGTTTGAACAATATATTACGAAAGCCGAATTTTGGACCGAATCGGGAGAGTTATCGTGCGCTCCAGCAAGACAGACGGACATTGCTAAATCGACTCCAAATTATCTGAAACGGATTCCGTTCAAACATACTTGGGGTCTAAAACCATTATTTCGATGAGGAACGTTTTGTCCGTATGAAAGTGTATATACCCTCCTTAGCATAAATGCTGAGGGTATAAAATGCGTAGTTGCTATCGCAAAGTGGTCGAAACTACACATCTAGCGGCACGAAATTAATAACTTGCAAACGAATTGAGATATGTTACTGAAATTTTGCACAAACTCAGCCTGTGCTTGTGGATAATATTGGACCAAATATTATCAATATTGGCTAATGTTTTGGAATCGGCCCCCAATAACGGTACCTTCCGATTTTTGGTATTATGAGGATTTAAGGGACATTTCCGTAAAAAATTAGCTGTAATATGGTACTTAGGGTTTTTAGTGGTCATCAAACATTGGCACCAAAAATTATTGACATAGGTGCAAGTTTTTATATAGTCCCCATGTAACCGAACCTCCAGATAATTTAATTAAAATATCATGACCCATTTTCAACCGACTTGGCTGTAATTTTGCATTCCGTGTTCTCACTGCGTGTAAAATCTTCTTACGAAACATTTTTAATATGGATTAATGTTTCGATGTAGCCCCCTTTTATGGTACCACCGATTCGTTGAATTTTTACTTGTTATCCCATATTTATTAGCAGATTTAGCTATAATATGGTATTTTAGTGTCTCCGGGGGTAGAACTCCTACTTGCAGAATTTTCTCAAGCTAAATTTCTATTAATTTCAAACAAAATCGTATATTTTAAAAGTGCAATTATCAGAAGATTTCCAAATATTTGCAGCCAAAATGTGGTCATTCCTTATTCAGAGAGTCCAATATAATTCCCCAAAAAATAATCGAACCCAAGTTCGGCCAAGTTTACAAGATGCACTCTATGGAACAAGACCGTGAAACCCATAAAACCCATTTTTAATCTGATGCAGCAAAATTTCTTGTATTTGATAGTGAACAATTAAGTGAATATTTACAACAACAAAAATTAAGTTGTGTCTGTAATAGATACAATGGAAAATATTTCACAATTTTATAGTTTAATTTTTTGACTTTCACGCCGCTAGATCAGAGGTTTCGACCAGTGTCTATCTGCGGGGTTTAAGATCAAGTCACAAGAAACCAAATCTGTCACTCTGAGATAGATGGAAATCATTTATCGAGTTTATTGAGCTCTCTATAGCTCTAAGCTGTAAAAAATTGACTCGTATTATCCATCACCTTGCTGCAGCAAAGGTTAGTACCCATTGAGTGTAGCAACATAATTTGCTCAATATATACATAAGTCCCCTCTTATGCCTCTTCTTATCTTAATCTACTTATTTACTTTTAATACAAAATCTACTAACGAAATACATCTTCGACATCAATTATTGAATATAAAATTTGTTAAATTAAACAATTTTTGTTTTCGTTCAAATCTATCATCTGCATTAAGTGCACTGAGTAAAGTGATTTCCGTATAGAAATAGCATATTTTGTCTATAATTATGACGTCACACACGCGCACAAACGTATATAATGACAACTATATAAAATAAAATCATTTTGAAGAAAGGATAGACGACTATACGAGTATGTACAAGATTATTTGTTTTTGTTTTCTCTGTTCTTTTTATATATTAATCTCTAATGATTTTGTTAGATCTCTTTGTGTGGCTTTTAGCACATGATTATAAATAAAACATATATAAAAAAGAAGAAACAAACAAACAACAACAAACATAACGACGAAAGGATAACAGCAACAATATTAAGTGCCTAGCATGAAAGCAGGAAATGTGAGTAGTAGTAGGTGTTTACGTATGTATGTAGGTAGGTGTGGAGATATGTTGGGAGGCGGTGTAGTATTGTATAAATGGTATTTCAATGGATAACGTTTGTTTAGCAAACTGTTAAAAGTATATAAAAAGGCTAGGATTAGAATCACTTTTAGATAGTGCACTTTTCGTTCTTCCTACACACCCAGTGTAGGTAGGTACATATGTATTTAGTGCTTTGCATTTGTGTTGACTTTAAGCACACATTTGTACATATGTACATTCTGCATGATGGACATGGATAATATTATATAGCAATGTTGCTGCTATCTAGTCTTTTTATGGTCCTTGCATACTTTTACTATTGAGATTATAGTGATGTGTTTCGGACTTGCAAGTGATTTTGTTTTCTATTTTTAGTTTATACATACAGTATGTTTTGTTGTTTGTTTGTTTATCTTCTTTGATATGTATATAATTTGTATACTTATGATGTGTTTTTCTTTATTTCTTTCTGCTTCATTATATTCTGTTCTATTTGTGAATATGTGAGTGTTGGGTGTTTTTTCGTTCTTTAAGAAGTAAATAAGAAAATATTTGCTATTTACATTTAAGATTTCATTTCATTTTGATGGCACAATCAAATCTATATTAAATGTTTTATATAAATATTCTTTGAGAAATGTTAGAAATATATATGAAAAATAACAAAATATCAAACAAATCATGTGAAATATGTATAAACTCGTATATTTGGCAAATATGTATTTCAACAAAATCAATATTAAGAAATATGTTAAAGTTCAAATTTAATGGGAAAGAAATTTCAATTGATTTAAATTTTAATATTAAGAAAAATATTATTAAATATTATTATAAAATATTAATATCGACTATGTACGTGAAATATGTATGTGTATCCATCAAGGAAAAACATTTTTAAACAAATTTTAAAATTAACATTATATAAAATTAAGATATCGCTAAGGCGATGGATCGAGTCATTCACGAATTTTAAAGAAAAACTTTACAGAAAAACGTGGATTTTTTGAGACCAAACCTTAAAAGCTTTTAGAGAAAAACGTGATTTTTTTAAAGACCGACATTTGAGAAACTTTTTGAGAAAAAAACTTGGATTTTTTAAAGACCAAAATTTGTGAAATTTTAGAGAAAAACATGGGAGAAAAAACTTGGATTTTTTAAAGACCAACATTTGTGAAATTTTAGAGAAAAACGTGAATTTTTTGAAGAAAAAAATTTCAGAAGCCTTTAAAGGAAAAGCGTGGGTTTTTTAAAGACCATCATTTGAAACACTTTTAGAAAAAAATGTAGATGTTTAAAGACCAAAATCTGAGAAACTTTTAGAGAACAAATAAAAAAGTATCAGTCGGCTTTGTCGACAGAGATATACTACCCTCAGCCTGTGTGGATTGAAATACTTTTTTCCCAAAAAAAATCTTATGTATTTAGAGAGGTTTTCAAAATTTTGGGCGTATGAAAAAAAAAGCTCAAAAATTGGCGGGGATATCGATAGATATGGCTTTTTTATCGCACTAGCCTACGAAAAACATAATATCGCTGTAAACAGGACCACTAGGAAAACCTTCTGTAAAAAATGTACAAATGATCCTCCAACCACACAAAACTGTTTAACATTTGTACCACCCACACAAGGATTGGACAGATAGGTCACAAATTTGAACATAAACCAAGTTTCGACAATATTTAGAAATCCAATGTTTGGACCAAATCGATTGCTACGTCTATGAGAAATCGCCCGAACCATTTTATCGAATATTTTCGAACTTTTGTGGGGGAGGTACCGGAAGGAGTGAACCTATAAGCATCACACTCGAATTTCATCTAATATTCAAAGAAATATTACAATATCCAAAGTGTAGACGAACGCAGTATTCGGTTCGAGCTCTCCAGCCACTACATATGGTGCCATAGGGGGTTTTTACAACTTTCGACCTGTTTTCTCAAGAAGTATGGACTTGCCCCTGAAAAAACTTTTACTGCCGTAATTGAGGCAACGAATGCAGGTTGCTTCAACCAAAATCAAAGTGATTCGAGAGCAGGTCTTAAAGTGAATTTATCCAAAATTTTGCCTGGAAGGTACCCGAAGGAGTGGACAAATGTAGTCCATATTCGAACCTGCTCTATATCCGGTAGATATTTTAGGATTTGTAAAGAATGGACCAAATCGGTCACTCCCATCAAGAGTTATCGTGTGCACAATTTTTCCGAACATTTTTGAACTTTTGTGGGGGAGGTACCTGAACGAGTGGACCGATATGATATATCTTCGAACTTAAACTAAATTTGCACAAAATATTACAAATACCAAATTGTGGACCGACTCGGCAGATCCGTTCGAGATCTGTCTTGCGCTTCAACCACTGTGTCACAGGGGTTTTTTGTGCCTTTCAGGCTATTTTCTCAGGTTGTTGCTACAAAAAAAGCGATTCGTGAACAGGTACTAAACTCAACTTTTCCGAAATTTTGTGTGGGAGGTACCCAAAGGAATGGACCGATTGAGTCCATATTGGAACCTTATCTAAGTCTCTTAGAAATTTCACGATGTGCAAAGTGCGGACCAAATCGGTTACTTCCTTCAAGAGTTATGGTGCGCACAAATGTTCCGAACATTTCCGAAATTTTTTGGGGGAGGTACCGGAAGGAGTGGACCGATAGAATCCATCTTTGAACTCGAACTAAGTTTGGACAAAATATTACTAAAGCCAAATTTTGGACCGAATCGGCAGATCCGTTCGAGAGTTATGTTGCGCTCCAACCACTACACACGGTGTCATAGGGTTTTTTGTAACTTTCAGGCAATTTTCTCAGGAAGTAAGGACTTGCCCCTAATGAAACTTACAGCGTCGTATAGAGGACAGCGAATATAACTTGCGTAAACAAAAATCAAAGCGATTCGAGACCAGTTCATAAACTGAACTTTTCCGAAATTTTGTGTGGGACGTACCCGAAGGAGTGGACCGATTGAGTCCATATTGGAATCTCATCTAAGTTTGGTAGAAATTACACGATGTGCAAAGTATGGACCAAATCGGTTATTCCCTACAAGAGTTATCGTGCGCACAAGTTTTGCGACAATTTTTGAAAATTTGTGGGGGAGGTACCTGAGGGAGTGGACCCATATGGCCCATCTTCGAACTTAAATCGAATCTGGACAAAATATTTCGATACCCAAAATTTGAACCGAATCGATTGATCCGTTCGAGAGTTATCGTGCGCACCAGCCAGCCAGACAGACGGACAGACAGACAGACAGACGGACGGACATTGATAGATCTATTCAAAATTGTCTGAAACGGATATCGTACAAACATACTTGGGGTCTAAAACCATTATTTCGATGAGGCACATTTTTGGTCGTATCAAAGTGTAAATACCCTCTTTAGCCTAAAGGCTGAGGGTATAAAAACGTGGATTTTTAAAGACCAAAATCTGACAAACTTTTAGAGAAAAACGTGGATTTTTTTAAAGACCAACATTTGAGAAATTTTTATGGAAAAAACGTGGATTTTTTAAAGACCAAAAACTCATAAACTTTTAGGGAAATAAGTTAATTTTTTAAAGACCAACATTTGAGAAATTTTTGGAGAAAAAAACGTGAAGAAAACGGAGAAAGAAACGTGAAGCTTTTGGAGAAAAAAGTGGATTTTTTTCAAGACCAACATTTGATAAACTTTTAGAGAAAAACGTAAATTTTTTAAAGGCCCGAATTTGAGAAACTTTAAGAGCAAAAACGTTGGAGTTTTTCAAGACCAACATTTGAGAAATTTTTAGAGAAAAAAAAAACGTGGATTTCTAAAAGACCAACATCTGAGAAACTTTTACAGAAAAACGTGGATTTTTTAAAGACCAACAGTTCAGAGACTTTTAGAGAAAAACCGTGGACCAAAATTTTGGAAACATTTATAGAAAAAACGTTAAAGACAAAACAAAAAGACAAACATTTGAGAAACCTCCGTACCTACTGAATAAAGTATATAAAAATTCTTAGCGACTTTACCCTATATGATTCTTATGCAATTTCATCGAATATATATACGTATGTATGTAACGTGTATTAGGGGCTAGCCCAATAAAATATTAAGTCAGAATAATTTTCCAAAAAGAATATATTTTACCACTGCCATACATTTTCAAAACACTTTGAAAGAAGGATCTTTAAGAAAACCCCTTCAAAACCCACAATCTTAGTGGTAAAACAAAATATTGAAATACAATTTTTATTAAAGAAACACTCCAAAATACCAAACAGTTTACAGTCTCTAAAAATCAAATGTTCTTTGGCAGGTGGTTGAAATGGTGTTAATGGCAAGGAATATCATCCAAAGCACACGAAACATGATATATTCGTTTGATGTCCAGTTCATTTTTTGTTCATATACCATGTTTTGTTCTTGTTGTTCATGGTCTGCTTTTATTTTCGTCTCATTTTGTTCACAACATCATAAATTATAATGGTCGTCGCAAAAAAAGGTATAAAATATACACAAATTATATTAAATGATGACTAGACACACAAAGTGTAGCAGAAGAAGATGATGAAGCAAAGGTCGCATGCCAATGGGTTTGTAAGAGTTATGGCATAACATGATTGTCGTCGGCAGCAATGTCGCATCCTTGTTCCTGGTATGAAATAAGGGAATGCCATAAATTTTGTCCCCCATTCTCCACTTACTCTTTGATTTTCAGCAGCGGCGGCAACAACCACAAGTTGTGCGTAACAAAACCGGAGCAGATATTTTTAATGGTATTCTCATGGCGACACTAAAGATGATACCAACCAACAATGATGGCTCATAAAAAGGGGTAAGTAGAGGTTTCAGGGTTACACAGTATTGTTCTTTCCAGAGATTTAAAAAAAAAATCTCCTGAAAACCGCCTGCTGTTGGTGATGAAGTGGGCAAGTGTTATCATTATAATGATAAAAAGTTCATGTTATGTAGGTAGCGCAAGGACCAAAGGGATTTGTGCGAAAAAATGCTTAAACACGTTTTTTTATTAATGAACTTTTTTGCGCTACTCTGCATGTACACGTAATGTCCATAATTATTATTATTATTTTTTTTGGTGTTCGAGTGACCTCTGTTTAATTTTTTTTTAATTTTTTGAAGTGGGTGTTAATTTTGTTTGCAGTGTTATTAAATGTATTTTATAAAAGCGAGGATATTATCATGTTTGGTGTACTCAAAAACGACCGCCACCTGTTTACTAATGGATTTTTAATGTTGAAAATTTACATTCATTAGACCCTGAAATCGAAGTAAGCATTAGGAAAAGCTATAGATGCTGCTGCAGAGCGTTTGATACCGCAATCAAAGAATTTGTAATGCGTTAAAGAAATTAAACCAAATGGTGTTTCACACACACATATATACTAATTATTTTTGTGATGATTATTAAGTCTCCAGAGATTATGATATAAATGTAGCTCAGAGCGAATACAAAAGTAATATGTAGGAAAACAAGCAAAAAAGTATCAGTCGGCTTTGCCGACAGAGATATACCCTCAGCCTGTGTATATTGAAACAATTTTTTTCCAAAAAACGCATGTATTTAGGGAGTTTTAAGAATTTTGGGCGTTTGAACTGACAAAAATGTTGATTAGGATTTAATATCAAAAGTTTTGCGGATGAGATACTAAAAAGAATGGATCTCCAGCCACTATATATGGTACCATAGGGGTTTTTTAGAACTTCAGGGATGTTTGTTCAAGAAGTATGAACTTGCCCCTGAAACAACTTTTACCATCGCAATTGAGGCAGCGAATGCAAGTTGCTTCAACAAAAATCAAAGTGATTCGAAAGCAGGTCTTAAAGTGAACATGTATCCGAAATTTTGAGTGGGAGGTACCGGATGGAGTGGACAAATATAGTCCATATTTGAACCTGATCTATATCTGGTAGATATATTAGGATGTGTAAAGTATGGACCAATTCGGCCACTCTCTTCAAGAGTTATCGTACGCACAATTTTTCCGAACATTTTTGAACTTTTGTGGGGTAGGTACCTGAAGGAGTGGACCGATATGGTTTATCTTAGAACATAAACTATGTTTGGACAAAATATTACTAAGGCCAAACTTTGGACCGAATCGGCAGACCTGTTCGAGAGTTATTTTGCCCTCCAACCTCCTCTCACGGTGTCATAGGGGTTTTTTGCAACTTTCAGGCTATTTTCTCAGAAAGTATGGACTTGCCCCTGATGAAACTTATACCGTCGTATGGAGGGCAGTGAATACAAGTTGCTAAAGTAAAAATCAAAGCGATTCGAGAGATGTTCCTAAACTGAACTTTTCCAACATTTTGTGTGGGAGGTACCCGACGGAGTGGACCGATTGAGTCCATATTAAAACCTGATCTAAGTCTGGTACACGCTCCACAATGGGCAAAGTATGGACCAAATCGGTTACACCCTTCAAGAGTTATCGTGCGTACAAATTTTCCGAACATTTTCGAACTTTTGTGGGGGAGGTACCGGAAGGAGTGGACCGATATAGCTCATCTTCGAACTTAAACTAAGTTTGGACAAAATATTACGAAAGCCAAAATTTGAACCGAATCGGTTCATCCCTTCGAGAGTTATCGTGCGCTCCAGCCAGCCAGACAGACGGACGGACATTGCTCACTCGACTCCAAATTGTCTGAAACACATTTCGTCCAAACATACTTGGGGTCTAAAACCATTATTTCGATGAGGCACATTTTGCCCGTATGAAAGTGTATATACCCTTCATAGCCTAAAGGCTGAGGGTATAATAAACGGGCTGTGCAGTTCATATATCTAAATCATATGTATTTGTCTAATAAAAATAAAAAATAAATAAAAAAGCGTTAAGTTCGGCCTCGATGAGCTTTTTACATCCTACACCATGAAATATTCAGAACTAAAACGACATAATTCTGTCCAAAATTTTAGGTGGACAAGTTTTCTGACCACTGGAAACCACAAATGTTAGCAAAAGTTAGCAAAAAAACTTCAAAGAATTTGAAATCGGACTGTACAGCTTACGCGGGCTGTACCAAATCGTGGACCCACATATGACCACAATTTTTGGCTCCTAGGAACTGCAGTCAATTTGGGCTGAACATTTGTATAAAACTTCAAAATACCTGAAATCGGAACATTTGTCAAAAAATTCACACATTCAGTGTGTAGGCTTACTACTGCCCCACATTGGCACCCATTGGATCATTGGGAATAAATAAACAATCGAGCGCCTAGAGGTCCAGTGGGCGCAAAAGTGCAAATATGTCGCTTAGGGATAGGTAATGCAAAGCAATAATCGATTTCTCGTTTTTTCGATTTGGGTCTAAAGTGCGATTCATCTGTATGGTGATTATTTCAATTGTCCTAAAACTCTACTTTCGACTTTTTGGTAAACGCAGAAAATCGATTATAATCGACTATTCGTCGATTTTCGAGTTTACTTTTGATCTCTTGCTGATTTTGTAGCTATCATAAAACAGTAGAACCGCCAAAGTTAACTAAAATCTATGGACAAAATAAAAAATCGATCACAAAATAATCGATTATGCGATTTTTCCCTCCACTCAAAACTCGACTTTAATTTTTAGACTTTTGACTACAAAAAGTCGACTAATCGATTAATCGAAAGTCG
Source organism: Musca autumnalis (assembly GCF_047663935.1). NCBI lineage: Eukaryota > Metazoa > Arthropoda > Insecta > Diptera > Muscidae > Musca > Musca autumnalis. Next base: position 201,405,630 of record NW_027411866.1, on the reverse strand, counting down.
ACTTACCAATCCCTGATATGGTTAAGGTGATAAATTAAAGTCTTTCACGATTTTGTAAACAAAACAAATTTGGGAGACTTTCAGAAAAAATGTGAATTTTTTAAAAAAAAAATTGAAAAACTTTACGAAAAAAGTTGAGTTTAGTAAGAAATTTTTTTTGAAAAAATCGCGGTATAAAAAAATTTGTGGATTTTAGACAAAAAAAAACTGGATTTTTTAAGAAAAAATTGGGATAGATTTCTATAGAAAAAATTTGTTATTTTAAGGAACACTTTAAGTGACGTAGGGGATGAAAGATACCAAGGAACGGTCCTGAACGGCTTTAACATGGCAAATGGACAATGACCTCCCGGTGGTGTCACCTGGGGAGCTGCCTTTAACACCCGTTAAAGGTAGTGAGCTAACATGTGCCGCGCGTTCACGCATAAGAACGTTAAAAACTTGGGTTTGGGTGTCGGGTTAGTAACCCTCCCCTAGAAAAAGCAGCCTACTATGAAAAAACAAAAGAAAAGAAAAACAAATCCCTCTAAAGTTAACGACCCTCGCAAACGTTTTAAGGACCATGATCTGCGAATCTGCACCTGGAATGTTCGCACACTTTATAGAGAAGGTGCAGTTTACGCATTGGCAGATGTACTTGAAAAGTACAAGGCCGGCATTACTACCATACAGGAAATACGATGGAACGGGAAAGGCGTCACAACAACACCTAAAGGTGACGCACTGTATTATAGCTGCCATGACATAAAGTATGAGTTTGGTTGCGGATTTGTAGTTGGTCGGAGGTTAAAACACCTGGTCTCCAGCTTCGCACCCGTGAATGAAAGACTTGCTACAATTCGAATAAAAGCAAAATTCTTCAACATCAGCTTTATTTGCGCTCATGCTCCCCCACTGAAGACAAGGACGAACAGACCAAAGATATTTTTACGAGCGCTTAGAAGAAACTTATGACCGATTGAAACTTACTAGGCGATTTTAATATCAAAATTGGAAAGGAGAATATCATTGGCCCAACAGTCGGAAAATTCAGTCTCCACAATGAAACATCTGACAATGGCATGAGGCTGATAGACTTCACAGCGGCAAAAAACATGGTAGTTAGCAGCACCAGATTTAAACATCTCGACATCCATAAGGGCACCGGCTGTCTCCAGATCAGAAAACGAGAAATCAAATTGACCATGTTGTGATAGATGGAAGACATTCATCGAGCGTGTTGGATGTGCGCTCGTTCCGAGGACAAAACATAGACCCGGACCACTACCTAGTTGCAGCAAAAGTACGCACCCGGTTAAACGTAGCAAACAAAGTACGAACAGACACAACACGAAAGTTAGACATCGGTAAGCTGCAATCACAACAGATAGCCACAGCATATTTCACTCAACTAGCCCAATTGCTTAATCAAAGCACTCCTCATCCCGATAACATATCAGCGCAATGGCAATGTATTGCAGACTCCATGCAAACAGCCACAAAATCAGTGCTTGGATACCAGAGACCTCCACCAAGGAAACCATGGTATGACCAGGGCCCTATTCCACGAAACAACTTATCGCTTTTCACTTTGCACTTATCAAAATTACGCAGAAGAAAACGTTGGTGGAACAGAAATTAAAAAGAGGACAAATATTTTTTAAGGACTTAGGCCCTCAATTAACATATCACTTACCAAAAATAACGGTTCTGTGGAAAACAAAAATGTGAAAACTTTCAAAAATATTGCTAAGTGCAAAGTGAAAAGTTGATAAGTTGTTTCGTGGAATAGGGCCCAGAAGTGTCGTGCTGCTACCGAAGGGAAAAATGCGGCATATAGTGCTACTTTACAATCCGCACGAGAGCGCACGAGAGAAATATCGGGAGAAAAGGAGAGAGGAGAAACGTCTTTTCCGCAGGAAAAAGAGAGAGATGGAAAAGCAGGAGTGTGAAAAAATCGAGAAGTACAGAAGCCAGTCCGAAAATTCTACCAAAGAGTGAAACATCAAACTGATGGCTTTGGTACAGACACCTCATCCTGTAGAGACCAGCAAGGTAATCTGGTAACTGATACAGATAGTGTGCTAAGGATATGTAAAGAGCATTTTTCACAAACTGTTGGTATCCAATAGTAGCGAAGACGACGAAGATACCACAAACCCAATCCCAGAAGATGGTATTGAATGTATACCGCCCAGCCAAGATGAGGTAAAGACAGCATAAAACCGGCTGAAGAATAATAAGGCAGCAGGGGCCGATGGCTTACCAGCCGAGCTGTTCAGAACCGGATGCGACACGCTGATAAGGTGTATTCATCAGCTAGTTAGCACCATCTGGCAGGAAGAACGAGTATCCGATGATTGGAACCTGAGTATCCTGTGCCCCGTCCATAAGAAAGGAGATAAAACTGTATGCTCTAACTATAGGGGCATAAGTCTACTCCCGATTGCCTACAAGATCGTGTCAGGAATATTGTGCGAACGACTAAAGCCCATTGTCAACGAAATAATTGGACCATACCAATGCGGCTTTAGACCTGCAAGTCCACCATTGACCAGATATTTACCCTGCCGCAAATCCTGGAGAAGACCCAAGAGATGCAGATCGACACCTACCACCTTTTTGTCGATTATAAAGCAGCCTTCGACAGCCCGCTACATTCAAAGGTATTCCAGGCCATGTCTGAATTTGGTATCCCCGCAAAGCTCATTCGGCTTTGTAAAATGACTTTAACTTACACATAATCTTCAGTTAAAAAAGGAAAGAACCTCTCCGAAGAGTTTTGTACCAGAAGAGGTTTCAGGGAAGGAGACAGCCTTTCGTGTGATTTTTTCAACATCCTGCTAGAAATGGTTATACGAGCGGCAAACGTCAAAAGAAGTGGCACAATCTACACCAATAGTCACATGTTACTTGCTTATGCTGATGATATAGACATAGTGGGCCGATCAGTAAAAGAAGTAACTGATACCTTTATAAAGGTCGAAGGAGAATCTGCTAAAGTGGGTCTGGCGGTAAACAGTGAGAAGACCAAGTTGATGGTGTCGACGCACAATGCGTCCATTGAGATCGGATCAACTGTTGAAGTTGGTTCCTATAATTTTGAGGTAGTAAAAGACTTCGTATACCTCGGCACCGCCGTAAACACAACAAACGACATCAGTTGTGAAATAAAAAGAAGAATTGTATTGGCCAACAGATGCTACTTTGGCTCAAGTAAGCACTTTAAAAACATAGCCATAACTCGTCAAACAAAAATATCGCTTTACATAACACTGATACTACCCGTGCTGATGTATGGTTACGAAACCTGGGTACTTGCGCAGGCAGATAAGGCAGTGCTTGGCGTGTTTGGGAGAAAAATTCTTCGAAAGATCTACGGACCGATCTGCGTTGACGGTGAATGTCGACGTCGTATGAACCACGGGCTGTATCTGCTATAGAACGACATCGATATCGTTAAACGTATCGAGATGCAGCGATTGCGTTGGCTAGGCCATATAATAAGAATGAGCGATGATGAACCCGCTAAAAAGGCGTACAGATTCGAGCCACATGGTGGTGCACGCAGAATTGGCAGGCCAAAGAATAGATGACGCAAACAAGTGGATGAAGAGATGACAAGGCGCGGTATTCCAAAAAGCGAAGCACTAAACTGAGAGAATTGGAGATCTTTTCTTAGTTCGGTCTATGGAAAAACTGTTCTGTAATGGGACAGCTAAGTTAGTAAGTAATCTCTAACCGGACAAGAAGAGTAAAAAAAAACTTTTGGGAATATATTCTTAGTTCGGAACAAAACATTCTGTGTACAATATTACTACCTAAGTAAGTCATGTAACATGTTTGAGGGTTTTATCATAGTGTATGGTATAAAAAGTTCGGACTGGTGAAACTGAACAAAGTTTTTACATGCATATCTTCCCACAAACATGAGTGAAGAGAAAAAGGAGACTTCTCTGATTCCAATGAGTGTACCCTGATTCATATTTGCTCAAAAATACGTAACCGAGTCCGAACTTGAGGCACTAATTGTAGAGAAGTTTTGAATGGCTGAAATACTCAAGTAGTGTCGGCAATATTACGCATACCAGTACTAATTGCTACCGTTGAAAATGTGATGCTGTCTGGCTTGGAAATCAATGCCAAGCAATCAGCTTTTTGATAATTTTGAAATTAGTGTTATTATCCATATACACTTTTGTCACAACCTGCAATCAGTACTAAGTTTAAGATATAGCTCCAACAATCATCATAAAATCTGCATCTGCCATAAAAAGCTATCTATATTTTAAGAGATTCCATTAACAAATGATGTTCATATTGGAGGTTCATTCTGATTGTCCATGGGAAGCAATAAAAAAAATCTTGGCATTTTCGTGGAGTTGTAAACAACACTTATGGAGACACAACCTCAGAATGTCATCGCCATAAAAATATATATTGAATGGCGCCAGGATTATTGGCAGCAACGCAAGGATATCAAAGTATACCAATAACAAGGCAACCTAATGGTACGCAAAAGGACAAAAACCAAAACACAACCACCATTAAATGTTTAAAAAGACAGATAGGAAGCAACCGTACACGAGACACCACAAAAAACGCAAGAAGAAGTAAACGAAGAGTGAGCAAAAAACACATATACATACAGACAGACGCACACTGTTTTTGTTGTATTTACAGATGAGTGTTTTCCGGATTTTGTAAAACAAAAAATATGTTTTTGGGGTATGTATTGTTGTTTGTATTGTTTGTTTGTATTGTTGTATTGAAAAACGAGGAAGAAAACTTTATCAAACTGGGGGTGGGTTATTTTTTCGGTGGGATTTATAAGGACATTTTTGTATTTTTACGGTTTTTTATAAATTTTCTTTAAATTTAGTTCAAAAGTATTATAACTGAATATATCACACGAAATGTTTCTATATTTAATTAAAGAATAAATATTTATTTATATTTGTTGTTGTTGTTTCGTTCTTGTTATCTTATCAGCACCACACCAACAGCAACAACAGTACATGGCACAATTGTTCTAACAAAAACAGAAACACCTTTCATTTTCAATTGGAAATTTACCTTTTCTATGACAAGTCTTGCACTTAACTCCTTCATTGTGAAATTCAATAATTTACATTCCACGTCAGAAAAAAATATTTATTTAACTTTGCATTTAAATTTTCCAATTATTGTAATCAAATTTTCTTTTTATTAACACAACTTTTCACCATTATTTTATTTAAATTAATGACACAAACGACAACAACACACAAATCTTTGGCACATTTTCCTTTCGTATGAAAAAAACACACTCCCGAATGACCAATTAAATGTTATAAATAAATTTTGTTTTTTGTTTTTGCTTTTTTTTCTCAACTTTAATAATAAATTTTGTTAATTATATTCTTTGGTTTTTTCTTTTCTTTTTTCTCTGTTTCCGTTTTCACAAATTCCAACTAGAACGCGACACACTCACTAAAGTTAGAATTTACAAAAGAAGACCGGCAAATGGGACAGCAAGAGAGAGTAAGAAAAAAAACAGTAAAATGTTGTTATTTATCAACCACTTTAAAAATATGATATCAAAATACACTACGCGAGAGGAGGAAGAGAGTGTTTGCGAGAGAAGGGAGAGAGGGAGGTTAATGCCACCGTGTTATAAAATGTGTGTATGTTAACTTGAGGGTGGGTATGTTAAAGATACCGACTACAACCCCCCTTTCGGATTTAAAGAAATTACTCTCAAATGCAGTCATGGTAACAGTGACACACTCACAAACCACAGATATAACAATAAATTAAAATGCAGGGTTGGAAAATACGGTAGTATTTGGTGCTGTTCCAGTTAAAAATTCGTATCGATGAAGTGGTGTGAGTTATCGGAAATTCAGAGTTATCGATAATGGTGAAATATTTCAAAACAACATGAGGTTAATCGGGGAATAACATACACTACAGGTCATGGCACAATAATACAGGTACAACGGCAAAAACAGCTGATTATCACACTTGTTGTCACAATGCATTATTGTGAATAAAATTACATACAAAAAGTAAACAAGCAATTCAAAGTAATGCGTTATTGTGAAAATTTTTGATGTTTGGTGCGGTAAAAGGCCCGATAATTGTTATCGATCTAACACCTTCATGCTACAGGTCCTCCGCTATAACAAGAAACTAAATTATCAAAATTTCGGAATTTGTTCTTCTTCTCCTTTTTTAAAAAAAGTTATGAAAATTGCAGACTTCAGAAAAATTTCGAGTAGGGGTGATATAAGGCTGGGTTTTTGGAAAATTAGTAGTTGTGTATGTGTACTAAAAGTACTAAGTGATACTAAATTAGGTACTATTTGGATTTTGGGGAACAGGTAGACCTGAAATACTGAAATTTGGAATAACAATTACTGTTGGAGTATAGAATTGAGGTAGTTTTAAAAATTAGTACTTATCTGTACGGAAAGCAATAAATAGTACTAAATTGATAAAATGTAGATTTGAGTGAAGGGATATAGCAGAAAATATGAAATTTGGAATAATGGTTACAGTTGGAGTATGGGAAATTTGGGTGTTGGTTATTAGTACTTTTTTGCACGAAGAGTAGTAAATTATACTAATTTGGTACAATTTGGATTTTGGATAACATATGGAACCGAAATGCGGACATTTGAAATTAAGATTACTGTTGGAGTACAGGATTAAGGTAGTTCTGGAAATTGGTACTTTATTGTACGAAAAGGACTAAATGGTACTAAATTTGGTACAATTTGCATTTAGGTGAACGGATAGAGCTGTAAACCTGAAATTTATATTTAAGGTTGCTGTTGGAGTGTCGGATTGAGATATGTAGGTAGTTTTGGAAATTCTTACTTATATATACGAAAAGTACTAAATGGTACTAAATTTGATACTATTTGGATTTAAGAGAACGGATAGACCTGGAATCCTGAAATTTGGAATTAAGAGTATTGTTCGGATATAGGATTGATGTAGTTTTAAAAATACGTACTTATGTGGACAAATAGTACTAAATTTGGTACTACTTGGACTTGGGTGATCGGATAATGTTGGAGTGTCGGATTGACATTTGCTTAAGAAAAGTACTAACTAGTACTGAATGTTGTACTACTTGGATTTGGCAGAACGGATTCTATTAAGATTACTGTTGAACTATAGGATTGAGGTACATTTAAAAATTCGTACTTATGTGTACGAAAAGTAATAAATGGTTCTAAATTTGATGCAATTTGGATTTGGTTGAACGGATAGAGGTGGAATCTGATAGGGGAGGATTTACGTAGTTTTGGAAATCCTTACTTATGTGTACGATAAGTTACAAATGGTACTAATAAAATTAAGATTACTGTTGGAGTGATGGATTGATTGATAGTTATTGAAATTCGTTCTTATGTGCATGAACGGTACTAAATGGTGTAATAGATTTGGTACAATTTGGGTTCGGGTGAGCGAATAGAGCTGGAATCCTAAAAATTGGAATTAATGTGGAATAGAGATATGAAAGTAGTTCTAGAAGTTTTTACTTATTTTTACAAAAAGTGCGAAATGATAACAAATTTGGTACTTTTTTGGTATTTGCTAGAACTGGGATTTTTTATTTTTTGGTATAAGTTTACTGTTTGTGTGTAGAATGGAGATAAAAATATGATTCCCGATATTAGTGCCTATGTGTACGAAAAGTACTAAATAGCACAGAATGTGATCCAATCTTTTTTGTGTAAAGGGGTAGAGCTGAAATTGTGAAATTCGGTATTTGGATAGCAGTTGGCGTTTAGAGTGGAGATAAGGAGGAGGTTCAGGAAATTAGCACTTATGTTTACGAAAAGGAAAGGAACAGAAGGAACTGCAAATGAGTATCGCGGTTGGGATATAGTGTGGATACTGGGATGTAATTTATACCTATAATAAGTTCTAAATATAGTACCATTGGTATAAGTACTAAATTTAGTACCATTGGTATTGGTATTGGATACTTCGAATTTTTGTATTATGGTCAGTGTTCGTGTTAAGATAAGGAGTTTTAAAATGCATTCAAACTCTGAAATTAGGTATGGAGGTCGCTGTGTCCTAAGTTATCGATGAGGCGTTGGAAGTAACTACTACTATAAGACTACGAAAAGTACAAACTGGTACTTACTTTGCTGTTAGGTGTTGGAATGAAGCTGAGCAAAAAGGGCTAAATTCAAACGTCTCAAAAATTCACTTTTATATAGGGGCCGTGTAAAAGTGTGCACATTAAGTATCACAAATTCCGAAATTACAACTAATTCGGTTGAAAATGTGGATAAAATCTTCAAAATAACGCTCTAATTAAAAATGGACAGAAGTGCAAAATTTTGTTAATTAAATTTATATCCTCAAAGAATTTAGAGTCAAAAAACGTGGACTTTTATGGCCATTTTGCATACCGGAAAGACCTATAAAAGGTTTTTATCTGCGAAATGAAATTGCAGTTTTGAAAATTCGCATTAAAAGTGAATTAAATGCTGTGCAGTATTTTTCAAACGGGCAATAAATCTTAAATTTTTAATTAAATTAATGGTTCAAGTCTCCTACATTTTTGAAGCGTTACTTTTTCCTACCAAAAAACTTTAATTTTTATTATTTCATCTACAAAAAAAAAATAACACTTTCCGGTTCATTTTTATTTCATTGATTTTATGGTGCAGAGAGCCACAACCATTTATGAAGCAGTTGAGATTCAACTTCATTCAAAGTTCTATAATAGGGTTATCTTGAAGAAAGAAGCATTTTTAGGCGTTTAGTGTGGACATGTTAGCACGACATTCATAAATTTTAATTTGGCAAAATGTCTATTAAAGGAAGAAAAAAAATTTTGGTCGAATTTTTGAACTTCAATTTGGCTACTGTACATTTCGGTAGCAGCACGACACTCCGGGTCATACCATGGGTCCCCATGGAGGTCTCGGGTAACCAAACTTGGATTTTGCGGCTGTTTGCATGGAGTGGGCAATACTTTGTCACTGTACTGGTATGCTAACGAGACGAGGAGTGCCTGTGATTAAGCAATTGAGCCAATTGGTTGGAATATGCTGTGATTGCAGCTTAACGATGTCCAACTTCAGTGTTATGTCTGTTCGTACTTTATTTACTATGTTTAATTGGGTACGTGCGTTTGCTGCAACAATGTTCTGGTCCGAGTCTTGCTTTTAGGTCTGGAGACACACAGGAGTACTCAAAATAGTTAAATCTGATACCACTAACTACCAGCTGCGAAGTCTATCAGACCCATTCCATTGTCAGATGTTTCACTGTGGAGACTGAATTCCAAGACTATTAGGCCAAAGATGTTCGCCTTTCCAATTTTGGCATTAAAATCGCCTAGAAGTATTTTAAAGTCATGGGCAGGATAACGGTCATATGTTTCTTCAAAGCGCTCGTAAAATATATATGTATTTGGAATTTTAGTACTTGTCTTTAGTGGGAGCACGAGCGCAAATAAAGCTAATGTTGAAGAATTTTGCTTTTATCCAAATTGTAGAAAGTCATTCGTGAAGCTGGAGACCAGATGTTTTAACCTCCGACCAACTTCAAGTCCGCTATCAAACTCATACTTTGTGTCATGGCAGCTATAATACAGTGCGTCACCTTTAGGTGTTGTTGTGACGCGTAAGCTGCACTTTCTCCTTAAAGAGTGCGAACATTCCAATGGTCTTTAAAACGTTAATACTTCTTCTCCTTACAAAAACTAGTGGCTACCGCTGAAGAATGGTTAACACATATATTATTGTGGTGTCATTCCATTGACTGTTACGTGGGCTGAATGATAACTATCTGGCCTAACAATGAAAGCGCGAATATTTACCATCAAAAACTGTTTTATTGTTTTCTTAAGTATTTCAGCATGATTTATACACATTTTCGTGCGCTCAACCCTATTGGCGAAGCATTTTTTCCACTCCGAATGAGACACCTCCAAAACATGGTTTTTGAACGCTTTTACAGCATCTTCAGGCAACAAAACTCGTCGACCTTTTTCCTTGATGTGCTGGAATCAAATGAAGTCATTGGATGGATCCCCAGTCAAGGCTGTACTGTGGATGAGCCATCAATTCCACGTTTTTTTGTCGGTCAAACAGGCGCTGGTTTGAATGGATGTGCAGAGCAATGAGGGAAAAGAAAAGATAAATAAAAACACAGAGGTATCAGTTCTTTTATAATAATAAATGTTTGCTGGTTTATTGAATTGTTTGTTCTGTTTATGACAACAAGATTACCTTTTGCTAGGTGCTTTCTCTTTTAAATGTCATGATGCAGAATGATTTGTCTTCTCTTGTTCGTTTTTCGAATTTCTCAGGACACTTTAGGCAAACAAATTATAGTGTACCACTCAGAATTAACCGTCCTATATTTCTCTAGCCGTATAGTCGCCACACGGTCAGTTTTTCTGAAGAAACTGGCAACCTTTTGCTTCGAAGTACATCTTACATGAACAACTTTCGTTTGATTTGGCTCGCTTTCGAAGACCCGAACGGCCGATTCCCGCTGTTGTTTAAGGCTCCTAAGCATAGATCCTAGATTCGTCGTCTGTGACGGACTTATAAAAGTCGTTTACAGCACCGCGATTTATTTTATTCACAATTTCTTTGAACCAATTCACAGGAGCCTTTTTCAGAAATCCATTTTTGCGGCCAGGTGTTTATGCAATATCAAATGTTAGTTGGTGCAAATGCCCAAGGATGCATCTATCTCACGGTATTTAACATGTCGACCTCGTATTATCCGTTCATGCATGGCATATTTTTTTCTGGCACAACGACCGATTTTGGTCGACCCTTACAACCTTCGTTTTTTGGCGAGTGGCGATCACGGTTGAATTCATTGATCCAGTTGTTCATAGTCCTATAGGATGGCCCTTTATCGACATACAACGATTTAATTTGATCGATTCATTTGATCAGCCTTCGTATTTATTGGTAAGGGTAGTTGTAAAAAACTAACACGTCAGGGCTGTAAAAAGTTGCTTTAACAGTTTTCAGTTTAAACACACATACATATATATGTATGTGTGCCTGTAAATGACCCATAGCCTGAGTATCAATTTTTAATAACAGTTAATTTCTCCCATACGAAAAAGTAAATCTTAACTATTTATTAAGAGTAAGATTTGAAAACGTACATTCGTTTATTTTTTATCAATAGTACTCTTTGTTGACGTTCACTTTTTTATCAACCCATTTTAAACTGATAACAGGCGCAACTGTTCAGATGTACATACGATTGTTGTCTTCATTAACAAAAACATGTAGGTATTGACTTAAAGCAGGGATGTCCAAAATGTTCCTGTGTTATTAAGTGGTAAGAACATTTTAGCTTTGCTACACAAAGCCAAATCCAATGAAAACAATACCTATTATACGCTGCCACGAGAATGGGTATTGCTCGACATCGGTGTATTAAAATTAATGAAAGTGATAACATTGTGTTCGGTGTTTCTTCCGTCTACATATTTTGTACCTTATAACTAGTGACGTCATATAGAAACCGGTATTTTAGTTTAGTTCTACCAGTTTACCGGTACACAGGTAGAATACCAAAACATGTGCATTGATAATATAACGGGAGGGAGTGTCGGCAGGGCTGCCAGATTACTTTTATTGAAAATCGTCAAAATGACGATTTTTTAAATTAAAATCGTCAAATCTATTTTACAAAATCGTCAAAAAAATCGTCAAAAATTAAAATGTTAATATTTAGTTAGATTTAAATATATTTTTAATTAAAATACACATTAAATGGCAATTCGAGTTAGTAAACATATTTTTACTTCAAATCAGTATTAAATTAAATGATTAATTAAACGATTTTGTAAATAAATATTTGAGTTAACATTCTCAACAAGTCGGGTTTAATCAATGTGTCTAACAATGTATTTTGTTAAGTATACTTTACATTGAATACTTATGAAAAGAATTTCGATACATTGTATTTCGTTTTGTGAAGATTTACTTGGCTGAAAACTCGTTTCACATTTGCTGGCGAATGTGGTAATACCTATCATTATTTTCTTTAAAAATTTTGTTATTAAAGGAAAAACATATGAACCATAAACACGTTTCAAATCATATATCGACACCTCCAAATAATAGTATGCTAAGTCTAAAAAGTGAGTTTTGTAGGAGAAGCTCTCAAAGTGTGGAAATTTTTTTGAACTTCAGTACTATGCTAAGTCAATATTTGTTTATAACTTCTGTTCGGATTGACCGATCATTACCAAAATTAGACAGAATTTAAGTTAAAGGACGTTCGACACCTCCAAATAATAGTTTGCTAATTCTGAAAAGCGAGTTTTGCAGGACAATCTCTAAAAGTTTGGAAATTTCTTTGACCTTCAGTACTATGCAAAGTAAACATTTGTTTATAACTTCTGTTCGGATTGTCCGATCATTACCAAAATTTGACAGAATTTAAGTTAAAGGACGTTAAATATAAAAATGTAAAGAACTTGAAAACATGCTAAGTCGACTTAGCATACTATTGTTTGGAGGCGTCGATATTAAAATGCGAAATAAATCCGTTTCATTATTTTCAAAAATTTCCACAAAATCCAAAAGCTTTAGTTCACGAAACTATGAATCCAATTTTTGCTTTCCCTTCTTGTTGACAAAATGTTAAAATCCGTTAAGGATGTCGAAAAATCAATAAAACTATTTTCAAAATCCAATCTATTAAACTTTTAAAATTTCTGCACAAAGCTCAATATAACGCAGTTAATTGCCGAGAACAGAATCTACTATTGTTGAAATTTTGACTTTTGTTCCTTTATAAATTTACCAAAAAATAGGAGATTGTTGCAGGTTCTGAAGCAGGGCAATTATATATTTTGCTTGTTTTCATTGAATTCTGTTTGGTTCTAGTTGAAAATTCCTTTGTACATATATGCACCCAAAAATATTGTCAACATTGATGAAATCTGATACATATAGCTAAAATACATGTTCTGGCAAAATTTCAAGCTTCTAAGTTAAAAAATAACAATCATTGTGATTATTGTTTAACACTTAATTTTTAGAATCAACTAAGTTTTTACAATTTCATACTTTACAACATTTTTTATGACTGCATTAGCAAAATATCCAAAAATCGTCATTTTTTGGGTAAAATTCGTCAAATCGTCATTTATCAATTTTTTGGCCAAAAATCGTCAAAATGACGATAAATCGTCAAATCTGGCAGCCGTGAGTGTCGGTCGTATTGTTTAATTGTTAAATTAACAATATCATGATCGAAGAGAGGGAGAGAGAGGGATTGACTGAGCCGGAGAGAATTAACAGTAAACTTTACTGATGGGCAAATTGCGAGAGACTCATGTATTTTTTACACTTTTGTGTGTGAGGCAGAGCATTTCTGCCCATCAGTGCAGTAAAGGTTCATTGTACACAAAACGGGGGTGATTGAAAGGTTATGCATGTTGTACAGGTGAGTTCGTTGTTTAAATATGACCATTATCGATTTCTGTTTGACTTCAATGGTTTTGGTTAGGGTTACCGTATTAATCAGTTGTAATAAAATGTCGGGAGCAGTTCGTATCAACTACAGTATGGGCGAACAATGTGGTTTCAGTGTCACTTATTGTAGAGAAATGTTGGTCAGATATTTCTGGCGAAGATAATGTTTTTTTTTTCTGATAAGAGTATTTATATTGACACATATAAGTTAAATAGTCAATATTTGTAGCACTATTTATTTAGTAAATTAATACACAACTATTTTAATTTTAGAGAACGTGCACCACTGCAGACATATCTGTCACATCCTAGCTGGAAAGAAAAATTGAAATGAAATTCAATTCAAGAAGAGAGCATTTCGACTGAAATCATAATACAAAGTACATATTATATAGCACAAGTGAATGTACATTTTATGGCATATGTTTGGAACATATTCATTTGCTTTTTATGTCTCTTGATATTGTTGTCTTTTGCTTAGTTTTTTAAGCCAATTTTATTATGGAGAGCTGTTTTAGTTTTAATATTTCTTTTTCGCCTTTAAGGATTCTCATCATGAAGATGCAAAGTTTTTTGTTCCTGCAGCATTATAATATGCAGGTTCCTTTTAAGAAATTTATGTTTTTTTATTGCTGTTTTGTTTAAATAATGGATTTCTTTATTTACATTTCAGTTTATTCTTAACGAGGGAGACTATGTCTGAGTTTTATGATACGCATGTGAATTGAATGGATTTGTTGAGTATGTTGTCGGTATGTGTATGTGCGTGCATGGATATACTTATGTGATTACTCCTTGTGGTTTTATTCCATAAGAGTGGCGTTGTCAAAAAAACTAAGGATGTCATAAAAGTATAAAACATTAGTATGCATTTCAAATAAAAGCAAACAATGTATTCATTGTCGTGATGAAAGAATATATAGAGATGTTTTGTCTTTGTTTTGGGGAGAGAGGGTAGGGTAGGGGAAGTGGAACGGTATTAAGAGAATTGTATAAAATAAAAAAAAACTTCAATTATATGTATGTGTCCTAATTTCTAGATTTATGAAAGGAAATGACAACCATACTAAAACCTGCTAATAACATCTAAATATAAAAATCCACTACACAAGAACAGGAATTTGTACCCCGATAGTGTAAACACATTTGAAGCTCATAATAAAACTGGGATCTTTAAATACATTTTCCCACTTTCATTGCGGAATCCCTTAAGAAATGTTCCTTTTTATAAAATGCTTCTTTAGTATTATTATTTTTATAGGAGAAGGCCTTATTTTTTAGAAGAAGTCTCCATTTATAAATGACCCCTATAGGATGTGAGTTATCTATAGGTGGAGGAGGTCTTCCATCTACCTTTTTCGGAGATCTTCTATCTGCAGAAGACGCATTAAGAAGGTTTTCCATCTATAGAAGACCACTTTGGAATGTTTTCTATGTATAGAAGACCCCTTCGGAGTTCTTTTATCTGTAAAACACATAACTAGGTAGTTTTTCTATCTATAGAAGACTGTTTGGAAGAACTACCCTTTCGGAGGATCTATAGAAGAACCCCTTCGGAGGTAGTCTATCTATAGAAGACCCCTTTCGGAGGCCTTTTATCGAAAAATACCTATTTCGAAGGTCTTCTCTCTATAGCCTTTCGGAGGTCTTCTATATATAGAAACCCCCTTTCGGAATACTTCTTTCTGTAGAAGACCCCTCTCGGAGGTCTCCTATCTATAGAATACACCTTTTGCAGGCCTTCGATCTATAGAAGACATCTTTCGCAGGTCTTCTATTTATAAAAGACCCCTTTCGGAGGTCTTTTTTCTATGTAAAGAAGACTTCTTTCAGAAGCTTTCTATCTATTGAAAACCTCTTTCGGAGGTCTTCTATCTATAGAAGACTCCGTTCGGAGGTCTTCTATCTATAGAACACTCCATTTGGAGGTCTTCTATCTATAGATGACTCCTTTTGGAGGTCTTCTATCTATAGAATACTCGTTTCGAAGCCTTCTACCTATAGAAGACTTCTTTTGGAGGGCTTCTATCTATACAATACCCTTTTCGGAGGTCTTCTATCTTTAGAAGACGTCATTCGGAGAACTTCTATCTATTGAAAACCTTTTTTTTCTATATATAGAAGACTCCTTTCGGAGGTCTTCTATCTATAGTACAGTCCTTTCGGAGGTCTTCTATCTATAGAACCAGGGGTGCCAAGTTGGTGGTTTTTCCGCTACTTGTGGTGATTTTTGACGTACAAAAACCACTGTTTAAGCAGGAATGTCAACAGTTTTAAGGTAAAAATCGCTACAGACCTATGGTGCGTATGTGGCTGTAGCGATTTTTACCTCGGAACAGTTGGCACCCCTGTATAGAACACTCCATTTGGAGGTCTTCTATCTATAGGACACTCAATTTGGAGGTCTTCTATCTATAGAAGACTCCTTTTGGAGGTCTTCTATCTATAGAATACCCCTTTCGGAGGTCTTCTATCTATAGAAGACTTCTTTCGGAGGTCTTCTATCTATAGAACACTCCATTTGGAGGTCTTCTATCTATAGAAGACTCCTTTTGGAGGTCTTCTATCTATAGTAGACCCCTTTCTGGAGTCGTCTATCTATAGAACACTCCATTTGGAGGTCTTCTATCTATAGAATACTCCTTTCGAAGACTTCTACCTAAAGAAGACTCGTTTTGGAGGGCTTCTATCTATAGAACACTCCCTTTGGAGGACCTTTTGGAGGTCTTCTATCTATAGAATACTCCTTTCGAAGCCTTCTACCTAAAGAAGACTCGTTTTGGAGGGCTTCTATCTATAGAACACTCCCTTTGGAGGTCTTGCATCTATAGAACACTCCATTTGGAGGTTTTCTATCTACAGAACACTCCATTTGGAGGTCTTCTATCTATAGAAGACTCCTTTCGAAGCCTTCTACCTATAGAATACTAATTTTGGAGGGCTTCTATCTATAGAATACCCCTTTCGGAGGTCTTCTATCTATAGAATACCCCTTTCGGAGGCCTTCTATATTTAGAAGACGTCATTCGGAGAACTTCTATCTATTGAAAACCGTTTTCGGAGGTCTTCTATCTATAGAAGACTCCTTTCGGAGGTATTCTATCTATAGAACACTCCTTTCGAAGTCTTCTATCTATAGAAGACTCCTTTCGGAGGTCTTCTATCTATAGAACACTCCATTTGGAGATCTTCTATCTATAAAAACTCTCTTTCGAGGACTTTTATCTATAGAAGACACATTTAGGAGGTTTTCTATTCATAGAAGACCTCTTTGTAGGGGTATTCTTTCTGTTGAAGACACAATAAGGAGGTTTTCGGAGGTCTTCTATTTATAGAAGACCCCTTTCGGAGATTTCCTATCTATAGAAAACCCCTACGGAGATCTCCTATCTATAGAATATCCCTTTCGGAGGTCTTCTATTTGTAGAAGACCCTCTTCGGAGGTATTCTATATGTAGAAGACCCTCTTCGGAGGTATTCTATCTGTAGAAGACCCCTTTCGAAGGTCTTCTCTCTATAACCTTTCGGCGGTCTTCTATATATAGAAAACCCCTTTCGGAATACTTCTTTCTGTAGAAGACCCCTCTCGGAGGTCTCCTATCTATAGAATACACCTCTTGCAGGCCTTCGATCTATAGAAGACATCTTTCGCAGGTCTTCTATTTATAAAAGACCCCTTTCGGAGGTCTTTTTTCTATGTAAAGAAGACTCCTTTCAGAAGCTTTCTATCTATTGAAAACCTGTTTCGGAAGTCTTCTATCTATAGAAGACTCCGTTCGGAGGTCTTCTATCTATAGAAGACTCCGTTCGGAGGTCTTCTATCTATAGAAGACTCCGTTCGGAGGTCTTCTATCTATAGAACACTCCATTTGGAGGTCTTCTATCTATAGATGACTCCTTTTGGAGGTCTTCTATCTATAGAATACTCGTTTCGAACCCTTCTACCTATAGAAGACTTCTTTTGGAGGGCTTCTATCTATACAATACCCCTTTCGGAGGTCTTTTATCGTTAGAAGACGTCATTCGGAGAACTTCTATCTATTGAAAACCCTTTTCGGAGGTCTTCTGTCTATAGAAGACTCCTTTTGGAGGTATTCTATCTATAGAACACTCGATTTGGAGGTATTCTATCTATAGAATACCCCTTTCGGAGGTCTTCTATCTATAGTACAGTCCTTTCGGAGGTCTTCTATCTATAGAACACTCCATTTGGAGGTCTTCTATCTATAGGCCACTCCATTTGGAGGTCTTCTATCTACAGAAGACTCCTCCTTCTACCTATAGAAGACTTCTTTTGGAGGGCTTCTATCTATACAATACCCCTTTCGGAGGTCTTCTATCGTTAGAAGACGTCATTCGGAGAACTTCTATCTATTGAAAACCCTTTTCGGAGGTCTTCTGTCTATAGAAGACTCCTTTTGGAGGTATTCTATCTATAGAACACTCGATTTGGAGGTATTCTATCTATAGAATACCCCTTTCGGAGGTCTTCTATCTATAGTACAGTCCTTTCGGAGGTCTTCTATCTATAGAACACTCCATTTGGAGGTCTTCTATCTATAGGACACTCCATTTGGAGGTCTTCTATCTACAGAAGACTCCTTTTGGAGGTCTTCTATCTATAGAATACCCCTTTCGGAGGTCTTCTATCTATAGAACACTCCATTTGGAGGTCTTCTATCTATAGAAGACTCCTTTTGGAGGTCTTCTATCTATAGTAGGCCCCTTTCTGGAGTCGTCTATCTATAGAACACTCCATTTGGAGGTCTTCTATCTATAGAAGACTCCTTTTGGAGGTCTTCTATCTATAGAATACTCCTTTCGAAGCCTTCTACCTAAAGAAGACTCCTTTTGGAGGGCTTCTATCTATAGAACACTCCCTTTGGAGGTCTTCCATCTATAGAACACCCCATTTGGAGGTCTTCTATCTATAGAACACTCCATTTGGAGGTCTTCTATCTATAGAAGACTCCTTTCGAAGCCTTCTACCTATAGAAGAGTAATTTTGGAGGGCTTCTATCTATAAAATACCCGTTTAGGAGGTCTTCTATCTATAGAATACCCCTTTCGGAGGCCTTCTATCTATAGAACACTCATTTCGAAGTCTTCTATCTATAGAAGACTCCTTTCAGAGGTCTTCTATCTATAGAACACTCCATTTGGAGGTCTTCTATCTATAGAAGACTTCTTTCGGAGGTCTTTTATCTATAGAACACTCCTTTCGGAAGTCTTCTATCTATAGAACACTCCTTTCGAAGCCTTCTATCTATAGAAGACTCCTTTTGGAGGGCTTCTATCTATAGAACACTCCATTTGGACGTCTTCTATCTATAGAAGACTTCTTTCGGAGGTCTTCTATCTATAGAACACTCCTTTCGAAGTCTTCTATCTATAGAAGACTCCTTTCAGAGGTCTTCTATCTATAGAACACTCCATTTGGAGGTCTTCTATCTATAGAAGACTTCTTTCGGAGGTCTTCTATCTATAGAACACTCCTTTCGGAGGTCTTCTGTCTATAGAACACTCCTTTCGAAGTCTTCTATCTATAGAAGACTCCTTTCAGAGGTCTTCTATCTATAGAACACTCCATTTGGAGGTCTTCTATCTATAGAAGACTTCTTTCGGAGGTCTTCTATCTATAGAACACTCCTTTCGGAAGTCTTCTATCTATAGAACACTCCTTTCGAAGCCTTCTATCTATAGAAGACTCCTTTTGGAGGGCTTCTATCTATAGAATACCCCTTTCGGTGGTATTCTATCTATAGAAGACTTCTTTTGGAGGTCTTCTATCTTTAGAAGACCCCATTCGGAGAACTTCTATCTATTGAGAACCCATTTCGGAGGTCTTCTATCTATAGAAGACTCCTTTCGGAGGTCTTCTATCTATAGAACACTCCATTTGGAGGTCTTCTATCTATAGAAGACTCCTTTCGGAGGTCTTCTATCTATAGAACACTCCATTTGGAGGTCTTCTATCTATAGAAGACTCCTTTAGGAGGTCTTCTATCTATAGAAGACCCTTTAAGAGGTCTTCTTTCTATAGAGACACTATTTCCATTATAATAAAGTCTATTTAGGTGGACTTCTATCTATAGACGACCCCTTTAAGAGATATGCTATCTATAGAATACCCCTCTAGGAAGACTTCTGTCTTTATAATAACCATGTGAAAAGTCTATAGAAGATTTCTTTAGGTTTAGACCAACCATTTCCAAAGACAAACATCTTACATTATCACTATCATATAGAATGCTCCGCTCTACAAACATTCTTACCCACATAAACAAACACCTAGTCATTAATGAAGTCATTCAGACATGTCTACTTTTTCCAAGTCAATAACATAATTAATGTCTAGCTTATTATAAACAAATATCACGCTATCGATTTTATTGTCTACTTCCAACACATTTTTATGCCAAAACAAATACAGACATAACGGCGACGATGTCCAATAAAAATGTCAAACATTTTCATAACGCGTTTTCGTTTCGCTTCGCTTTTTTGTGGTGGACACACCTTTTTATTATCCTTATAAATTATAAACAAATATAAACATAACCTCTCGTCTCCCAACAACACCTCACATAACTAGCCACCTCCGCCAACTCGAAATTCTAGCAGATGACATAAACGAAAAAACACCCACCAAATATTATTTTTGTACATCATTTGCCTTAAAATGTCCTAAAACAATAAAAAAAAGTTCCAATTTTCTTATATAAATAAATGTTCACATTTTTTCCTGTGACTCTCAAGCCGGAAAGAACCTAAACAAACATCAACAATAACAGCGAAAAAACGTAGTCGAAAGAAATAAAAACAACAACAATGAATGGAACAACGACAACAAACAGTGACACTTAAGAATATGATAAAAGTTAATATTGATGGAAGAAATAACAAAAGTAACAACAACGACAATAAACAAACACAATTTGACTAGAGTCGCTATCTCTCTGTCTTCAACAACAACTTTGCCAGTTTTCTTGCAAGTGTGTTTTCTCATTCTATACTTTCATATCCTGTTTCCTTCCATTAAGTTTTTTTTTTGTTTCATGGGAATTGAGCTCCTAAATAATAATTAAGCGAACGTACTTAAAGTAAAGTAGAAAATTACCGAACATAACTTAAGTTCTTAAGATGGCACAGTGGTTCGATACAAAGATATAAAGGAAAGCTGTGAAAAAATAAAACGTCTAAAAAGTTAAATCTGGAGCAGAGCCCTTTAAAAGTTCGTTTATCTATAGAATATCCCTTTAGGAGGTCTCCAATCGTTGGAATAACCCTATAGGAAGTCTTATATCTGTAGAAGACCCCTTTCTGAGAGCTTCTATCTATATAAGACCCTTTCAGGAGGGGGACCCTGTTAGTAGGTTTTCTGTCTATATAAGACCCCATAGGTCTTCCATATGTAGAAGACCCATTTAGGATTTCCTCTTTTCCTATTCTTCTTCTTTTATGCGAAAATGAGAGTCTTTTGTTGTTCTGTTTCAGGTAGTGACATTGGCACAATGGTAAGTATGTCTTTCTTAAACAAAAAAGTTTACGGGTTTGGGCAATTTGTATTTTTTACTCTATGGATTAAACGGTAGACAGTTTGACCACTAAGTCCCGGTCCACACTAGAGCGATTTCAATGAAATAATTTCGTGAAATTAGGCGTTCTTAGACCAAGTTCCCCACTACAGCAATTTCATAAAATAACTTTAAGAACACCTAATTTCATGATATTATTTCATTGAAATCGCTCTAGTGTGGACCGGGAGTAACAAATTATTTACTTTATTATACTTCGAATTAACGGCGACTAAACAATACTACAACAAAAAATTATATTTTTTTTTCAGAATTTCTACAAAGGCATCTATGCCTCTCGCATTACTTAAAAGTTTTCCAGAATCTCGAATTCCCGTCCTTATTTGGATATTGTGTAGACAGTGTAACGTGGGAAGTGTCACACACAAACAACTACACCTATGGTCTGCCTCTACAATAGTTATGCAAATCATTGAGTAAATCAGCGATATGTTCCCAAAAAAAAATCATTAATAAATAATAGGTTTTTATAGTACTTTTTGGTAGGAATAACTATTTGCAAAACACCCTACTAACCTGTTATTTTAACAAGGACGTGTCGCACTGAAAATCAAGTAACGCTAAAATCACTAGTTATTTTATGGCTAACGAAGTTGAAAAATAAGCTACAAACCGTATGTTCTTTTGAATTTTAACACACTTTAAATTTAGACCCTCAGTCTTTAAATTAACGAGGGTGTATATACACTTTCATACGGACAAACTGTGCCTCATCGAAATAATGGTTTTAGATATGCTAAGTATGTTTGGACGAAATCGGGTTCACACAATTTGGTGTCGATTGAGCGATGTCCGTCCGTCTGTCTAACTGGATCGCAAGATAACTCTCGAACGGGTCAACCGATTGGGTTCAAAATTTGGTCATGGTAATAGGTCTGTTACTTTCCCAGCAAGAACTTTCTCGGAGAGCTTTTATTCTCGTTTGCAAGAAAAATGTAAAAAGTAAATAGACACCTTCCCAGCAAAACCTAGCAAGCAATCAGCTGACTTGTCAAAATAGAACATTTGTTCCGCAAATGAAGGAACCAAAGGAAGAAATTTTATTAAAAATAAAAAAGAAAATGACCTAAAAAAGGATTGTTCCAAACTGCAACTTTGTTTCCAAAAAAAAGCAATAAAATTCACAAACATAAATCAACGAAAAGTTGAAAACAGATGTTTGATTACTTTCAGGAAGAAGAAGAATTGCCAGTGCTTGAGCAAACTCTCAGTAAAATAACTGTCAAAATGCCTCTCTCGAATCCCTCTCTTTTACTGACTTTTTGTGTTAACAGACGAGTTCCAGCAACAATTGGTACAAATTGTTACACATTTTAGGGTAACCAGACAGACTTATATTTTGTACCAACCTACTTTAAGTTCGAAGATGGGTTATATCGGTCCACTACTTCGAATACCTCCCAGTTTTTTATACGACCATGTGTTGTTTACAGTGAGTTAAAAAAAATACTTTGCCACCACTATGTGACATGCATGTTTCGACTTCGGAGCCGCACCACATCCGATATGCCTCTACAGAAGGCAAAACAGCATGTCACATAGTGGTGGGTATGTGGGTTCCAATCGTCGGCTTTCCTTTTTCAGGTGCATTATTGATCATTAAGCTCGATTTCAACGAGAAATTGAGAAAACGATTTTTATATGATTTTCAGCCACTGTGTCCTTTTAAAATGAATGAAAACAAAAAGATGGATTTTACTTTATGTTTTCTTGGGGATTAATTTAAAATGCGCCCTGTTTTAATATTTGCTTTGTTTCTATTATACTTTGTATTCATTTGCTTTGTTATCGTTGTAAAATGTAACTGTCAAAGTAGCCGCTATCAATTAGGGCACAGTTTTAGGAGATCCAAACGCTTCAAAACAAAGTGAGAAAATTTGTATTTGTTTACAAAGCAAATAAAAAGAAAACAGTCCAAAAGACACACGCATTTATAATAGAAATTATTCATTATACGGAGCAGATTCATTATAAGTAGAGAGCGGAATCCTATACAAATGCATATATGGTTTAGATGATCGTAGAAAAAGTCTGATTAGACAGAAACCCGTTATATCACAAAATAAAACAAATTAGGCCCAGAAATATTTGCATATCGTGCTTATTTTGACATATTTTTACATATTTGCATAAAATTAGCATATGCAAAACCATATGCAAAAATATATACAAGTATTTGTGGTCTAAATATCCCACCGAAATTACTGAAATTTGGTATTTAGTCTTCGATGGGGCTATAAAACTTTTGACCTGAAATTTGTCCGCATAGGTCCACGTCTTCATATAGCCCTCATAGCGACCGATTTTCGGTATTTTTAAGGTTGTGTCCTCAATATCCCACCCATATGACTGAAATTTGATATTTAATCTTCGCTGGGGGTATAAAACTTTCCACCAGAAATTTGTCACTATAGGTCTACATCTTCATATAGCCCCTATAGAACAGTACCTCCCGATTTCCGGTATTTTAAAGTTTGTGGCCTTAATATCCCACTGAAATGGCTGAAATTTTGTATAAACCTAGGAAAAAATTACGAAAGCCAATCTTAAGATTTTCTAAAGTCCCATATCGATAAGACTTACCGTTTTTAAGCAAACCGTGAAACCTAACAAAAAACCTTAAAATGTGACCTGAACTTTTATATCTCAAAAAATGGTAAAATCCTAAGAAAAACTCATAATGGTCAATCCCCTAGAGAATTTTTACAGCAACAACATTCTTTAGTTCTATTTCGATAGGACTTGCGTGAAAACCTAAAATAAACCTAAAAATGTGAACTTTGATCGCGATTTATTTAAAATCCCTCTAACGTTTTTTTCCTATTTCTTTAAAGTTCTCATCTATGAACATTGCTGTTTCAGAATCCGAAAATATTCCCAGGTGTAAGCGGTTTTTAATTACGGTTAGTTAAGGCGCACCGTACATGACTTTGCTTCAAAAGGAGCCAAGCCAGTGCATTGCCCCAATTTGAACTTCTATATCTCAAACATGGTAAAACCTACGAAAATATCATAAAGGCCAATCTTGTAGAGAATTTTCACAGCTACAATATTTTCTCTAATCCCATTTCGATAGAAGTTCCTGTTTCCAAGCAAAATCGTGATACCCTAAAAATCCTAAAAATGTGAACTGTGACCGCGATTTATTTATAAAGCGCTCCGGCGATTTTATTTTTGTTTGTTTTTTTTTTTTTGATTTTTGTCATCTATGAACATTGTAAAGGGTGTTTTTTTAAGATAGATAGAACTTTAAATTGTAAAAAGTAACACAAAAAATTAAATTTTGATGAAACTTTTTTTTTATTTGTTTCAGTATACTCTGACAAATCATCATGAATATACTCACGCTTGAACAATGCTACGAAATTATCCAAATTTACTTTGAAAATCAGTCGTCGATTCGCGCAACTTATAGACGACTTCGACATTTGTATGGCGTACATAATCGTGTTCAGCGATGAGGCGCATTTTTGGCTTAACGGGTTTGTTAATAAGCAAAATTGCCGCATATGGAGTGAGACCAATCCACAAGAGACCCTACAGACTCCATTACATCCAGAAAAATGCACCGTATGGTGCAGTTTTCACGCTGGTGGCATCATCGGACCTTATTTCTTCAAAAATGAGGCCGGAGCTCGCGTTACGGTCAATGGAGATCGTTACCGCACCATGATCAATGATTTTTTGTTTGAAAATATGGATGACATTGATCCGGAGGAGACGTGGTTTCAACAGAATGGCGCTACGTGCCATACGGCGAACGCAACCATCGACTTATTGAAATCAAAATTTAGCGATAAGTTGATTTCGAGAAGTGGACCTGTCAATTGGCCTCCAAGGTCGTGCGATTTCACACCTCTCGATTATTTCCTGTGGGGCTACGTGAATTCACTGGTTTATGCTGATAAACCAGCAACAATTGATGCCTTGGAGGCCAGCATTGTTCGTGTTATTCGTGACATACGGCCAGCAGTGCTCTGCACTTCGTCAAGAACAGCCGCGGTGCCCATATGCCCGAAATCATTTTCAAATGTTAATGTCACGTATTGATCATTCGAATAAAAAAAAATTTTGATTACAATTTAATTTTTTGTATTATTTTTTACAATTTCAAGTTCTATCGGGCTTAAAAAAACACCCTTTAGTTTCAAAATCCGCAAAAACTTTTCAGGTGTAAGCTCCTTTCATTTAAAGTTGTTTCAAGAGCACAGTGTAACTGGTCAAGATTCGTTATATTTTGCAGTAAATATATAATAAAATATTTTCTTCAATTCAAATGCCATCAAAATCGGTCGGTTCTTTATATTTTAAATAAAGAGTTTTCATAGAGATACTTATCTAGTTAGGCCCACATGTTTCCAAAGTTGACACTTACCTATAAGAAAAGAAAACAGACGGAGGAAATATGTTATTAAAATATTGTAAACAACATGAATTAAAAAATAATAAGAAAAAAATTTGAATAAAAAAAGTTTCTTGTTGAAAAACAAGAAACAAGGGAACTGATGAAGATCTGTGGCGAGATCTGACACTATAGTCTAATAGTAAACATCGCCAATTTTTTTCCACTAATAAATTAAAGTTGTTTTAATAAGATATTAAAACAACGACTATGGGATTAAGCCTGATTATTTTGAAAAACAAAATAGAAGTCGTCATCCCAAATAAAAAAAGCCAACCCTCCTAATTTGAATAAATCTAAAATATGGCAACATTTAATAAATAAATTTCA
This sequence comes from Musca autumnalis, assembly GCF_047663935.1. Classification (NCBI taxonomy): domain Eukaryota; kingdom Metazoa; phylum Arthropoda; class Insecta; order Diptera; family Muscidae; genus Musca; species Musca autumnalis. Next base: position 201,379,840 of record NW_027411866.1, on the reverse strand, counting down.
CAAAATTCCATATTTTTGTATTTTCTTCACGAAATATAAAAAAATCTACGTGTCCATCTCCTTTACCGAGAAAAACGAACAAAAAAACGGTTGATACCTTATTGAGAAAAGTGTCTAGCACATAAAATATTTGTTTCGTTGTCAAGAAGTTTGACCATTTTTTTTTTTTCAACAATCAAAAAAATATGACTTCTTTATCTTTTTCCTTTTTAACAGACAAACAAATTAGGGTTTGACACTAAAAAGTCAAGGCAAAAATATAAGAACCATTTCAAAAAAAATAATAAAGTACAAAAAAAAATTAAAAATATCATTATACAAACACAAGAAGCCCATCGTTGAAGTAACCCCAACGAAAAACGTATCCAACCAAAAAAAAGAGTAACACAAAAAAGTGACAAACACTTTTGAGCATCATCGATAAAAGATTAATCAGTAAATGGTAGACATTTTATTTGAAGTTTTTTTTCTGGACTTTGTTTCCCTCAAAAGCCCCCTGTCAACACAAAACTGTGTAAACAAATAAATCTTCCAGTGTTTGTGTGTTTTTTTGTTAAGTCAACATAAAAAAACGGTATATCGATTGACAATAAATTTAAAACTTTAAATGTTTGATAAGGGACAAAATGCAGACAACCAATGATGGACAACATGAAAAGATAGTTAATACCCAAATAAATTATGATATAAATTGATATTGATTGTTGTCGCATTGAGTGTTTATTTGAAATGGGTGTGTTTTGCATACTTTTAGGAGGTGTGTATAAAGTGTAAATTATTAATATCGGAGATGGTTGTTAAAAGTAATTTAAATAAAATGATTTATACAAAAATTAAGTGTAAGCATTAAAAATAACTGATTACGATTTCCGAATTTATAAAATTCAAGTCTTCCGACTACAAAGAGTACATAAATATTGATAAATTTGTTAATGCAAATAATGCTTTTAGACCACACATATGTGAAGACGAAATCCGTTTCAGATTGGAGCCAATTTAGCAATTTCCACCCCATTTTTTGCTGGTCCGTATGATAGCTCTCGAAGTATGTATGTACAAAAAATCTTTGTGCATACTTTTGGGAGAGATTTGGACGCCAAATAATCCATATATTATAAATAGTATCCAAATGTTTACGAGGAGAACTAGAAAAGTTTGCGGCCTAGACGCTATTTGATATTATTTTTGACAAGGTTGACAGTTTTAGCCTAAACATACTCAGGATAGTGTGACATACGACCACGTGTTGTGTTGTTTACAGTGACTTGAAAAAATCACTTTGGAAAAAAATGTAATTTACTTGTGAAAATTTTCGTTCAATCATTTTTCAAAATTTTCGACGTGGAGAATCACGGCAAGAGGGTATCGATCAAATTAAATCTTTGTATGCCGTTAAATGACCATCCTATTAAAAACTGGTTTAATGAATTCCATCGCGGTCGACACTCGCTAAAAAAAAGGAAGGTGGCGAGGGTCGTCCAAAAACAGCCGTTGTGCCATAACGGATAATACGTGCGTGAAAGGATAACACAAGGTCGCCATATTATAAACCGTGGGATAGAAGGCATCCTTGGACATTTCTTCCACCAACCAACATATGATATTGCATGAACACCTGGGCGCAAAAATGGGATTTTCTGTATAGATCCAGCATAACTTGAATATTGCTCAAAAAAGGCTCTTGCAGATTGGTGCAAAGAAATTGTGAATAAATACGATCGCTGTGCTTCAAACGACGTTTATAGGATCGTCACAGACGACGGATCATGTCCATTAAGATAAATTCGAATTTAAGTACCGAAAACATAAAACACTCTAGCGGAGACACAGAATGCTCTGTTAACGTTTTTGCTAACAACGCGTTTACAGGGCACTGTTAAAGTTAACAGAGCTATTGGTTTTCTAAGTAGTTTTCTTTGTAAATATATTTTAAGTTCATTAAAGAAAATTGACCTTGGACAATATGGGTATTATTGGAAAGCTTATCGAGACAGCTATCCCATGAACTAATACAGTTTTTAAAAAATATTTTCCGAATTCCCAAAAACGGTAAATATTATTAGCTCAGGAGATAGCTGCCTCAACAAACTTTCCAATGGTACTCATGGTGTCCCGGCAGAATTTTCGTTAATGGACTTAAAAAGGATATTTTTTACAAAGAAACCCATTTTTGCTCAAAAAAGGCTCTTGTAGTTTGTTGCAAAGAAAATTGTGAATAAATACGATGGCGGTGATTCGGACGACGATTATAGGATCGTCACAGACGACGGATCATGTTCATTAAGATAAATTCGTATTTAATTATCGAAAACATAAACCACTCTAGCGGCGACACAAAATGTTCTGTTAACGTTTTTGCTAACAGCACGTTAGCAGGGCATTGTTAAAGTTAACAGAGCCATTGGTCTTCTAATTGTTTTTTTTTTTTGTAAAAAAAATATTTTCTTCTGGGACAATATGAGTTTCATTGGAAAGCTTATCGAAGCAGCTATCCCATGAGCTAATAACATCTTTAAAAAATATTGCCTGAATTCCCAAACACGGTCAATATCGCGACATCGAGTAATATTTTTTTAAGATTTTATTAGCTCAGGAGATAGCTGCCTCGACAAGTTTCGACAATGGTGCCCATGCTGTCCTGGCAGAATTTTCCTTAATGGGCTTAAAAAGGATTTTTTAAACAAAGAAAACCATTTTTGAATAGCTCTGTTAACTTTAACAGAGCTCTGATTACGCGCTGTTGGCGTTAATAGAGCGATTTGTGTCTCCGCTATGGTGGTTTATGTCTCAGCTAATTAAATACGAATTTATCTTAATGGACAACGACGAATCTTGGATCTATGCGTATGAGACCGAAACAAAACAGCAATCGACCTTGTGGGTCTTGGAAGTTGTTCATGGAAGAAGCATTCGAAGTGCTCATCGGCAAAACTGATCATGTGCCGACTATACGGCTTGAGCAACACAGTACGGTTAATTCTGAGTAGTACTCAATAGTTTGTTTGCTTGAAGTCTCCGTAGAAAGTTGAAAAACGAACCTGAGAAGACGAATCATTGTGCACCATGACAATGCGAGCTCTCACACATCGATTAAAATCAGCGCCTGTTTGACCGAAAAAAACGTAGAATTAATGGTTCATCCGCCGTATAGCCCTGCCCTGGAAACCAATGACATCATTTGATTCCTGAACATCAAGAAAAAAGGCGATTTTCGTCGCCAGAAGATGATGGTGAAGCGTTTAAAAGTCATGTTTGGAGGTGTCTCAATCAAGTCTCTGTAAGCAACACAACACATGATCGTATGTCAATCTGTTACTGTATAAGTTTAAGCTACTTACTTACTGGCCCATTACAGAACATTTGTTCCATAGACCGAACTAAGAAAATATCTCAAATTCTCTCTGTTTCGTGCTTCACTTTTTGGAATACCGCGCCTTGTCATCTCTTCATCCACTCGTTTGCTACATCTACTCTTTGGCCTGCCAATTCTGCGTGCCCCGCCATGTGGCTCGAATTTATACGCCTTTTTAGCGGGTTCATCATCGCTCATTCTTATTAGCCAAAGCAATTGCTGCATCTCGATACGTTTAACAATATTGATGTCGTTGTATAGCAGATACAGCTCGTGGTTCACGCGACGTCGATATTCACCGTCAACGCAGATTGGTCCGTAGATCTTTCGAAGAATTTTTCTCTCAATCACACCAAGCACTGCCATGTCTGCTTGCGCAAGTACCCAGGCTTCGGAGCCATACATCAGCACGGGTAGTATCAGTGTTTTATAGAGCGTTATTTTTGTTTGACGAGATGTGGCTTTGTTTTTAAACTGCTTACTTAAGCCAAAGTAGCATCTGTTGGCCAATACAATTCTTCTTTTTATTTCACAACTGCTGTCGTTTGTTGTGTTTACGACGGTGCCGAGGTATACGAAGTCTTTTACTACCTCAAAGTTATAGGAACCAACTTCAACAGTTGGTCCGATCTCAATGGTCGCATTGCGCGTCGACACCATCGGCTTGGTCTTCTCGCCGTTTACCGCCAGACCCACTTTAGCAGATTCTCCTTCGACCTTCATAAATGTATGGGTTACTTCTTTTAGTGATCGTCCCATGATGTCTATATAATTAGCATAAGCAAGTAACATGTGGCTATTGGTGTAGATTGTGCCACTTCTTTTGACGTTTGCCTCTCGTATAACCTTTTCTAGCAGGATGTTCAAAAGTTCACACAAAAGGCTGTCTCCTTGCCTGAAACCTCTTTTGGTACAAAACTCTTCGGAGAGGTTTTTTCCTATTTTTACTGAAGATCTTGTGTCAGAGTCATTTTACAAAGCCGAATGAGCTTTGCGGGGATACCAAATTCAGACATTGCTTTGAATACCTTTGAACGTAGCGGGCTGGCGAAGGCTGCTTTATAATCGACGAAAATGTGCTAGCTGTCGATCTGCATATCTTGGGTCTTCTCCAGGATTTGTCGCCAGGTCTAATTCCGCATTGGTATGGTCCAATTATTTCGTTGACCATGGGGTTTAGTCGTTCGCACAATATCCCTGACACTATCTTGTAGGCGATAGCGAGAAGACTTATGCCCCTATGGAGCATAAAGTATTATCTCCTTTCTTATGGATGGTTCACAGGATGCTCAGGTTCCAATCGTCGGGTACGCGTTCTTCCTGCCAGATGTAGCTAACTAGCTGATGCATACACCTTATCAGCGTGTCGCCTCCGGTTTTAAACAGCTCGGCTGGTAGGCCATCATCTCCTGCTGCCTTATTATTTTTCAGTCGGTTTATTGCTGTCTTTACCTCATCTTGGCCGGGTGGTATACATTCAATACCATCTTCTGGGATTGGATCTGTGGTATCTTCGTCGATTTCGCTAGTATTGGATACCAACAGTTTGGAGAAATACTCTTTCCATATCCTTAGCATACTATCTGTATCAGATACCAGATTACCTTGCTGGTCTTTACAGGAGGATGTGCCAGTTCCAAAGCCATCAGTTTGATGTTTCACTCTTTGGTAGAATTTTCGGACTTCATTCTGTCTCCTGTACATCTCGATTTGTTCACACTCCCGCTTTTCTATCTCTCTCTTTTTCCTGCGGAAAAGACGTTTCTCCTCTCTTCTTTTCTCCCGATACCTCTTTCGTGCGCTACGCGTTGCTACTGATTGTAAAGTAGCCCTATGTGCCGCATTTTTCTCTTCGGTAGCAGCACGACACTCCTGGTCATACCATAGATTCCTTGGTGGAGGTCTCTGGTATCCAATTACTGATTTTGCGGCTGTTTGCATGGAGTGGGCAATGTTTTGCAATTGTCCTGATATGTTATCTGGACGAGGAGTGCTTTGATTAAGTTTAGGCTAAATACTGTAAAACTTTTCAAAAAAATTCAAATGGCGTCTGGTAACAGTACGTGTTGCCCTGGACTCAAACTTTTCTAGTTCTCCTCGTACAATTAATTTAGTTGTCTTGTGCGCTGACCGATGATTGTTGAATTAAAATAATTAATCCGAATTAATGTAAGACCTTTAAACAATATTTTACGTCTGTCTCATAAAGATGTTTTTTTGTTCTTCATATATTCTTAACATTCCCAAGACCGTTCCTATGGGGACATATTAAATATATTACAGCCAGAGCTTCAAAGCGGATGGAAAACAATTATATACGTTTTTTTTTTATTTTGCTGACACCACGTCATAAAATTTAAATCTTATAAATAATAATGGCATGGCGCGAAGACCTACATGGGTTCAATATTAATAACATCAACCACCACCATCCCCACATGAGTGTTACATATGACAGAAAAAATTTTCTTCATCTATTCCCTGTCAATTGAAATTCCTATCTATATTACCTCAGACACAACAAAAAAGACAAGCTATTGAAATTTTTGCCCCAATATCAGACAAGCTGACATACTATATTGTCATGGTAATAAAAGTTATAATACTTTGTGAAATATAAGCATTTTTTATATTTTACAAAAAAATCGAATGTCTTCTTTATGTCACAATTCATTTTCACCTCAGATGTTTGATGTTCATTTGTACTTCTTGTATTTCGTTTCAAGGATAAATTTTACAATTTGTCATTATCTAATAATATACTCCCCAACTCCCTACCCCATTTCACACCCTCCCCTCCTTACTCATCAACAACCTCATCATCATCATCTAACAGAAGTCACCCAGGCGGCAATAAATCAAAAGACAAGTATTTGTTATTTTATAGAAGGAATGATAAAATTGTCCTCTTTTCCCTTCTATTTTATAATGAAGAAGGGAGCAGAAATATGGAATGTGCCATGAGAGTAGAATGAACAATGTGTGTGTGTGTGGGAGGGGAGAAGCCAGTGGCAAGATGTTTCCTACTTTTTTGTTCTATGGCATTTAATTTAAAACAAATCACCTTGGGGTTATAAATTTATAACAAAACAAAAGCAACATATGTTTGATGCATAGTTTCAGGCGTTAAAAACAATATGGCAAGGGTTCTCTTATGACAACAATAGGGATGTGGAGGGAGAGGTGTCCAATAACTTTGTTTATAAAATCAAGTCCATTTTATTTCTTTTGTATCATGTTTCTATCTTTAAGGCAAAATCATGATAAGTTTGAAATAAAAATTTCTTTAAAATGTTGTATATTTGAAGATTGAAACTACATAAAACATATGAAAGAATGGATTCTAATAGACTATGTTTGATTTAGGGAAATATCGTTTGCACTAAAAATAAAAAAATCTCATATTCGATCACACATGACCTGGGTTCATCACTTCTACTTACATTGATATACAAATTCCATTTAAAGGCCAACATCAACATCAACTACACAACTACACAAAAAAACCTATACTTGACCTTAACTGGAATCGTAATGTATAATTTTAAAGAGAAGAGTATTCCTTGTCCAATTTCGGATTTTCGAGTCAAAATTTGTCAGTGGAATGAAGAAATCAGTAAGGCCCTGATTCCTTAAGATAAATTAAAACCCATCTCCATCTCCATTTGTCCCCAAAAATAGTGTTCCCATCTTTTACTTTTTCATGTTAATTGAACGTTTTTATTTAATAAAAATCACCACTTAATATTTCCATTTACTGCTAAGATAAATTTCCATTTACAATTTTTCTTCTTTTTTGTATTTTTTCTTTCTTTTTCTTACTGAACATTTATTTTCTTTAGCTTATCATATCAACATCCTAGAATCTTTGTTATTCTTTTGACACTTGTTTTTTCTTCGTCTTCTCCTTTGGTGGTATTTGGAAATATTTATATTTGTAAAGTAATTCAGCTAAAATACATTTGTGAATGAAACGCAAACGATATGCAACAATGAAATCATTTAGAGAATAGCAATAAAATATACTTTTCGAAAAAGATATTCGACATAAATCGTTTAGACAACATAATAAAGCATACTTTTGGGAGATTAAACGCTTTTTTTGGCATAAGAGATTAACACAATTGTGATAATGTTTTTTTTTCGTCTGTAAATTATAGACATTAGCGTACATTAAGATATGAGTGTGTGTTAAAGAATTTAAATGTTTTACTAGTCGGGAGAATAATTTTATTATTGTTTGGTAAGAATTTATTGCTTTAAGAAAAATTGTTACTTAAATGTTAAAAACTGTAATATAAATTTGTATTGCACTATGCCACATTGAAAATGCAAACAACTTCTAGTATGCATTTTTTGAAAGTAAATATTGAGACTACAAAAACCCTAGTAGGGTTTTGTCATGTCAGATCCAGTTCAGATTTTCTGGCCTCATCTAAACCGGGCTAAAACTACAGTTTTATGCATTTATCGGGCTTTTATCTCAGAAACGATTAGGAATTTGGCCTTGCTGTCTTTGGCAGTACTGTAGAACTTATGTTTTGAACAGACCACATAAGAAAAACTCCATCTAAGACATGAAAATCGATAATATATAGAAAATTGTACATTATTGCTCAAATTCTGGTCAGTATCGGCTAATGGGCCGATTCCGTACAGCGAGGCGAGTCATGTCGCGTCGTCTATCGTCTCTGTGACAAAATTTAAAAAGTGCACTACGTACAGCGATAGAAAATAATCGTCGATAACAAGTTATTTTTATTTTTTTTTTATTTTATTCGTTAGTAAAAATGAACGGCGACAGCTAATTTGTTGTCGCCGGAAAATGAACATTACGGCGACAAAATTTGACGGCGTCAGGCGAATATTGCCGTACGGAATCTAAAAATTGCATTTGGCAACGTGACACGACTCGCCTCGCTGTACGGAATCGGCCCATAAATTATTGGGAGTTGAACCAAGTTACCTTTTGTAAAAATCTTCCAAATAAAGTTCTCAGCAATTCTTCAGAACATTCTGAAACTCTAAAATGCTTCCTTAATGTTGTTTTAGCGGTATTTTGCATCATATATTTTACAACACGTATTTCAGACACAGTTCACACCAACAGTTTATTCTCGCATTTCGGATTTCACCACATTATTGACATATTTATTAAATCGTCGTTAAAAAATTTACTGAAAACGAGGTAATAGAGGCATTTTACAACAATAACATGTTCCAGCGAATATTTTTCCAAAAGGAAATATTCAGAAAAAATTAACGGTTTTGGACATATGGTGTGAAATGTATATAAATTATGAAAATTTTCTATATTTTATCAAATCTGAGGCAATAAATGCAATTTTTCGTGTTCATTATTTCTCCCAATATTTTTTTTCTTGCCCTTATCTACAAATTTACTTCAGAGTTTAGATGAAAATTCACATAGGTTTCAGAGATATAGCCCAGAATTGCTTTAAAAAGTCAATATTTAATCAGGTTTCGATGGGGCTATAAAATCCAAGTGGATCTGACACAACACAACCCAACTAGGGTTTTTGTGTAATTTGGGTCTGTACTTTCAAAAAAACCTCAGCTCAAATTGTTTGCACTAGATCACCTTAAGAATGTTGCACAGTGTTATTTTAAAGAGTCCAAGACATTTTCTACAAAAAATATGCAGCATCTTCGTATGATTTTAATACCCCAATGGAACACTCTTATTTTGCGATGTTCTATTATTCCTACGGAAATAATGTTTTTTGTTCTTGTTTTACATATTTTCAATACGCAGTGTACATTTAGTTTTTATTCACAGTTCACAAGACATCACACAGTGAGTCCCAAATTTTTTTCTTGTAGTGATACAAGCTAGCAAAGAGAGAAATATGGAAATTACGTTGGTTGTACCGTTATATTTGATGTAATGGTATCTACAAAATGGCATTTTTCGGTAAAAAATACTAAAAAAACGCAAAAAAATTATTCGTTGATTTTGTATCGGCGTCGCACAGTGGAAAAAATACTAATTTAGCGCTCCAAAAATGGAAAAAATTACATACGTCAATTTAAAATTTATTAGTGCAGTATTGATCTAAAGTGTCCCCAGAATCTAACGGCATTTAAAATAATTTGGTTTGTATCAGCCAAAATGGAATAACAGTTCGTTTTTTATAGGCAATTTTTGGAATGGTTACGGTATATTTTAGTGCTAAATTTTTCCTCAGGTATAAAATTTTAGTGAAATTCCAAATTTAGAGGACTACAACTTTTAAAGAGCGTTATGGAAAACAGTTTCGTGTCAAGAGTGTCGCCTTTCATCCCATATATACTTTTGTACCCATCCCGTTTCGACCGTTTAATTTTTTAATCTTTTAAATTACACTTGTTTTCTTTTTGTATGAGTTTTTATTTTCAAGTAATCTATACATGAAGGGTGACGTAGGGGATGAATGATACCAAGCAACGGTCTTCACCGGCTCTAACATGGCAAAGCCCAGGATTTATCTTGGTCCCTCTTTCATCTCAAGTGGACACTGACCTCCCCGTGGTGTCACCTGGGGAGCTGCCTTTAACATCCGTCAAAGGTAGTGAGCTAACATGTGCCGCGCGTTCACCCATAAGAACGTTAAAAACTTGGGTTGGGCGTTGGGCTAGTAACTCACCCCGTCAAAACACCGCCTACTTTGAAAAAACAAAGAAAAAGAAGAAAAACAAACCCCTCTAAAGTTGACGAACCCCGCAAACGTTTTAAGGACCATGATCTGCGAATCTGCACCTGGAATGTCATGACTCTCTACAGAGCAGGTGCAGTTTGCGCACTGGCGGATGTTCTTGGCAAGTACAAAGCTGATATTATCGCCTTACAGGAAGTGCGATGGAACCGGGCAGACGTAAAAATAACAAACGATTGCGCACTGTATTATAGCTGCCATGAAACGACACATGAGCTAGGTGTTGGATTTATTGTGAATAGGAGGCTTAAACATCTCGTATCCAGCTTCACTCCTGTTGATGAGAGAATTGCCACAATCCGTATAAAAGCAAAGTTTTTTAACATCAGTCTCATCTGCGCCCATGCCCCCACCGAAGGGAAAGATGAACCGACCAAGGATATATTCTACGAGCGCCTAGAGAGAGCATATGACCGCTGCCCTGGCCATGACAATAAGATTGTTCTAGGAGATTTTAATGTTAAAATTTGGAGAGAAAATATCTTTGGTCCCACGATCGGAAAGTTCAGCCTTCATGAGGTAAGATCCGACAACGGAATGAGGCTGATCGATTTTGCAGCGGCAAAAAACATGGTAGTGAGCAGTACCAGATTCCACCACCTCGACATACACAAGGCCACGTGGATATCCCCAGATGGGAAAAGAAGAAACCAGATTGATCATGTTGTGATAGACGGAAGACTCTCGTCCAGTGTGTTAGATGTCCGATCGATTCGAGGAGCGAACATCGATTCGGACCATTTCCTTGTAGCAGCAAAGGTACGCACTCGCCTTAATGTTGCGGCAAAATTGCGATCTAACACAGGGTGCAAGCTGGATGTCGAGAAGCTGCAAACACAACAGATAGCACAAGCCTATTCCGCTCAACTGACTCACATGCTGGAAGACTGCACTGCTTGTCCCGATAATGTGGAAGCGCAGTGGCAAAGAATAGCCCACTCACTTCAAACTGCCGCAAAATCTGTGCTTGGGTACCAAAAACCACCACCTAAAAATCTATGTTAAGATCAGGAGTGCCGTAAGGCTACTGAAGAAAAGAACGCGGCATACAGAGCAACCCTGCATTCAGCAGCAACACGAAGCGCGAAAGAAAAATATCAGGAGAAGAGGAGAGAGGAGAAGCGTATTTTCAGAAGATAAAAGAAATAGCAAGAAAAACGTGAGCGTGAGAAACTCGAGATGTTCAGGAGTCAGAATGAAGTTCGCAAATTTTACCAGAGTGTAAAACACCAGACTGAAGGGTATGGTGCAGGCACATTCTCATGAAGGGAATCTGGTAACTGATACAGATAGTGTACTGAGGATCTGGAAGCAGCATTTCATGAAGCTCTTAGTATCGAATATGGGCGGCGATGAAGATACACCAGAACCAATCGCAAGCCATGTCTGATTTTGGTATCCCTGCAAAACTTATAAGATTATGCAGGATGACATTGGCTAATACAAGATCAGCTGTTAAAGTAGGAAAGAACCTCTCGGAACCTTTTGAAACAAAACGAGGTTTCAGGCAAGGTGACAGCCTATCGTGTGACCTATTTAACATCCTATTGGAAAAGGTCATACGAGAAGCGAATGTATATACCGATAATGATAAAAATAGAACTATATACAATAAGGATATAATGTTACTGGCCAACGCACACGATATTGATATAATAGGGCGATCAACTCGATCCGTAACAGCCACCTTTGCGAAAATTGAAAAAGAGTCTGCCAAAGTGGGTCTGGCAGTCAACGGCGATAAGACAAAGTTTATGGTATCAACACGCAAGACATCCAGTAGACTCCGGCCAACTGTGGATGCTCAGAACTACAATTTTGTGGTAGTAAATGACTTTATTTACCTCGACACCATAAATAAAACGAACAACATCAGTTTTGAAATCAAAAGAAGAATAATATTGGCCAACAGATGCTACTTTGGTCTAAGTAAACAGCATGGGTACTTGCGAAAGCAGATGAGGCAGAACTTGGTGTATTTGAGAGAAAAATTCTTCGAAAGATTTATGGACCAATATTCGTTGACGGAGAATACCGGCGTCGTATGAACCACGAGCTATACCAACCGACCGACATCGATATAGTAAAACGTATCGTATCATGTCAGCAGGATGGATAATGATGCCCCCGCCAAAAAGGTATTTGAATACGAGCCACTCGACGGTATACGCCCCAAGGGAAGGCCAAAACTCCGATGGAAAGACCAAGTTGAAGAATATATCACAAAACATGGCATCCAAAATTGGAGAAGTAAAGTCTTCTAAGTTCGGCTTATGGAACAAGACGTTCTGTTTAATATAAAATCCATCTAAGTAAGTAATCTATACATGAAAAATCAAACAAATATTTTTTTCAGATATTTGTTTTTATATTTTATTATATTTATAGTTTATTTTTGAGGTTTTCTTAGTTTTTCAACCAACCCAAGGTTTTAAAATTCTTACGTCACTCGAAATTTCTAAACCGAAGAGTTCTTCTGTAATAGTAACCTACGCAGAAGAAAAAAAATTAACCGTTTGACAAAAAAAATCACAAATCTGATTAATGTTTAATTGATTTTTTGCTGATAAAAGTAAAGTTCATATTGACAATCGTCGATAAAAAATTTTCAGTTTTCGTTAGAAATTATTTTGATAAAGGAATTCTCATATTAACAAAGAATTTTGTTGAATTTTTATTAATTTTCTCGTTTAGAGTTAAGCATGATGATCGAAAATTTTTTGCAAGTGAAAAAGGAAAGCCAAGGACTCGAACCCACACAGTCACCAAATTACGTGACCTGGTTTCGCTGTTAGTTGAGCAGCTCTTCAGACGTATCGACTGTGGGATGGCTTCTCCGTCCTAGAACTTTTGGTTTTTAAAATGCAAATGTGTTTTTATGCATCCACGGATATTTGGCCGTGGAATTGTATTTCTTCACAACAAACGCTTTTTTTCGCTGCCTTTGAAGTTACGAGTTTGGCTTTGAACGCTAACACGCCGTGGCAACATTTTTTCCATATGTTTTCAAGGACGTGGGTTCAAATCCCAGACGGGCTCAGCCTGTTTTTTCTTTTTGAAATTTTGCCTGTTATTATTATTTTATTTTTTTTTTCAATCGATCAATTATGTTTCATATAAACAAACCTGTTTGTCGATTTTTAATTTTTATTTGATAAAAAAAATTGTCGCATATACAATAAGGTTTGTTAAATATCAAAGTAAATGTCGATAAAAATATGTTCATATTTACAATCATTTTGTTGATTGTATTCTTAAATACAAACCCAAAGGCCACAACAAATAGATGCATACACACATTAATAAATGGTGGTGGTGGTTGCTTCTTTTATTGAAATGTATAGAAATGCCAAACACAAAAGCAACAACAGACGCTAGGTACATACACAATTATAAATCGTACAAGAACAGGTACATCATATTTCATATATATAAAATTGTATCACCGTGCGATTGCTTCTTCGTGCAATAAAATATTCCCATTCTCCTTTTTCCTATTTTTAGATTCAATTACAAAATTTGGTTCCAATCATAAACTGTATAAACTCCATTATTTACACATTAATTCTGATTTATTTTCACACTTTTCGATCTGATCTCAGCGATCGTGTTAAACAAACTGCTTCCAAACTGTTGATTAAAAAATAAATGCTTCTTGCATTATCGAAACAGAACAAAACGTTTTTGTATTTCCCTCTTCTTTTGTTAGGTTCATAAAAACAACAAACCAAAGCATTCACCGGGGCAACAAGTAGATAATTAAACTAAACGTCGCACACACGTTCCCTCCATGCCGCAAAAATGTCATACTCATGTTTTGAAACCAACATAGCAACGATACACACACAGCACATTGTTGTATCGGAAAATCTCTCTATGTCATAAAAAGTTATATTCTCTCACTCTTGAGAGCGAGAACATGCGACAGACGTTGAAAACCATTATAACAACAAATATTGGTTAAAACATAAACAAATTTCAATGAAGTATTTGTTTGAAAACGACCGATTAGCTTTTTAGTAACATTTCTGTAATATTTTATCGACATTCGACAAAAAATATGGTGATGAAACTTGAAATAAACTTTTTCGGGGTGGCTTTTTTTCTGTGTATGGATGCAAGTAAGGGACAGATGAATTATTTCTTTGTAACGTTAAACATTATGTTTTGAACTAATTTTTTAAAACTTGAATTATTTAAATACATTCCTTGATTTCCTTTGTCTCGTTATTTATTCCACATCTAATCTGTTATGTCCCTTCCACACTGATGAAATTTCGTGCTTACGGTTTCCTTTGTCTGAAAGCCAGACGACAGGCAATCCGCTTAAGTATTATTCTTAAGCTGTCAGTCAAATCCATAAAACCTTCATACATCAAGGCACTCAAACAATTGACGTGTTGTTTTTGTTGTTCGCTCATCTTCTTAAAGTACATCGTTACGACGAGAAAAAATATTCCAGCTTAAAGGCAAAATTTTGAGAAAATCAAATTAATTATTACACTGTCTCAAGAGAGATAAATGTACACCAACAACAAATTCTCCAGTATTTAGCAGTTCCATAAAAATTCATTGAACCTCATAATAACAACAACAAACAACGTTTACCTTTAGCTATCCGTCTAATTTCTTTGGTTATTTTCGATGTACTACTTGAGACTTGATTCAATTAAATTTCTGTTTTCATTATCTAGCCGGTAAAAATCTGAAGGATGTTGGTAATCCCTTAGTGATGTTATTTAGCCATACTGCGATGTCTATGACTTTATTAGTAGTCTTCTCAGGTTTTTTCTTGATGTTGTTATTTTTGGTTTTGTTTTGTCTACTTCTGCTTAGAAGAAGTTAAGGCATATTATGGGTCTTCTTCTACTTTGTTTTCTTTTTTGGTGTGCTTTTGGTCTATTGTTCCAGCAGCAACCGCATCGTACTTTTCTTTGTTAAGTTTCCTTGAATGTCATCCTCATCGTCGTCGTCATCATCATTGTTGGTGTTGTTGTTGTAACTGTTGTTGATAGTCCAAGGCATAATTGCGGCCGTTGTTTTCCCAACTTTTGTGGATGATTATATTTTACTTGATGGGTAAGCTGTTGGCGTTTATCTCATTCGTTAGTTGCTTACTTTATTGTTCCTTGCTGCTGATACAACAATGTGTTCTTGTTATGCATGACATCAGCCAGCCACCCAGACAGCCAAGCCAGCGAGTCAGCCATGTATACATGACTAAGGGACGTGTTCTAATGTTTGGTTTGAACCCATTCTACAAACGCGCACACATTTCCTCTTTCCCTTATTGTAGATGAACATTGCTTTGATTATGGCATTCGTGCGACAATAGTAACAACAAATTCAGGAAGCATTTTAAAATCTGTAAAGAAATCTTGATAAATTGCTCCATGTAGCAGCACCCCGCCATCAACAACTTTTCCGATGTGCTGTTTCTGTTTCTTACTTTCGTGAAGATGTTGCCCAAGTGGAAGTCAACCATTTTCTGGAGTGTAGTTTTTTCCTTGTTGTATCTCGAAAGGTGTTGTACTCCATTTGCTTCATTGTTTTTTATTTTTTTATTCTTTGGCAATTTTCCTACCACCTTCATTGATGTTTAACTTCGGAATTCCAACAACCAGCAGGTAGTTGTTGGTTTATCAGATGACACTATCAGTTGGGGTGTAGTAGTGGTAGTAGCAGTGGCAGTACTCCACTTCAGTGCGTTCATCATCATCATTGTGATCTTCATCTCACTTCCTTCATTTTAGCCCTCAGCAGTTGCATGGCAGCATTTTCTTTGTTTGCTGTTTGTTTACCTCAATTGAGCACCAACAGCTAAAAAATCTGAGTTCTTTGCAAATCAGCAATTTTTCCCTTAGCGACGTAGTCATTCAAACAATTGCTTTTTTCCTGTAAAACAGCTTCTAAAGAGCTGTGTAAATATTGAAGTAACTCTTTTTTTGTGCTGTGAAGCAAACAGAAAATGCTGATGTGTAAGGTTTTTTCTTTCGTGTTTTTTTGACATTCGTATCTTGGGTTTACATCAAATGTGTCAGCTATTTGCTGCTGGGCTTCGAATGAAGTTTGTTTAGTGTGAAGTATTAATATTCAAATTTTTTTCTGGAATATTACTTCAAGTGTAGTAAGTGATTTGGATTTCGATGGTATTTGGTGAAGGTGGACATAATGTTATCAGATTTCAATTAAAAAAGCTTTTTTTTAGAAACATATTTTATATAAATGGAGTTTGGGATGATAGTGATAAGTAGTTTGAAAAAAAAAAAATCAGTAAAAAAGTATCAGTTGCCGACTGAGGTATAACCTCAGCCTGTTGTGAATTGAAACACCTTTTTCCCAAAAAGTATGTATTTAGGGGGTCTTCAGAATTTTGGGCGTATTAACTTGCCGATAAAGATATAAGTTAGAATAAAATCTCAAAAGTTTTGCGGGGGAAGTACCTAAAGGAATGGACCGACATCCATTTTGAAAGTGTGTCTTATTTTGGGTGACGTAGGGGATGGAAGATACCAAGGAACGGTCCTGACCGGCTTTAACATGGCAAAGCCAAGGATTTATCTTGGTCCTTCTTTCATCTCAAGTGGACACTAACCTCTCCGTGGTGTCACTTGGGGAACTGCCTTTAACACCCGTTAAAGGTAGTGCGCTAACATGTGTCGCGCGTTCACCCATAAGAACGTTAAAAACTTGGGTTTGGGCGTCGGTTTAGTAACCCTCCCCTAGAAAAAACAGCCTATTATGAAAAAACGGAAGAAAATAAAAACAAACCCCTCTAAAGTTGACGAACCCCGCAAATGATTTAAGGACCATGATCTGCGTATCCGCACCAGGAATGTTCGCACTCTTTATAGAGAAGGTGCAGTTTACGCATTGGCAGATGTACTTGAAAAGTACAAGGCCGACATTATTGCCATACAGGACATAATATGGATTGGGAAAGGCGTCACAACAACACCTAAAGGTGACGCACTGCCATGACACAAAGCATGACTTAGGTTGCGGATTTGTAGTTGGTCGAAGGTTAAAACATCTGGTCTCCAGCTTCACCCCAGTGAATGAAAGACTCGCTGCAATTCGATTAAAAGCAAAATTCTTCAACATCAGCTTTATTTGCGCTCACGCTCTCACTGAACAAACCAAAGATATATTTTACGAGCGCTTAGAAGAAACATATGACCGTTGATCACGTTGTGATAGATGGAAGACATGCATCATGCGTGTTGGATGTACGATCGTTTCGAGTTGCAAACATAGACTCGGACCACTACCTTGTTGCAGCAAATTTACGTACCAGATTAAACGTAGCAAACAAAGTGCGAACAGACACAACACGGAAGTTGGACATCGGTAAGCTGCAATCACAACAGATATTCCATAGCCACAGTATATTCCACTCAACTGGCCTAACTGCTTAATCAAAGCACTCCTCGTCCCGATAACATATGAGGACAATGGCAAAACATTGCCCACTCCATGCAAACAGCCGCAAAATCAGTACTTGGATACCAGAGACCTCCACCAAGGAATCCATGGTATGACCAGGAGTGTCATGCTGCTACCGAAGAGAAAAATGCGGCATATAGAGCTACTTTACAATCAGTAGCAACGCGTAGCGCACGAGAGATGTATCGGGAGAAAAGGAGAGAGGAGAAATGTCTTTTGCGCAAAAATAAGAGAGAGATGGAAAAGCGGGAGTGTGAACAAATCGTGATGTACAGGAGACAGAATGAAGTTCGAAAATTCTAACAAAGAGTAAAACATCAAACTGATGGCTTTGGAACTGGCACATCCTCCTGTAGAGACCAGCAAGGTAATCTGGTAACTGATACAGATAGTGTGCTAAGGATATGGAAAAAGCATTTTTCCACACTGTTGGTATCCAAGTCGACGAAGATACCACAGATCCAATCCTAGAAGATGGTATTGAATGTATACCACCTGGCCAAGATGAGGTAAAGACAGCAATAAACCGGCTGAAGAATAATAAGGCAGCAGGAGCCGATGGCCTACCAGCCGAGCTGTCTAAAACCGGGGGCGACACGCTGATAAGGTGTATGCATCAGCTAGTTAGCTCCATCTGGCAGGAAGAACGCGTACCCGACGATTGGAACCTGAGCATCCTGTGTTCCGTCCATAAGAAAGGAGATAAGACTTTATGCTCCAACTATATGGGCATAAGTCTTCTCCCTATCGCCTACAAGATAGTGTCAGGGATACAGTGCGAACGACTTAAGCCCATGGTCGACGAAATAATTGGACCATACGAATGCGGCTTTAGACCTGGCAAGTCCACCATTGACCAGATATTTACCCTGCGACAAATCCTGGAGAAGACCCAAGAGATGCAGGTCGACACCTACCACCTTTTTGTCGATTATAAAGCAGAATTCGAAAGCCCGCTACGTTCAGAAGTATTCCTAGCCATGTCTGAATTTGGTATCCCCGCAAAGCTCATTCGGCTTTGAAAATGACTCTAACTGACACAAGATTTTCATTTAAAATAGGAAAGAACCTCTCCGAAGAGTTTTGTACCAAAAGCGGTATCAGGCAAGGAGACAGCCTTTCGTGTGATCTTATCAACATCCTGCTAGAATAGGTTATACGAGAAGCAAACGTCAAAAGAAGTGGCACAATCTACGCCAATAGCCACATGTTACTTGCTTATGCTGATGATATAGACATCATGGGATGATCAGTAAG
Organism: Musca autumnalis; assembly: GCF_047663935.1. NCBI lineage: Eukaryota > Metazoa > Arthropoda > Insecta > Diptera > Muscidae > Musca > Musca autumnalis. The sequence continues at coordinate 201,361,069 of NW_027411866.1, read as the reverse complement.
AGAAGTAACCGATACCTTTGTGAAGGTCGAAGGAGAATCTTCTAAAGTGGGTCTGGCGGTAAACGGCGAGAAGACCAAGCTGATGGTGTCGACGCGCAATGCGTCCATTGAGATCGGACCAACTGTTGGTAAGTTGGTTCCTATAATTTTGAGGTAGTAAAAGACTTCGTATACCTCGGCACTGCCGTAAACACAACAAAGTATATCAGTTGTGAAATAAAAAGAAGATTTGTATTAGCTAACAGATGCTACTTTGGCTTAAGGAAGCCACAACTCGTCAAACAAAAATAACGATTTACAAAACACTGATACTACCCGTGCTGATGTATGGCTCCGAAGGCTGGGTACTTGCGCAAGCAGACATGGCAGTGCTTGGTGTGTTTGAGAGAAAAATTCTTCGAAAGATCTACGGACCAATCTGCGTTGACGGTGAATATCGACGTCGCATGAACCACGAGCTGTATCTGCTATACAACGACATCAATATTGTTAAACGTATCGAGATGCAGCGATTGCGTTGGACCAATCGCCTTGTATGTGCAAGGCTTTATATCAATCGAACAATAAATGCGTTTAATAGGAGTTTTAATCGACGTTAAAGATGCCAGACATCATGAAAATGAAACAAATGAGGCTTGTCACCATACCAAATTAAATTGGGAACACATAAACTCCTCCCCATTTTGGCCATTGAAAAATATACTCCCAAAAAAACCCTTTAGAATGAATACTTCAACCTATATTTAATGTAAGCCAAAAAACACGACATATCAAAATAACGCACTCTTTTATTTGGCTTAGGCTGAGAACAATAACTTCACAGTTGCAATAAACGTTTTTAAGATGGCATAACTTTAAATGCATTGTATTGTGTGAAGCCTACATTTAGGCTTACAATGTTCGTACGTTCGTTTTTTGGACAACTTATTCCAACACAAGACAAAATAATTTTTCTATTTTTATTTTAGCCTACATTTAATGTATGTCAACGATACAATTCTTTTTTTTTCAAGTTGTAATGCAATACAAAAATATAAATACGCTAAAATGTTGTATGGCATTTAAACACATATAACACCAACGATGTGTTAAATGTTAATAACCACAATTCTACCCATCGTCTGTCTGTGGTTGTTAAAAAAAAAAACAAATAAAACAACAACAACGAGTTTTCATACATTTCACTTGTCTGTTAAAGCACCTAAATTATGTAGGGCTCTTCTTATCCAGTGCTTCTTTTTTGTAAAATATAATGCCTCATCATATGAATAATTTACATATGAGCATTCATTCGTTTGTTATGTAAATTACGCTAAGACTTATTCTATTACTTTAAATGTCTTGAACAATTTAAAAAGTGGGCTTATTGTCTTCAAATTTTTCCTCGTATTTAGGGTGTAAATATTTCAATGTGAATATTTAGTGTTCGTATTTTTGTAAACATCAAGAAGAGACAAAATACGATGCAACTCCAATGAACAATCAGCAGAGTGATAAAATATTGTTTCCCGTACTTCCGCATGACCATGCAGTGTCAGATTTCGATAAGATAATAGGAACAGAACACATAATATAACAGGGTTTCCACTAGGGACTTGAAAACTTTGAATTTAATTTGTGAACCCATCCTTATACTTTTCATCGAACTTTCGCTCTCAATTTAATCCTTAAACTCAACATTTTCATCATGGTAAAGTACACGAACGAACAACGCCTGCAAAATTATAAAAAAAAATCTAACGAAATTCGGAGACGGTGTACGCAACTATAAGAGCGTTAATTCAAAGTCTCATTTTTGGCTGACAAGGCACATAGTTGGCTCTATGCATTCGTCAGTAAGTACAATATGCGTTATTGGTCAGGTGAAAAATCATAAGTGATTAATGAATCAACTATTTTTTCCACAAAAATAACTGTTTGTTGCGGTTTGGCCCGAATTGAATTTTTAGCCTGAATTGGAAGATATGGAACTGGACGGTGTGGTTTCAACATGACGGTGCCACATATATAAAACACACGCTACAATCGATTTATTGAACAGTATTTTTGATGAGCTCTTTATTTCAGAAAATAACCCGGTCGATTGGCCGCCTCCTTCGTGCGATTGGACGCCTCTAGACTATTTTCTGTGGGGCTACTTCAAGTCATTGATATATGACAACAAGACGAAAACGTTGGAAGAGCTCAGGGCCAACATAGAAGGACAAATATTTGTAATTCCAGCATCTAAGCACCCACATTGCTTGAACTGGAGACTGAATTGCTAAAACAACAAGTAAAAAAGAGTCAGCCGGCTTTGCCGACAGAGGTATACCCTCAACCTGTATTTATTGAATCACCTTTTTACCAAAAAACATTTGTATTTAGGGGGTCTTTAGAATTTTGGGCGTATGAACTAGCAGACAAAGATATGGATTAGGATAAGATCTCAAAAGTTTTGCGGGAGAGGTACATAAAGGAATGGACAGACATAGTCTATTTTGAAGTGTGTCTTACTTTGGGTGTCATTCCTCTCGATAGTACCTTTATATCAGGGCTTGCCCAAAAAAACATCATATCGCTGTAAACAGGGCTACTAGGAGTACCTTCGGTAAATTTAGGATTCTCGCACAGACCCTTAACCGCATTTAAACAAAAATGTTTACCATTTGTGTGGGTGAAACCCTAAACTAAGTTTGGACCAAATCGATTGCTCCGTTTATGACATATTGTGCTTACCATTTTAGCGAATATTTTCGAACTTTTGTGGGGGAGGTACCAGAAGGAGTGGACCTATAAGCATCATCTTCGAATTTCATCAAATATTCGAAAAAATATTACAATGTGCAAAGTGTGACAAACGCAGTATTCGGTTATGGAGTTGTCGTGCACACTAGGCAAATAAATTGAATCACATTACATTACATGCTGGCCGTAGGGGTTTTTTACAGTTTTCAGCTCATTTTCTAAAGAAGTATGGACTTACCACCTTAAAAACTTGTACCATCGTAGGGTCTTGCGTGCAACATGTTGCAAGAAAAATCAAAACGATTCGAGAGGAGGTCCAAACCTGCACTTTTCCGAAATTTTGTGTGGGAGGTACCCGAAGGAGTGGACCGATAGAGTCCATATTGGAAGACTCGAAGAGTTATCGTCGCACAATTTTTCCGAACTTTTGTGGGGGAGGCACCCAAATGAGTGGACCGACAAGGCCCGTCTTAGAACTTGAATCAACTAAGGGCAAAATATTAAGATAGCCAAATTTTGGATCGAATCTGTTTATCCGTACGAGAGTTACCGCGCGCTCGATCCACAACACATGGTACCAAAGCGTATTTTTACAGCTCTCTGGCCATTTTCTCAGGAAGTATGGACTTGCCCTGAAAAAAATTGCACCGTTATAATGGGGGCAGCGAATACAAGTTGCTATAACACAAATCGAAGCGATTTGAAAGCAGGTCCTAAACTGAACTTTTCCGAAATTTTGTGTGAGAAATACCCGAATGAGTGGACCGATAGAGTCCATATTGGATATCATCTACGTCTGGAGGAACTTTCACGATGTGTAAAGTATGGACAAAATCGGTTACTACCTTTAGGGGTTATCGTGCGCACAATTTTTCCGAACATGTTCAAACTTTTGTGGGGGAGGTACCTGAAGCAGTGGACGGATATGGCCCATTTTCGAACTAAAACTAAGTTTGGACAAAATATTACGAAGACCAAATTTTGGACCAAATCGGTTAATCCGTTCGAGATTTATCGTGCGCACCAGCCATCCAGACAGACGGAGGGACATTGCTGCATCGAATCCAAATTGTCTGAAACGGATTTCGTCCAAACATACTTGGCGTTTAAAATCATTATGAAAGCGTATTGTTACGAATTAGATTTAAGTTAATTTAGACGAATTTCTGTTAATTTAAGAATTTGAATTGTAACGTAAATTTTCATTAAGCATTTAGTTCATTTAAATCAAATTTACAACAACAATTCCTCTATATCAGCGTCAGACACCATACTTTTCTATTGCATACTTTACGGGGTATCATTGCGTGAGTGCATGCTTTTTTCAATGGGTTGAATTGTGTGTGTGGAGAGAGCAACGTTAAATGAGCGAACACGGGCGCCTAATCGCCTGACGCTGCTCTATAAGAATTCCAATCATCACTTTTCTTTGTTGCTTTGATCTTGTTATTGTTGTACGCCTTCAGTTCTCTCTCTCTTATTTATTTCTGCAACAACAAATATTACTGCAATTATGGAATTATCGCTTAGTCTTGATTTACATTGTTTACTTAGCTATTGTTATTGTCCTCTTTCTTTTTATTTACTTTGACTATTGGGTTATGCTTCTGCATTGTAACCCCTTCTCCTCTCCCTTATTTACTTGTACAGCCCCATCACTAATTGTAAACACTCACCGGTCTGTTTGTATGTACGTACATGTATGTATTTGCCAATTGCTTAGCAGTTCGCCTGAACATTGTAGAACAGAGTGAGGCAGAGAACATTTTTGGGTCTCTCTTGTGCTCTCAATGAGCGTAAATTTGTTGTTGTTCACAACGTGTTAGCATCTACACAGGCTGTGAGCGATAACAAATTTACGCTCACTTAGAGCACATGGGCTCTCTTTTGAGTCACAATGCCTCCTCCTGTTGTAGAAGCTCCTAGATCAAGGAGACTAGAACAGTTTATGTAGCAACGGGCACATATAAATATGGGAAAGGAAAAGCTGGGAGTAGTAGTTGTGAATAATCAACAGCGAGATTTAAACCGTAAGTGTAATCTAAAGAGTAACCTGAATAGAGTAAGGCTTTGTGTTACTGGAGAAAAGTTGTGTGCTAGTAGAGAAATAATAACTGAAGAGAATAACGTCAATAAAGCATTGTAGAATCGTAATCCGAAACGAACCCTCTTTTATTTGGTCCAAATCGCACTGGGGAATAAAACAATGTCTAAACGGGATTAAGTTCAAACCCTAATTCCGTAACAGTATATACCCTCGTTAGCATAAATGCTGAGGGTAAAAGAATCAATTTGGATGTTTCTTCCACAATGGTCAATAGCCAATTGCTCCCGTGAGTAATTCCCTAAGGGAGGACCGATAGGGTCCAATTTTGAACATAAACTAAGTTTGGACCAAAAATGTCGATCTGTTACTCCATTTATGAGATTTTCGGAAGGAGTGGTCCTATAAGCACTATCTTCGAATTTCATCCAAAGTTTGGGGTTTAAAACCATTATGAAAGTGTATATACCCTCGTTTGCATAAATGCTGAGAGTATCAAAATCAATTTGGATGTTTCTCCCACAATGGTCAATAGCCAATTGCACCAGCTAAATACTATCCAATATTTTTTTCAAAATTATTCTCATTTTCCTTGACCAAACCTTTTACTTCGAGGAAAAATGTATCAGTAAAAATATATAATATAAAAAATAACTGCCACTAAAAGCTTGACTAGCTTTGTAAGCTTAAATATTCCCCTAATCAATATCTACGATAATCACAATATCTTACTGTATTCTCCATTTTGCACTTACTTGGAAGATTATGTGATTAATGTTTTTTTTCATATTTATCTCTGTTATGTATATTTTTCTAATCCTTTTTCAAGTCTTCTAACATACATGTATCTCTATTCGAACAATAGCTGTCATGACCTGGTTGCCGGTTGTCTGCCGCCATTCTATTGTTGCAATATTTACAAGTGTTACGCCCTCTGCCTTACATGTCGTTATTTCAGAGCATACAGTAAATTGCTTTTTTCCTCACGTTCATACATTCATTGCATTCAATTCAATGTCATTTTTCTGCTCAATAAATGTCTAGTCCGTTTTGACTTTTCGAAATGGGGTGTAGATAGTTTTTCTTTTCATAAAAACATTTATGGGTAAAATTTATATTTGGTGTTTGGCGTTTTAGGGTTTTTCATTTTATGGCTGTTCTGTCAGATGGAACATACTTCCATATACATATGTATATTTTACACATATTGATGTTTTCAGTTCAGTCTTAACCAGCAGGGAAGTTCTGGTCAGAACAAGTCTACCAGTTTTTTTTTTTTTTGTATTTTTCCCCCTATACGACTATTGTTGGTCATTTGTTTGTGTAACATGGACCTACCTATCTGCCTTTACCAGACACAATGACAAAAACACAACAGAGGTTGTATTAAATTCCAAGTTTTAGTATAGAAATACTATTCCAATTTCAAATTAGATTTTTGCTATTTTTACTAAAAATAGAAAAAATCTAAATTTTTTTAGACTTTTTCTTTGTGATGGTACCCTAAAAGTATGCAATACTATGTGGTTGCAATAAAGCCCTATTAAATGGTACTTTTTCTTTACAGATGCCATGACAATAAGTTGTAACCTTGCTTCAAAGTTATACCCTTGAACATTTCAGTGTGTACGTATAACTTCCAAAAATTATGTAGTATTTTTTGCTAATAGGATTTTTTGCTCGGTAATAAATTTCTCATCAACGCAATTTTAATCTTTGCTATAGTACATATTGTCAATGTCCCCATATGTAAGCAATAAAAACGCTTTCATGCTTTTCAGAAAACATTTTGTGAAGTACTATGTTCACACTTATGTCGACCTTCGAACCTTGAAACAACATGCAAACTATCGAGACAATTTAATGTCTCCATATATTAACTACTTTCTCCGTCCTTAGCCAAAGTTATGAAGTCTATTTATGATGCCTTCAATTAGGTGGCTATATAAATTTATTTTCTCCACTGCAGGTGTTGGAAAATTTTCTAACATTATTTCTGGTGAAATTCCTTTTATTCCTTGAGATGGTTGCCTTGTTTGCATGAAAATCCTATAGTTCCCATTTAATGTTTTGGGGAAATGGAAAACTTTCGTAGTCGTCTGACGACGACACAGCGGAAAGTGGTAAGAGTGAACATTAGGGATATGACTTTTCGACATTTTTCTCAAAAATGTTTTCCTGTAGCACAGGTAAATGAACTTTTGTGTATTAAGAACTAAAATTACGTTTATTTTAATTGATATATAAAAAAACTCACGCACAAATTGATTTAAAAAAAAAATATTTTGTTCAACAAATGTATGAAATGGAAAAAAAAAATTCTCAAAAATAATTTTCTGTTGCACGATTGAATAAACTTAAGCCTACTAATAAAACAAATAACGCTTATTCCATTCAATTATTGAAAAAGGTCATGCACAAACTTAGAAATTTTTTTTATTTTTTTTTTGTGATTAAAAAAATTAGTGAGAAACACATTTTATGTCAGTTTAGTTATCTCATGTGGCTCTGAAGTTTATTTTCAATTATATATCTGCTTATACCCTAGACAGACGGCAACGTTAATTTGCATTAAGATGTGCATTTAATTTTAACCTGACAGACGACAGTTCCTACATTTACGAAACAGCTGTTTGCTGGAAAACAATTGTTTTGTTGTTGTTTGCAATGCAAATTGTGTCTCATAGCATGAATATGCTCTCTCTCCTACATGAATATGGGCTCTCTTTTACAGCATTGCCATATTTAAATACCTAAATTCAGTTTAAATTCCCTTTGATTTTCTACATTAAGAATGTGGATGCAAATTAACGCGGCCGTCTGTCTAGGATATTACAGTGACTACAAAAAATGCCCATAATTCTGATAAATTCATATATTAACATAATTTTACCGAATCACGTTATAATTAAGATTTTATGTAATCTTATGTAGAAACTCATTACACTATGGCATAGAGATATGTAGTTGTAAAAAAGTCATAACCCCAGTAAACATACTAGGCTAACACAACAAGCCACCAGTACTACTACAAGTACAACTATCGCTCATTTCCTCAAAGAGTGACACATCTCAAAAAATTCAGTTTCGAGAAAAACGCGTTTTAAGTTTTAAAATAAGTACTTGGACCCTATTTTCAAACAGCTAGCCAGATGTCAATGCTAAATTTCTGTGCAAGATCAAGCATGACTTGAGGCGTTTTAGTGCTTCATAAACTTAAAAAAATATTGAATTATGCCAAACTCGTAGTAAACAAGATGTAACTTGTTGAGCTTTATTTATATTATTTATTTATGTATTTTTCTGAATTTTGGAGTCATTCCTCTCGATAGGACTATTATATCAGGAAACACGAACTTACCCACGAAAAACATCATGTCGCTGTAAACAGGACTACTAGGAGAACCTTCGGTAAAAAAATCCATAGCACTCTCGCACAGACCCTTAAACGCACTCAAAAAAATTGCTCTGTTTATGAGATATTGCGTTTACCATTTTAGGGAATATTTTCGAACTTTTGTATGGGAGTTGCCGACAGGAGTGGACTTATAAGCACCATTTCCGAATTTCATCTAATAGTCTATAAAATATTACGATATGCAAAGGGTGGACCAACGCAGTATTCGGTTCGGGAGTCGTCGTGCGCGCCAGCAGTTACACATGCTGGCAGTAGGGGTTTTTTACAGCTTTCGAGTCATTTTATGATGCTGATAGACTTTGCAGTTGCAAGAAACATGGTAGCTAGCAGTACCAGATTTAAGCATCTCGATATTCATAAGGGCACCTGGCTGTCGCCAGATCAAAGAACAAAAAATCAAATTGATCACGTTGTGATAGATGAAAGACATGCATCAAGCGTGTTGGATGTACGATCTCTGCGAGGTGCAAACATAGACTCGGACCACTACCTTGTTGCAGCAAAGGTACGTACCAACTGGCCCAACTGATTAATCAAAGCACTCCTCGTACCGATAACATATCAGGACAATGGCAAAACTGCCCACTTCATGCAAACAGCCACAAAATCAGTACTTGGATACCAGAGACCTCCACCAAGGAATCCATGGTATGCCCAGGAGTGTCGTGCTCCTACCGAAGAGCAAAATGCGGCATATAGGGCTATTTTACAATCCGTAGCAACGCGTAGCGCACGAGAGAGGTATCGGGGGAAAAGGAGAGAGGAGAAACTGGCACTTCCTCCTGTAGAGACCAGCAAGGTAATTTCGTAACTGAAAGAGATAGTGTGCTAAGGATATGGGCAGAGCCTTTTTCCAAACTGTTGGTATCCAATAGTAGCGAAGTCGACAAAGATACCATAGATCCAGTCCCAGAAGATGGTATTGAATGTACACCACCCGGCCAAGATGAGGTAAATACAGCAATAAACCGACTGAAGAATAATAAGACAGCAGGAGCTTTTGGCCTACCAGCCGAGCTGTTTAAAACCGTAGGCGACACGCTGATAAGGTGTATGCATGCATTTTAACCTGAGCATCCTGTGTCCCGTCCATAAGAAAGGAGATAAGGCTTTATGCTCCAACTATAGGGACATCAGTCTTCTCCCTATCGCCTGCAAGATAGTGTCAGGGATATTGTGCGAACGACTAAAGCCCATGGTCAACGATATAATTGGACCATACCAATGCGGCTTTAGACCTGGCAAGTCCACCATTGATCAAAACCTGGAGAAGACCCAAGAGATGCTGATCGACACCTACCACCTTTTTGTCGATTATAAAGCAGCCTTCGACAGCCCGTTACGTTCAAAGGTATTCCGCAAAGCTCATCCAGCTGAGTAAAATGACTTTAACTGACACAAGATCTTCAGTTAAAATAGGAAAGAACCTCTCCGAAGAGTTTTGTGCAAAAGAGGTTTCAGGCAAGGAGACAGCCTTTCATGTGATCTTTTCAACATCTTGCTAGAAAAGGTTATACGAGATGTAAACTTCAAAAGAAGTGGCACAATCTACACCAATAGTCACATGTTACTTGCTTATGCTGATGATATAGACATCAGTAAAAGAAGTAACCGATACCTTTATGAAGGTCGAAGGAGAATCTGCTAAAGTGGGTCTGGCGGTAAACGGCGAGAGGACCAAGCTAATGGAGAGATCATTTTTATAAAAATTCAAGTTCAACTTCATTTTTACAAATGTCGCGATATCTCCGAATCTAGAAGAGATAGAGCAAATCTGGCAAAAATTCGAGATAATTTTTATAAAAATTCAGGCTCAACTTCATTTTTACAAATGTCGCGATATCTCCGAAACTAGAAGAGATAGAGTAAATCTGCAAAAATTCGAGATCATTTTTATAAAAAAATCAAGTTCAACTTAATTTTTATAAAAGTCGCGATATTTTCGAAACTAGAAGAGATAGGGCAAATCTGCAAAAATTCAAGATCATTTTTATAAAAATTCAAGTTCAACTTCATTTTTATAAATGTCGCGATATCTCCGAAACTAGAAGAGATAGAGCAAATCTACAAAAATTCAAGTTCAACTTCATTTTTATATAAGTCTTCTCCCTATCGCCTACAAGATAGTGTCAGGGACATTGTGAGAACGACTAAAGCCCATGGTCAACGAAATAATTGGACCATACCAATGCGGCTTTAGACCTGGCAAGTCCACCATTGACCAGATTTTTAACCTGCGGCAAATCCTGGAGAAGACCCAAGAGATGCAGATCGACACCAAGAGATGCAGATCGACTGTCGAACCGCTACGTTCAAAGGTATTCCAAGCCATGTCTGAATTTGGTATCCCCGCAAAGCTCATTCGGCTTTGTAAAATGACTCTAACTGACACAAGATCTTCAGTTAAAATAGGAAAGAACCTCTCCGAAGAGTTTTGTACCAAAAGAGGCAAACGTCAAAAGAAGTGGCACAATCTAAACCAATAGCCACATGTTACTTGCTTATGCTGATGATATAGACATCATGAGACGATCAGTAAAAGAAGTAACCGATACCTTTATGAAGGTCGAAGGAGAATCTGCTAAAGTGGGTCTGGCGGTAAACGGACCAACTGTTGAAGTTGGTTACTATAATTTTGAGGTAGTAAAAGACTTTTTATACCTCGGCACCGCCGTAAACACAATAAACGACATCTGTTGTGAAATAAAAAGAAGAATTGTATTGGCCAACAGATGCTACTTTGGCTTAAGTTAGCACTTTAAAAACAAAGCCACAACTCGTCAAACACAAATGACGCTTTACAAAACACTGATACTACCCGTGCTGATGTATGGTTCCGAAGCATGGGTACTTGCGCAAGCAGATAAGGCAGTGCTTGGCGTGTTTGAGAGATAAATTCTTCGAAAGATCTAGGGACCGATCTGCTTTGACGATGAATATCGACGTCGCACATAGGAGTAATGTATGTTAAAAGTTGATTAAAACTCCTACAAACCTCATTTATAATCCGATTGCTATAATATTTTGCACAAATCATATCTTTGGTCCAAGGACTATTTTTGTAGAAAATAATGAAAATCGGTCCAGATTTGGATATAGCTCCCATATATATTATCATCGGATATGAGGTAAATAATGCACTAAAAGCGTAGTATAGGTCCGATCAAGCTGAAAATTGGTACAAACCTACCTACCTTATTCCTACACGGCTATGTGGTGGTATTTTTGATATTTGCAAAAAAGTGCAAAAAGTTATGACCCTAGTGCGCACTTGTTGTCTTACCCATATTTTACTTCAGAAAAAAACCGTGATTTTTCCAAATGGCGCAAACATTTATCAAAAGTTTTGATTTAATCTGATAAATAAGAGCCCCGGCTATAACACAGATTAACAATTAGTGTTGGCAAACGTTGCCAAAATATTTTTGTAATTTTTTTAAATTTGTTTTACATAAATTATTTAAATTTTACTTTAGAAAAACCAGTGATTTTTCCGAATGGCGCAAACATTTATCTAAAGTTTTGATTTAGTCTGATAAATAAGAGCCCCGACTATAAGACAGATAAAAAATTAGTGTTGGCAAACGTTACCAAAATATTTTTGTAATTTTTTTAAATTTGTTTTACATAAATTATTTAAATTTTACTTTAGAAAAACCGGTGATTTTTCCGAATGGCGCAAACATTTATCAAAAGTTTTGATTTAGTCTGATAAATAAGAGCCCCGGCTAAAAGACAGATCAAAAATTAGTGTTGGCAAACGTTGCCAAAATATTTTTTTAATTTTTTTTAAATTGTTTTACATAAATTTTTGCAATTTAACTGCAGAAACAAATTTAAAGGTTTTTATGATTGCAGTGGGGAAAAATATGATTATTTCAGATTGAATTATTGAATTGAATTAAAAATTTTCATAAAAAATATGCATGAAGGAAGAGACGTACCACCATTATTAAAGAGTGAAGCTGCAATAACAAATTGGAACTTTTATAAGCTTATCTTGTACGGAGAATATACAAAAACCAAAAACCTTGAAAATTATAAATTTTCGCGAAAATATTTTTATTTCAATGTTCACTTCATTTTATAATATTTGAGAACGTACTTTTTTGCTTTCATTATAGCTGAGTTCAATCGGCTGCTGCTTTGGATTGGTTAACCGCAGATAGTTGCGGATGGTCATAGCGAATGGGGAAAAGGGTCAGGTGACTGTTTACCAACAGTTTGTTTTTAAAACGCGATTTTTATATGTTGAGTTTTGATCAACTTTTGGCCTATATTACTCGTATGTGCGTCGTATCCATATAGTTAAACGTATCGAAATGCAACGATTGCGTTGGCTAGGCTATATAATAAGAATGAGCGATGATGAAACCGCTAAAAAGGCGTAAAAGTTCGAACCACATGGCGGTGCACGCAGAATTGGTAGGCCAAAGAATAGATGACGCAAACAAGTGGATGAAGAGATGACAAAGCGCGGTATTCCAAAAAGCGAAGCACTAAACAGAGAGAATTGGAGATATTTTCTTAGTTCGGTCTATGGAACAAAAGTTCTGTAATGGGCCAGCTAAGTAAGGGTCATTTTCTAAAGAAGAATGGACTTACCACTGAAAAACACTTGAATGCAACCTGTTGCAAGAAAAATCAAAACGATTCGAGAGAAGGTCCTAACTTGCACTTTTCAGACATTTGGTGTGGGATGTATCCGAAGGAGTTGACATATAGACTATGTTCTAACCTAATCTATGTCTCGTGTAAATATTACGATGTTCAAAGCATGCCCAAATTGGTTACTGCCTTCGAGAGTTATCGTGCGCACCATTTTAGCGAAAAGTTTTGAATTATTGTGGGAAGTTACCCGAAGGAGTGGACCGATAAGGCCCATCTTAGAACTTGGTTAACTTTGGGCAAAATATTATAATAATTGTTCCACAAACATCCCCTACGGGACGAAGGAGACTTCTCTCATATCAATGAGTACACCCTGATTCATATTAACTCAATTATATGGGACCTACTGTTTATTGCTGAGTCCGAACGGCGTGTCTTAAGACACCACTTGTAGAGAAGTTTTACATGGCTGCAATACTCAGGAAATGTCGCCAACATTACTGAGGGGTATTTTGCCACCGTTGCCTGTCCTGGGAATCGAACCCACGACCTTCAGCGTGCAAAGCGGGTGTGCATACCATTGCACCACGGTGGGCAAAATATTACGATTGCCAGATTTTGGATCGAAAAGGTTTATCCATTCGAGAGTTGCCGCTCGCTCTATCCACAACACATGGTGCCTTAGGGGTTTTTTAGAGGCTTCCAGGCAATTTTCTCAAGAAGAATGGATTTGCCCCTGAAAAACTTGTACCGTTGTAATGGGGAAGAGGTCTTAAATTGCCCTTTTCAGAAATTTTGTGTGGGAGATACCCGAAGGAGTGAACCGATATAATCCATATTCCAACTTTATCTATGTTTCGCCAAAATATTACGATGTAAAAAGTACCCAGCAAAAATTTGGTAAGCACATGTCATTACTTTCTGCATTACCAGGTAATGAGTACTCATTACCCTCCGCATTATCAGACAGTACATATATAACAGTTGACACATAACTAGTTACAGCCTTAATTACTACTTACTTACTAAGGAATAAGTTCGTTGGCACAGGGCTAGTGTGTCTGACTACAAATCCTAGGTTTGTGTGCTCAAAGCTCACCGTCGGCATGCGAGTTTTTTGTTGACAAAATTACGAAGAAATGTTGATGAACATGGATCTTTTTAAACAACCTTTACTATTTGTATAGGTGGCCTAGTATGTAGTGTGTTTGGCTACAAATCAGAAGTTCGTGTGTTCGACACCAGCAGGGACCGGAATAAAAAAAAAGAAAAAACAGAAAAAAATTGTGGGGTGTTGAATTTGAATATATTTTCACCTCAATCGTTCTAAAAATAGAACATATGCTTTTTAGCTTTTTTTCGACTGTCGGTAAGGAAGTACTTCCTCCCTATGACATCCCCATGTAAAAATAATGACTTTTACGGTCAATTAGTAAGTAGTTACAACTGCCAAATTTTACTGAATAAAGTCAATACTTGGTAATGACTTTTTTACTGGGTATAGACCAAATCGGTTAGTCCTGTAGAGTTATCGTGCGCATAAATTTTGCGAAAAAAATTGAACTTTTGTGGGGGAGATATCCGTGAGAGTGGGCCGATATGGCATACCTTCGAACTTAAACTAAGTTTGGACAAAATATAACGATAACCAAATTATGGAGCAATTCGGTTACTCCCTTCGAGAGTTATATTTGAAAGTGTATATACCCTCGTATGGTATAAAAATTGACACAAGATAAAGTAGAAGTCATAAAAAAGTAGAAATTGAGTTATGCCACTCTTTGAGTAAATGAGCGAAACACAAATTAATGGCTTGAAATGCAGTTTCATTAAGTTTAACATATTGCATGTGGCAGAAAACTAAGGCTGACTTGCTGTTTCTCTATGTAAGCGGCATATGATGTAAAAGTAGCAAAAAAAAACAACAACAGATAAATTGTATAACAGCCTGCCTCTATGTTTTGTTGTTATTGTTTTTGTTTTATAAAACCTATAAAAGTTCATAGCAGAGGTTTGTGCATGTGGTGGTTTTTAAAGCCACAAGCAATGATGGGGTTGTTGATGTTAAAGGACTTTTGTCTATATATCTGTGTAAGTATGCATGTGTGTGTGTATGTTTGTGTCTTATGCTACAAACTATGAAAAACTGCTGTTGCAACATTGAAGGAAATTTTTGTTGTAAAAACTTTATTTTACACACTTTTAATTGTTGAAGTTAAAGCTGTAGGCTTACAAGGTTATGCTATTACAATACATGCATATGCATGCACATAAAGTACAACAAATTGTACAAAATATTAAAGTTTTAATTAATTATAGCATGGTTTGTAACAAACCAAAACAAGAGAATTTCTTGATGTGAAAGTGACTGATGTGGTTAATTTAATGTAACATTTTTTTTTTAAATATTGAAAAATTAATATTGTTAGGGGAGGAAAGTTTGAAATTATTTTTAACTAATAAGTATGTATCACAAAAAAGTGCCAATAAACCAATCCACGTCCTAATGTACTCCAAGCTCTCGTCCGGCACCCGTCCAGGGATGCAAAGGCCACAACCGAAACCAAACCAGAAGTTTGCTACTGCTAGCGAAGAGAGCGCATGCTTCCATAAACATCTTACAAGGAATAAGGAATTAGCTCATTTATATGGTACCGCACTGTGGTTCAGGAATCGATTTTCCCGGCCAAAACTCCAATTTTTGTCGCCACCGATTGTTAACTTCTATATGGGATTCGATAGTAAACATATTGAAAAATTTGGTCAAAATATTGGAAGGTGTGGGTCTAACGTGCTCCCAAAGACGACAATTTTTGTATTTTTATTTAATTTCCGTAGAATGAAATAGATTTTTCTCGGAAACCATAGCAGGTATAATGTCCATTGTTTTTTAGTTAGGTAGAATTGCTGTCCTTAAGAAACGTTGCGTTTACCGTAGCGTTTACACATAGTGAGTTATTTTATTTTTCCTCAGGTATTAAATTTTATTGAAATTCAAAATTTAGTATATTCGAACTTTAGGGGAACCGTTTTTCGTTTTCATAGAATGATACCGAGTGTTTACTCTTTCAGTTTTTTTTTTCAAAAAAAAAAAAAAAAATAATAATAATAATAATAATAATAATAATAATAATAATAATAATAATAATAATAATAATAATAATAATAATAATAATAATAATAATAATAATAATAATAATAATAATAATAATAATAATAATAATAATAATAATAATAATAATAATAATAATAATAATAATTGGCGTCGTTTTTTGTTGTTTTTTGTCCGTTTTCAAAATAATTTAATTTACATTTTAAATTAAATTATTTTAATTTAAATTTCAAATTTTACTTTAGTTGTTTTGATATTCTAAAACAACTAATTTATTAGTGGAAAAGGTTCGACATTGTTCGCAAAGGGGTAAGGTAGGGAACACTAGTTTCGATCCCCGCCACAGAATCTCATCAGTTCCCTTGTTTCTTGTTTGTGGATATTCTCCACTGAAGCTTTTTTTCAATAACTTCTTCAACAAATAAACTTTTTAAACCCATCCTAGAATCTTAGAGGTGTCCGCAACCTTCGAAGTTCCCTCGTGTCACATCTTTCCTAGAATCTAAGACGTGACCTAAAAATCTAAAATGTTAACCTAAGTAGTGTCCGTAACTCTTAGGCCCCCTCGTTTAACACTTGGGTGATCACCAAATCGGGACGACAATCTAAATAGTGTATTCGGGTGATCACAAGACCTCAACATTAACCCTCGGGAGGCTATACGAGCTCTACCTTAACCTGAAGTGGTGTATGTAGGCCTCGTGTACATCCTTTTTTGGGCCCTCAGCTAAAGTTTATCTTAAACAACCCATCCACACACAGCCATCAATTCGAAGAACTAGGGAAAAAGTTGTTAGAACTAAAGCACGATACGGGAATACTTAACCAGGTCTCATGCGAATACTTGGGCAAAGAGAAGGCATATGGGTCTCTGGTACAACTTCATCTACTGGAGTGCGTAACTAGATCGCCCCAATAGTGCGGAAATTAGATGCACTTCAGATTTTTCCGAAAAATTTAACATCGTAATAGTTTTCCAACCGTACAACAAATTCCATGAAGCTCTGTATCCGACAACTTCTCTTTAACATTTTAATGGCTGTTCGAGGGTCAGGATATCCAACCTTGTGGGCAAGTCCATATTTCCTGACATAATAGCCCAAAGGCTCGAAAAAAATCCTACGGTGATGATTAAAAAGCTTTACATTCCACACCGTAATATTTCTCTCTACATTTAATAAAGTTCTAGGATGTTATTTTGAAATTTTTTCAGAAGATAGTCCTTGTTAGCCTTAGGGATGCATATTCGAAAGGAAAATTAAACTGTTCGCCCCTTGGGTTTTTAATTTCAACAGCAAAGTCGACTAGAATCGGTTTCGTGGTCGACTTTAGGACTCTTTTGATCCACATTCTACATTTTTTAATCGAACTACCTGATATTCGACAAATGAGGCTCCCAGTGGTCTCAAAACGCCTCCATCAAAAACTGTAAACATAGGTTTATGTGTTGGTACAACCTCCAAATATTGGTGTCTCTTGATTTTTGATATTTTGAGGGTTTTAGCTACATTTTTGATTGAACTACCAGTAATTGGACATTTGAGGTTCCAAGGGGTCACAAAACTTCTCTGCTAAAAATTGCCAAAAAGATCTATATTTTAGTATAGTCCTCATATAACGATGCCTTCTCTGCTAAAAATTGTCAAAAAGGTCTAAATTTTGGTATAGTCCTTATATAACGATATCTCCCGATTTTCGGTATTTTGAGAACTTAAGCTAATTTTTTTAACCGAAATAGCTGTACTTTTACTTTTGAGGTTCCTAGTGGTCACAAAACTTCCCTGCTAAAATTTTTCAATAATGTTCTTTATTTGAATATAGACCTTATATAACGATACCTCCCGATTTTGGGTATTTTGAGGATTTAAGCTAATTTTTTTACCGAAATAGCAGTAATTTGACTTTGAAGCACTAACGTCCTTGGTCACAAAGCTCCTCTATCAAAAATTGTTAACATAGGTCCTTGTTTTGGTATAGCCCGCATATAACGATACCTCCTGATTTTAGGGTTTTTGAGGAATTTGGCTACATTTTTTGACAGAACAATCTGTAGTTTGATATTTGAAGTTCACAGTGGTCACGAAACTTCTCCACCTTAAGTTGTGAACAGTAAAGAACATTAATTATTCCAATTTAGTTCAGAATTTTGTTATGGTGAAGGGTATAAAAAGTTGAGCCCGCCCGAACCTAATGCTCTTTTACTTGTTCTATTTAGAGATTTTGGATCCAATTAATTTCAGTTCAATAAAAAATGTTTTGGGCACCCTAAGGTATATCAATCACGTCATTTGAAACCCGATATTTATCCCTTGGTATCTATTACCCTTACGTCACTTTCTTTAGTTTCAATTTATAAACATTTTAAATATCGTCTTAGCCTCCCGCGACTAATGTAATTATAGACAATACCTGAATTATATAACGATTTTATAATGCAATTATTCGAATATTCCCCTAGCCTAAAGAAACAATAATCATTTATATAACTTAAATTTTAACGAAGTGTATAAAACTTTTGGGTTTTTTTTTCAAATCTTTGCAATTAATCTTTTGTGACTGACTTCTTGCAGCGATTCATTAATAAAAATTATCGACAAACTGACATAAAAATGGAAATTGTGGAAGAAATGGAAAACAATGATTGCGGCACAATTTCTTGGCCAAAGCGAAAAAATATATTTCGAGTCTTCGCTAAACTTTACAAATTGGCAATTCATTAATTAAGCGCGCCGATGTAAAGCAATTCATTATGGTTTATTAGAAGGCATTTAAAGATAAGTAAGGCAGGCAGGCAGGGAGGCAGTAGTAACAGTGGAAGCAGCAACATGACTGGCAGACGTGGCGGCAATAGACGAATGTATCTGTCTATACGTAACCCCAACTTGTAAATTGGAAAATTTTGCAAAATCATTAAGGGATTTTGGGGGTAGATTCAATCTCTAAGGGTAGTTGTTTAGTGCAATGCAAACGTAGAATTGTTGTACACAATTTAACCCAATACCACAAAGTTAATGAAACTTTCCCTTTACCCTCTTCTTCCTTTACTTATTTCCCATAACACACCATATCTATCATGTAACAATTTTGTTTTGTTTTTCAATTCCGTTGTGGTTATTTCACTTGAACAATTTGTCAATGAGAAAAATTCCATTCCATGGCATTTTCATGTTCCTCTTAGAGATGGTGTGTTGTCTACAGGTTTATTTTTCGTTACTTGCCCAGAAAGGTTTAACTTGTGTACGTGTGGTCGAAAGGAAAAAAACTTTTCATTTACACGATTCACCAGTCTCCAGGCAGTCAGGCAATGGGGAGATTCTTAAGTGGCCGAATTACCAGAAAAATGCGTTTGCAAAAAAAAACTACAGCATACAAAATGAAGCAGAAAAAAAATTCGAAAAATTTATCAAATAATTTCGGCAAGTGAAAGTAAAACTTTGGAATTTGTTTATTAACAAAGTTTGTTGCTTGCCATTGGTTTGGTTGGTTTAGTTTATCTATTTGGCCTAAAACGAAATGAAATAAGATGATTTGATTTTTTCCTAGATTTCTTCGGTACAGGGTGTAGGAGAAATAAACAAAGAGTTCAATAGTAAAATTGCTTAACAAACAAAATATATCGAAAATTGAATGAATAAATTTTGAAATAATTTTTTTATTTATGTATTTATTTATCTAGTATACATCCCTCCAGCCAAATTTTGCTAATCATCAGCTGCATACTCCTTATCAGCATGTCGCCTCCGGTTTTGAATAGCACTGTGCAACATTTTTAAGGTAATCTTGTGCAAACAATTTGAGCTGTGGATTTTTTGAAAGTACAGACCCAAACAAAAAAAACCTTAGTTGGGTATTGTTTTGTCAGATCCAGCTTGCATTTTATGGCCCCATCTAAACATGGTTACATATTGAAGCAATTCTGGGTTATATCTCTGAAACCTATGTGAATCTTCATCGCACCTCAGAAGCAAACTTGTAGATAAGGGTAAGAATAAAATATTTGTAAAAATAATGAACTCGAAAAACAACAAGCAATAAAGCCTCAAATTTTATAAAATATCGAAAATTTCCATAATTTGTATACATTTCGCACAATATCTCCAAAACCGTTAATTTTTTCTTAATGTTTTCTTTCGTAAAATTATTCGCTTGAATGTAATACAGAACTCTTTAGAACATCCTGTTGTTGTAAAATGCCTCCATCACGTTGTTTTCAGTACATTTTTCAACGTGGATTTAATAAATATGTCAATAATGTGGTGAAATCTGAAATCCGAGACTAAACTGTTGGTGTGAACTGTGTTTGAAATACATATTGTAAAAGGTATGATGCAAAATACCGCTGAAACAACATAATCGACTTTCGAAAGTCGGAGTCAACTATTATTCGTCGTATTCTATTATTATTATTATCAGTCGTATTCTATTATGATTCGTAGTCGACTATTAATCGTGGACGACTATTAGTCGTAGTTGACTATTGGGTGTGCTAAAACCGCGTAATGGACGGTACTTTTTTGTACATATGTACATCACAGATTGCATCAAAGAAAATGGTCGATTATATTCGATTATGATCGGTTTTCCGCGGTTAACGAATAATCGAAACTCGACTTTTAGTACACTCTCAAATAATCGAGTTTTAAGTTTTTCAGGAAAAGCGTATAATCAGAAAACCGATTATTGCAATTCACTGCGTATCCCTATCAGCTCATCCTCCTCCTTATTGTTCTTCGGCTAATTAATTGTTATCATGACCTCACTTTGGCTAGGTGGTATACACTCAATGTTGTCGCTGGGATTGATTCAGGGTTATCTTCATTGCCGCCCAGTACCAAAAACTTCATCATATATGAGGAAAATGTGCCAGCACAGTAATCCTCACTCTGGTGTTTTACACTCCGCTAAAATTGCCGGCTTCTGTATGTTTCGAGCTTCTCAAGCTCACGTTTTTATTGATCTTTAATTGTTCCTCGTAATAGCTCCTGATGTTTTCCCGGCCGACAGACATATACCCTCAGCCTGTGTGGATTGAAATCCTTTTTTCCCAAAAAGCGTATGTATGTATGTATGTATACCCCAAGGATTGGACCGATAAGGCCCAAATTTTAACATGAACTAAGTTTAGACAAAATATTTCGATATCCAAAGTTTGGACCAAATCGGTTGCTCCGTTTGTGAGATATTGCGAATATTTTCGAACTTTTGTGGGGAAGGTACCGTAAGGAGTGGACCTATAAGCACCACCTTCAAATTTCATCTAATATTCGAAGAAATATTGCGATATCCAAAGTGTGGACGAACGTAGTATTCGGTTCAAGACACTACATTTGGTGCCATAGGGGTTTTTACACCTTTCGGACTGTTTTCTCTAGAAGTATGAACATGCCCCAGAAAAAACTTTTACTGTCGTAATTGAGGCAGCGAATGCAAGTTTCTTCAACAAAAATCAAAGTGATTCAAGAGCAGGTCTTAAAGTGAATTTATCCAAAATTTTGTGTATGAGGTACCCGACAACTATAGTCCATATTCGAACCTGATCTATATCTGGTAGATATATTAGGATGTGTAAAGCATGGACCAAATCGGCCACTCCCATCAAGAGTTATCGTGCGCACAAATTTTCCGAACATTTTTGAACTTTTGTGGGGGAGGTACCTAAGTTTGCACAAAATATTACGAAGGCCGCATTTTGGACCGAATCGGTAGATCCGTTCGAGAATGATATTGCGTTCCAATCACTACACCCGGTGTCATAGAGGTTTTTTGCACCTTTCATGCTATTTGCTCAGGAAGTATGGACTTGCCGCTGATGAAACTTCTACCGTCGTATGGGGGCAGTGAATACAAGTTGCTTCAACAAAAATCAAAGCGAGAGCAGGTCCTAAACTGAACTTTTCCGAAATTTTGTGTGGGAGGTACACAAAAGAGTGGATCAATTTGAACCTAGTCTAAGTCTGGTAGAAATTTCACGATGTGCAAAGTATGGACCAAATCGGTTACTCCCTTTTTTCCGAACATTTTCTAACTTTTGTGGGGCAGGTACCGGAAGGAGTGGACCCATCTTCGAACTTAAACTAAGTTTGGACAAAACATTATTTTTTTTTATTAATTTCTCAGAAATTAAAAAATTATATTAAAAATGATCTCCTCCCTAATGGGCGAAATTTTCAAATAAATAAAAATCAGCTTGATCCAGACTGGAGTTTGCACCCCGGCCTTGAAAAACATATGAAAAAAGTGTTATCACGGCGTGTTAGCGTTCAGAACCAAACTCATAACTTCCAAAGGCTTTGCTAAGCGTTTTTCATGGCAGCCATACAGATTGAAAGAACAAATATCCATGACTGTAAAAACAAATTGCATTTGTAAGAAAAAAATTGAATGAGAGAGAAGCCTCTCCACAGTCGATATGTCTGATGAGCCGCTACTAACGGCGATACCGGTCACATAATTGTGGTTGTGTGGGTCCGTATCTTCGGCGTTCCTTTTTCACTTCCAATAAATCATCGCACAATGGTTCAGAATCGTTCTTTCCCGGTCAAAACTCTGTAACTATTGAACGGATAGAGATATTTTCATAATTTGTTGGACAGATAACATAATCAGCTTTCCGGTACTTTAAAAACACTCGATTTCGGTGTAGAAGTTGGAGAGGGATTCAAGGTCAAAGCTAAAAATTTTGAGTTTTTTTCCATATTTTGCATTATAATATTACCCCAGTTTATGTATTTCGAAACGAAAATGTGTGCGCATGAAAGACACCCAAACTTTAGTTTTTGAAATATTATTTCATTTGCTTTTGTTTCAAAACAAAAAACAAATTTGAAATACACACTCAAATTTGGTAGTTTTTCTTCCGCATTCGTTTTCTTATCGACATACATAAACAGGCCCTTAGTATTTTTGAGTTTTTCATATGCTCTAACTATTTAAAAAAGGTCAAACATCTATAAACAAACCATAAAAGTATAAAACATTAAAAAACTTTTTTTTTGGAAGAATTTTTTTATTTTTTTTTTTTTCAAAATATTTAATTTTTTCAAAAGTAAAAAATACTCCTTGGGTTTTCATAAAACTCAATTAACTCTTATAAAAAGAGGGATTCAAGGTCAAAGTTAAAAATTTCGAGTTTTTTTACATATTTTGCATTATAATATTAGTATTTTTGAGTTTTTCATATGCTCTAAGAATTAAAAAAGGTCAAACACCAATAAACTAACCATAAAAGTACAAATCATTATTATTTTTTTTTTTTTAGAAAAATGTCTTTCAAAATATTTTTTAAAATTCTTTTTTTTTTTAAATGTAATTTTTTCAGAAGTAAAAGAAATACTCCTTGGGTTTTCATAAAACTCATATAAATCTTATAAAAACTCATATATTTAAAAAATGCTCATTTGTGGAAAAAAACTAAAATTTATATGGGAAACGGTATAGAAAAAACCCACATATTTACCCATGTAATTTAAAAAAATTTAAAAAAGTGTTACACGGACGGAATATATGGGCTGAAACAGGACACTCTCTCTCTGAAAACGGAACATTGTTTCAAGTTGCTCCCTAAAATTACTAGTCCACCAAATTTGGAGCAGGAGTAGCTGCCATCATTATAGTATTTAGGACCATGCCAAAATCATAGATGATAGGACTCGTATTTCGGATATATTCACTTGACAATAGCCGTAGACTATCCCCGCATTTTCACATACAATATGGGGAACCTATGACTTATCCTGCTGACGTTATTTTAGTTTATAGCAATAAAATACGTAATTTTACAAAGTCCGATTTGGGTTATCAATATTTTCCCTATATATATTCACCATAGATATTAAAAAAAACAGTTTGAATCGAGCACACAGAATCTTCTGAAAGATTTTATTATGAAAAACACGGACCGCAGATAACGAAAATGTGAATAAAAACGGTAGAATATGGTCCAAAATCGTATATAAAAATCGAAAGCTTCTGGAGATGTTAAATATTAAAGCTACAAATTTCTTTAATTCAGTGACTCGTAATGAAGTTTGATTTGGAACATTTCTTCTTTTGACACAATCCCCAAAAAGTGAAGTATTTTAGGAAATTTTGACTCAGAATGGAATAAATTTTAATTAAGAGTCTAAAAGTTTAACAAATAATTTCTACATATAATGTCTAACTTTGTAATGTCATTTTCTTAACAAAGTATTTATTTTAGATATATGGTTTGTTCTGGGACTTACAGTGAAATTTTGTATAGAAAATTTCTTCTTTTAACACCTTTCGTCTAAAACTAAATTTCATGTTACTTTCATGCATCAACTCGAAAAAAGAACAAAACAAATTTATTCAAAAAATTTTTGGGTATTTTGTTGGTAAGTACATATTTCATTTATTCGGCGACTTATATTAAAATTTGATGGAGAATATTTTTGTCTTTGACGTCTTCTATCTAGAATGAAGTTTTGTGGGACAAAACTTAATAAACTCAGATAAAGTAGAACATTAACCCTAAAATGTGATATTTTGGCAGATTACTGGCGTTTAGGTACGATTTAGAGTTTTAGTTTATTCGGGGACCTATAGTAAAATTTTATTACAAATAATTTTGTAGAATATTTTGATCTGATGCGATCACATTTTAAAGGAGTTTTTAAACGTTTTTGAAAAAAAGGACCAAAAAGACCCTTTTAGTGACTCGCATGAGGGTTAATTTTTTTCATAAAAAGATACCCCGCATTGTTGTCAGTAATATTTCCAAAGACACTTTATACCTAAAATGCATGGATTCCAAGGAATCTTATGTCGAATATTTCATAACCTGTAGAAATGGGCGGAACTTGCCACGACTATTGGGGTTACTTCCCGACGTAAATTTTCAAAACGCCGATACACGTGTATTCTTTTTTTCGGCCCTCTTTCATCATCTGTGCGGAGTTTCTTCTAATTTTAAAAAAAGTTCAATTTTGTTGTACAGTGTAATCCAGATTTTTTAACTTCGTCTGTGTTTTTAAGTCTGTAGGAAGTCAATATTTTTATAATAAAATACCATTGTGACACTATAGGCATTGAAAACGCACATAGGCTGACTTTCAAAATCGAATGTTTAGACACAAATCAGCCCTTGGAAATAATTTGATCATCATTAGAACATTGTTTTTGTTTTACCAAATCGATAACCTTTTGAATACAAAATTATAACATACAAGATATACATAGACATCAATATTATTTATTCCTTACTTCTTGTTTGTCTATACATGATTTTCTTTTAACATCATTATAATTTGATTTTTGTTTAACTTTATCTGCCATGTGTAATTTCAACCTCTCCAGCATAGCAAATAACATTCCTTTCTTTCCATTACATATGTATTTTAATGATGTAAAGCAATACCACCTGTAAGGATAACTCGTGAATTCTTCATAATTTTTCTTTTCTTCTCTATTTTCGCATATGTCTGCTCGACGATGTAGTCTGCATAGTCATGGTTTTGTAACTGTTTTTTTTTTCTCATGTGTATGCCTGTATAAAGAGTAATATATCATTATAATTGCTTTTGCGAAAAAAATTATTTATGCTCAAGGCAAGCAAACAGTTTCATTGAACCGCAATTTGTATTTGTGGAGTCAATAACATTTCAAATAAAAATTGATTTTTTTTTGCTGTTGTTAACTTTTCGAATAATTAATGTTTAAAGTGCACACTTGAAAATTCAAATATGATGTTTATATTGCTGGAATTTAATTAAATGCATTTGTTTCCTGTATGTGTTTACATATGTATGTATGAATTTGTAAAATAATTTATTCTTTGTTTACAAGTGCAGCTTTGATGTCCTAGAAATTGAAAAAAAATCATTAACAGTTTATTATAGTTATGATACAGAATACAAGTGATATGTCTACATACATATATACAATATCATTTGTATATAATTTAAGAGCTGTTCGAGGATAGTTTTGAAATATTAGCCGAAAGTCGTCCTTCTGGCCTTGCTTGCATCGATATATAATTTGCGGTGACCTACAAAAATCACTGGTCACGCTAACAATGAGTTCCAAGATGGTCTATGAAGTCCCATTCCTTCACAGATGTTAAACGCATTTGCGCTAAAATACAGTTTGAGGTCACTTCTCGGTTTGTGTTAAACTTTTAACGGAGGCTACTGTTGCTATAAGCCAATACTTCCCGAAATGTGTGTGAAAATGTTCCAATTTTTAGGACCTCTTCCTCATATCCATGTTATTACTACAGATAGTCGTTGTCTCTTTTGCAGCACTATAATGTTAATCTCCAAATTTATCTCGATGCTGGTTTAATTTTGGAATTTGGCTAGTGTTTTAATATCCATGAAATTCGGAAACAAACGTACAGACTCCATTACTAACACAAAAAATCTATTAAAATACCTTCCCCACATTTTCATTAAAAATTATTGCCTACATTTAGGCTGTTGTTGGTTTTGATTTAAAAATGAAATTCCTTAAACTAATTTCAGGCTTACGAGTTCATAACAATTTTCTAGGGTATTAGTCTCTTTTTATGAACCATAAGAATTTCGTTTTTATCTAATTTGAAAACATTTCGTTGACACCATTAACATTTCATAACTTGTCTTGTCTGCCTTGTCTGTCTGCACGCTATATAAAATATTCTCTCTAAAGAAAATTAGTTTTTCTTTACTTAACCTTATGAATTTTTATGATCGAATAAAGTCCTCTATGACCTTCTTAATGCTACAACTTGGTAGCAGGCATTCAAACACGCACACACATACATCCTTAGGAATATATGTATGTATGTATGTATATTGTTTAAAACAAACAACGTACATACTGGTAAATGACATCTAGCCACACTACAGGATTAAATTTTGAGTAGATTTTTACCCAAAAAACCTTTTACGAAAATCTTTTTAAGGTATCCACCCATGTTTAAAAATTCCATACACGTATAAAATGTTTGTGTTCTTATTATAGTTTTTCTTCTTCTATGCTGCTTTACTTATTTATATTCGTATGTGTGATTTTATTTTTATGTTTTGTTTGTCATTTATATTTTTGTTTTCTAGAGGGGAAATGGAATTGTAATGGACTGTGTCTTGTTTTCTGAGTACAATAAAAACATACTCATATATTTTATTCTTAGTTTTTATGTTTTGTAGAATTAAACATATAAAAATCTTATAGGGGAGAAACATTTAAAGTGGAGTCATTAAAAGCTTTTATACAATATTCATATATAGAAAATATATGAACTTGAACATGGTGGGAGGTCACAATATAATGTATAGAACAATCCTAAGTGGATGACATGGTGCTTTATTTAATGGTTAATATGTCCGTGTTGCACATAAAAGGTCGGCGGTTCGACGATCTGGAATGCCAACATTAAAATTTGGTACGGGAGCAGGAGAAGAGAGTAGAAAAAAGGAGACCCCTTCGGATGTTGTTTGTAACTAAACCAAAATCAACATCATTATGGCGAGACTTTAAGAATAATATTAGCTGTAACTAAAAATAAAAGCTCTGTCCTGTCCATCCTTTTAAAAATATTGTTTGACCCACGACCAAAAAGTTCGGTGCTCACTAATTCATGAGTAGACAGCGGAATCCTATGAAAATGCATATATGGTTAGGATAGTCGTAGAAAAAATCTGATTAGGCAGAAACTCGTTTTAACACAAAATAAAACAAGTAAAAAAGTATCAATCGGCTTTGCCGATAGAGATATACCCTCAGCCTGTGTATATTGAAACAATTTTTTCCCAAAATACGTATGTATCTAGAGGGTTTTAAAAATTTTGGGCGTTTGAACAGTCAAAAATGTTGATTAGGATTAAAGATCAAAAGTTTTGCGGAAGAGATACTAAAAGGAATGGATCGACATTGACCGTTATGGAAGTGGATCTCCAGCCGCAACATATCGTGCCATAGGGGGTTTTTACACTCTTCGGTCTGTTTGCTCAAGAAGTATGGACTTGCCTCTAAAAAAACTTTTACCATCGTAAATGAGGCAGCGAATGTAATTTGCTTCAACAAAAATCAAAGTGATTCGATATCAGGTCTTAAAGTGAACGTATCCGAAATTTTGTGTGCGAGGTACCAGATGGAGTTGACAAATATAGTCCATATTTGAACCTGATCTATATCTGGTAGATATATTAGGATGTGTAAAGTATAGACCATTTCGGCCACTCCCTTCAAGAGTTACCGTACGAAAATTTTTTCCGAATATTTTTGAACTTTTGTGGGGGAGGTACTTTAAGGAGTGGACCGATATGGCTTATCTTCAAACTTAAACTATGTTTGGACAAAATATTACTAAGACCCTATTTTGGACCGAATCAGCAGATCCGTTCGAGAGTTATCTTGCGCTCCAACCACCTTACACGGTGTCATAGTGGTTTTTTGCAACTTTCATGCTATTTTCTCAGGAAGTATGGACTTGCCCCTGATGAAACTTGTACCGTCGTATGGAAATCAGTGAATACAACTTGCTAAAACAAAAATCAAAGCGATTCGAGAGATGGCCCTAAATTTTGTGTGGGAGGTACCCGAAGGAGTGGACCTATTAAGACCATATTGGAACCTCATATTACTCTGGTAGAAAGTTTACACTATACAAAGTATGGACCAAATCGGTCACTCCCCTCAAGAGTTATCGTGCGCACAAACTTTCCGAACATTTTCGATCTTTTGTGGGAGAGTTACCGGAAGGAGTGGACCGATGTAGCTCATCTTCGAACTTAAACTAAGTTTGGGCAAAATATTACGAAAACCAAAATTTAAACAGAATCGGTTCATCCGTTCGAGAGTTATCGTGCGCTCCAGCCAGCAGGACAGACAGACAGACAGACGGACGGACATGGCTAGATCGACTCCAAATTGTCTAAAACACATTTCGTCCAAACATACTTGGGGTCTAAAACCATTATTTCGATGAGGCACATTTTCATCGTATCAAAGTGTATATACCCTCCTTAGCCTAAAGGCTGAGGGTATAATGAATTAGGCCACATTTCACCAATATGTGGTATTCAGTCTTCGTTGGTGGAATAAAACATTTCCCTTCCCCAGAATTTTTTTGTTATAGGTCCACGCCTTAATATAGCCCCCAAAGAACGGTACCTCCCGATTTCCGATATTTTGAAGGTTGTGGCCCAAATATCCAACCGAAATGGCTGAAATTTGGTATTAAGTCTTCGTCGCGGGTATAAAATTTCCACCTGAAATTTCTCGGTATAGCCCCCATATAGCCCCCATAGAACGGTACCTCCGGATTTTTTGGTATTTTGAAGGTGTGGCTTCAATATCTCTCCGAAATGGCTGAAATTTGGTATTAAGTCCTCTTTGGGGGTGAAAAACTTTCCACCTAAAATTTGTCGGTTTAGATTCAGGCCTTCATATAGTCCCCATTGAACGGTACCTCCCGTTTTCCGGTATTTTAAAGGTTGTGGCCTCAATATCCCGCCGAAACGGCTGAAATTTGGTATTAAGTCCTCCTTGGGGGTGAAAAACTTTCCACCTAAAATTTGTTGGTTTAGGTTCAGGCCTTCATATAGGCCCCATAGACGAAATCGTCGGAGCGCTTTTTAAATAAATCGCGGTCAATGTTCACATTTTTAGGTTTTTTTATGTTATCACGATTTTGCTGAGAAACCGCAAGCCCTATCAAAATGGAAATAAAGAAAATGTTGTAGCAGTGAAAATTCTCTACAAGATTGTCCTTCATGATGTTTTCGTAGGTTTCACCATTTTTGAGATATAGAAGTTCAAATTTTGATAATTTACTTACTGTATCGTCTCATTAAAAAACAAGGTCATGACTGCAATTTCCCAACTTAAACTTACTGAATTTTGATTGGTTCTTCACGAAATTTTGGGGGTAGATGGGGGTCTCAGATTTTTCCATTTTTTTATTTGAGTTGTACTGACGATGCACATAAATGCGTTTCAACAAAATTGACCTGTATTAATGAAGACATTCAGAACAAAGGAGCTAAGCTATCCCAATTTTAATATTTTGAATTTTGCCCAAACTTATGCGGAGGAGTAGTGGTGTAGGGTACTACATAGTCGGCCCCGACCCGATTATAGCTTTGTTTCACTTGTTTGTATTGAAATAAATCACTCTTTCCCAATTTTGTATGGACCATAGAAAAAATTTTAAAATTGTTTGCACAAAATCAGACACTAACGAAAAGAAAGTCCAGTATTACTTCCCAACCCCGGGATTACGTTTTTTCCAATTTTTATAACAATTTTCGAATGCCTCACTAAAATTGCTCTTTATATTCTTCATAAAACTCAAGTACCATAATTGAATTAAAAAACTACAACAATTTATCTAAAACACCTTGTACTATTCCCTAAGAGCAGAGCAACAAATCATACATTCCCATCAAAGTTAATGTCCTTAATAAATGAAAGAAAAAGAAAAAAATAACATTGTTATGACTGCCTCTATAACATTGAAAAGCAAAAAAGGAAAAATAAATAATATTAATAGCACTAGTATTATAACTAAAGAACATGACCATTACTATCAGCTCGAAGGTAAACGTGAAGACATTTATCTCCAGATTATTACAGGACTTGAAAAGCCATATACACACTCGCCAAGAACACCCTTAGCTGCAGAAGTAGGCGAGGCCGTAAAATAAGTCATATAAATATGCACTACAAAAAATACCAAAGAAATACCAAAAACTAACAAAAATATAACACTTGAAATACTCCAAGTATAACCCCAGTGCCAGCGAGTAGCAGTGTAAAGGATTTACGACGATTGAGCCATGTGTTTTTCTACTTACTGCCTTTTATTGCTCGACTACACGTGAATGGAATATAAAGTCATTTATAACGGTAGCAAAACGTGTTAAATGTGTAAACACACATATCTCTCTAACACTAATGTCCTCATACAAGCAACTAATGTTAGTGTAGATTATGCTCAATGTACTATGGAGCGAGGATTGTGGGTGAGAAATGCTAAACAATCAACTATGGGAAATACCCATAAGATATGTCCTTACTAAAGAAGTAGAAAAATAAAGGAAAATCAAATCCTAGAAGTAAGCTTGACTAGATGTTCATTTTTGGAGGTGATACCAGTTTTTATTGCACCACACACATCATTCTTTAAGACTTATGTTTTGAAGAGGTTTTAACACCAGCTACCTAGGATTTGCTAAAATAAAGTTTTGTAAACACCTCTGTAAGCGAATGTTTGTAAAAGGAGTTCGAGCGTGCAATGGAAATGTTGGAAATATAGTGGAGTAAATAAAATTTATGTTTAAATGCTTAAACGAACGTGAGCGTGAGTCATGCACGCAATACCAGTGACATAAACATCGATTCAAGTGCAAACTGTGTTATAAGTATCTTTAGTCTAAGGGGTATAAACATAAAAGAATGGGGATTATAGGAGTTGTATACAGAAGGGAGAAAAAGAGTCCATATAATTCACTCATTATTCCACAACATCCCATATGGGACAAGGGAGACTTCTCTCATATCAATGAGTGCACCCCTATTCATATTTAGGTCAATGATATGGGACCTACTGTTTATCGCCGAGTCCGAACGGCGTGTCTTAAGACACCACTTATGGAGAAGTTTTTCAAGGCTGAAATACTCAGAAAATGTCGCCAACATTACTGAGGGGTATATTGCCACCGTTGAAAAATGTTTGATTTTGCCTGGCAGGGGAATCGAACCCCCGACCTTCTGCGTGCAAGGCGGGCGTGCATAGCATTGCACCACGGTGGCAACCATAGTGAATTTCACTCACTACTTTATAAACCCAGCTTTGGAAGTATTCCAAACATATGCAAAACATTGATGTTTCCATCGGATGTTACGATATAGACAGCGTTAATTCGTTGAACTTGTTCAGTTCACACGAAGCACTGTGATTCAGAATCATTATACCCTCAGCCTTTAGACTAGAAAGGATATATACACTTTGATACGATCAACAAGTAAAAAAGTATCAGTCGGCTTTGCCGACAGAGATATTCCCCAAGCCTGTGTGGATTGAAATGCTTCCAACCCCATGTATTTGAGGGGTTTTCAAAATTTTAGGCGTATAAACCGACAAAAGGATTATAGCTCAAAAATTTGCGGGGATATCGATAGATAGGGTTTTTTTTATCACACTAGCCTACGAAAAACACAATATCGCTGTAAACAGGGTCACTAGGAAAAACTTCGCTAAAAATGTCCAAAGGATTCTCGAACCACACAAAAATGTTGGATTGGACTGATAGGGCCCAAATTTGAACATAAACTAAGTTTCGACCATATTTAGAGATCCAAAGTTTGGACCAAATCGGTTGCTACGTCTATGAGAAATCGCGCGTATTATTTTAGCGAATGTCATCTTATATTCGAAGAAGTATTACAGTATCCAAAGTCTGGATGAACGTAGTATTCGGTCCGAGCTCTCCAGCTACTACATATGGTGCCATAGGGTTTTTTTTATAACATCCGGGCTGTTTTCTCAAAAAGTGTGAACTGGATATTTTGTGTGGGAGGTACCCGAAGGAGTGAACATACATAGTCCATATTCGAACCTCATCTATATCTGGTAGATATATTAGGATGTGTAAAGTATGGACCAAATCGGTCACTCCCTTCAAGAGTTATCGTGCGCACAATTTTTCCGAACATTTTTGAACTTTTGTGGGGGAGGTACCTGAAGGAGAGGACCGCTACGGCTTATCTTCAAACTTAAACTTAGTTTGAACAAAATATTACGAAGGACAAATTTTGGACCGAATCGGCAAATCCGTTCAAGAGTTATCTTGCGCTCCAACCACTACACATGGTGTTATAGAGTTTTTTTTTTTTGCAACTTTCAGGCCATTTTCTCAGGAAGTATGAACTTGGCCCTGATGGGACTTGTACCGTCGTTTGGGGGCAGCGAATACAAGTTGCTGCAACAAAAATCAAAACGATTCGAGGGCTGGTCCTACACCGAACTTTTCCGAAATGTTGTGTGGGAGGTACCCCAAGGAGTGGACCGATTGAGTCCATCTAAGTCTGGTAGAAATTTCCGAAGTGCAAAGTATGTACTAAATCGGTTACTCCCTTCAAGAGTTATCCTGTGCACAAATTTTCCGAACATTTTCGAAGTTTTGTGGGGGAGGTACCGGAAGGTACCACTCCTTCGGGTACCATCCCCACAAAAGTTCAAAATTTGTCTGTAAAATGGTGTGAACAATAACCCTCGAAGGGAGCAATCGATTTGGTCCAAACTTAGCACATCGTATTATTTCTTCTAGATATAGATCAAATATGGAGTATATTGGTCCACTCCTTCGGGTACCTCCCACACAAAATTCGGTTAAAGTGAAGTCTAAGAGCTCCTCTCGGATCCCTTTATGACGGTACAATTTTTTTCTTGCGCAAGTCCATACTTCCTGAGATATTGCCCTAATGTTTCAAGAAACCCTGACGGCACCAACCAAAATGTCAAATCCGCAAGATAATTCTCGCAAGAGTTTCAGATTGATGCAGACTTTGCACATCATATTATTTTATCGAGTCATGTATCAGGTTGGAATATGGACTATATCGGTCCACTCCTTCGGGTACCTCCCACAAAAAATTCGAAAAAAGTGAAGTTTAAGAGCTTCACTACAGGTACAGTTATGTGGGGGCTATACCAAAACAGGGACCTATGTGGATGATTGTCGTGACCTTCGATGACCTGAGAACCTCAAATGTCAAATTGCAACTAGTTTGGTCAAAATATTTAGCTAAAATCCCAAAGTAACCTTAAATCCGGAGGTACCGTTATATGGGGGCTATTTCGTAGAAAAGATTCGGGGCCACTGAGAACCTCAAGTGTCAAATTTCTGCTAGTTCACTATAATATTGTTGCTAAAATCCTCAAAATACCGAACATATGGGGGGTACCGTTCCGTTAAAAATTTTAGCTAAAATTCTCAAAATACCGAACATGTGGGGGGTACCGTTATATGGGGGTTATACCAAAACATGGACCTATGTGGATGATTTTCGTGACCTCCGATGACCTGAGAACCCCAACTGTCAAATTGCAACTAGTTTGGTCAAAATATTTAGCTACCTTAAATCAGGAGATGCCGTTATATGGGGGCTATTTCGTAGAGAAGATTCGGGACCACTGAGAATCACAAGTGTCAAATTTCTGCTAGTTCACTCAAACATTTTTGCTAAAATCCTCAAAATACCGAAAATCGGGGTTACCGTACCGTTCGGTTAAAAATTTTAGCTAAAATCCTCAAAATACCGAACATAAGGGGAGGGGGGATACAGTTATATGGCGGCTATACCAAAACATGGATCTATGTGGATTATTTCTAGTGGAGAAGTTTTTTGGTAATTGAAAACCTGAAATGCAAAATTTCAGCTAGTTTGGTCAAAAAATTTAGATTAAAGCCTCAAAATACTTTAAATCGGGAGGTATCGTTATATGGTGCTTATATCAAAACGTGGGCCTATCTCCATCATCTTTAGGTTAGGTTAGGTTGCAAAGAGGGGTGATGCAGGATCACCACATGTCCATGTGTACATACACTTAAGCCATAAAGGAGGCCTGTTGTGCGCTCTAATTTGTGGTCAGGATGAGGTTGTATATTTCTTGTATGAATTATACTATTGACTATAGTCTAGGATTTCTGTCATATTGACATAGTCTCTTAATGTTTTGAGCTCGATTGTCCTGATATGGTCGAGTCCTTGTATTATGTCGCTCCCTAGTAGCTGGTTTCTCGGATTTGTGAAGGGCTGGAAATGACAGACGTAGTGTTCCAACGTTTCGTCGTCCACTCTGCATGCCCTGCATTCACTGCTTTCTGCACAACCTATTTTGTGCAGGTGCGTTTGTAGCCCCAGGTGTCCTGTTAGGATACCCGTCAGTCTACTGATGTCTTTTTTACTTAGTATTTTGTCCTCGTCTGGGTTCCCTCATAGGATTTTTGTGTTGTTCCCTTGTCTTCTCTATTCCAGAGGGGTATATGTGCATCTTTTGCCCATGCCTTTAGCTCTATACGCATCGCCTTTAAGGGCTTGGCGTTATCTAGGCCGACTGTAGGTTGCTCCCTGTTTTGCTAAGGAGTTTGCTATTTCATTACCCCTAATCCAAATTTGCCCTGGTACCCATATAACTTCACTGTTTTTGTTGTTATAGCCGTGATGGCTGTTTTTCTGTCAGTAAGGATGCTTGCAGTGGTGGGCTTGTTTGTGTGAGTGTCAAACCAGTTCAGACACTCTGTTAGCGCTCGGACTTCCGCCTGAAGAATCGTATTATGATCCGGCAGTCGGAGGGAGATTTTCCTTTTCGGCTCCATTATATATAGACCCAGTCCGGTTCTCCCCACTAGCACAGCCCCATCCGTAAACCCGCAGCTTCCAGCAGGTATCTGTGCTAGAGTTCCATTGATCCACATGTCTCTGTCTGGTATTAAAACTTTACACATAGCTACTTCCACCATCTTTGATGCAGACATTTTTAAGTCTCTTTAAGCTCCTATTGCCAATTTGGGCGGAAAATGTGGTTAAAATCCTAAAACTGTCGATGGGATTAACGGATTAGGTCAAAAATTTGGATTTCGTAATATTTTGTTCAAACTTCGTTTAAATTCGAAGATGAGCCATATCGGTCCACTGCTTCGGGTACCTCCTCCACAAAAGTTCAATTTTTGTTTTGAAAAAATTATTGGCCCTCCCCCACAAAATTTGGAAAATATTCGCTAAATTGGTACACGTGCTATCTCATAAACAGAACAACCGATTTGTTCGAAACTTTGGATTTCGAAATATTTTGTTCAAACTTAGTTTATGTCTAAAAGTGGGCCTTATCGGTCCACTACTTGGGGTACCACCCATACAAATGTTCAAAATTTTTGATTAACTACGGTTAAGGGTCTGTTCGGGGATCCCTGTTTTCGTGGGCAAACTCTAAATTATAATGTGACCGACTGATGTGAGGTAGGCTGAACTATGTTGGTCCATTTCTTAGGTACCTCCCTCCCCAAAACTTTTTTGCTTTAATCTAAATCCCTATTTTTTTTGTCGGCAAATTCATACGCCCAAAATTGTCTCCTCTTAGTCTCCTCTGTCTTTTCTGAAAGCAAAGTAATTTGTTAGGGATCTGTTCATAGGTCAGTTAGTTCCATGATTCCTGTAACTATTTTTCCTACAATCGGAACTTTGTTAAAATATTAACTTCCACCACGTGTTCAGTGTGATACACGTCATGCGAGGTCCAAAAGTATGCACCACACATGCAATCTCTACTGACTGAAGGCTCTAATCAATGATAAACTTTAAGTTTTCACTCAAAGAGCCGTTAAAAAAATAAATTCAATATCATCAACATTGACGAAGAATTTCCCTCCGTATTGTTGTTGTTATTTTCTCACCATGATTAATATACAAAGAATGCCATCATTCCCGTGTCAAATGTATGCATGATTTGACATGTGTATTGAAGCAATTCCAGGCTATATGTCCCGTGAACAAAGTTGTCAGTCACAAACAAAGAAAATAGCAGAAAACAATATGTTACTAGCTGCCATCTATGGTTTGTTTCACAAGCCAACAAAGACATTTATATTAGAATACAACAATAACAAACGAAATGAGATGGAGAAAAAAAGGAAACCGAACGTTAACCCTTCATTAGAATATAGCACTTCAATAGAATTCTGTTGTGGGGGTATTGATATCGAAGGCATATGAAATTTGTTCTATTTATTCTTTCCCCCGCTTTGCACAAACACTTCGTGATGTGGAAAACCAATTTTTTCCTCTTCTTCTTTTTAAGAGGATGACAACCGTGATGCCTCTTAAATATGCAGACAGAAAACAATTGAAAACATATTAATGTTTGGTTGTTGTTCTTGGCGAAATGGAAAAAACGAACTGTAAACGAAGAAACCAAAGGAAAAAAACACATGTGCATGCCTAAAAATATGCTGTTGCTAAAAACACAACCCCTCAAAGTATGCTTCGCTAACGATACTAAAACCATTTGCGAAAAATTCTCTACTTTTGAAATGTTGTTTCAGTTTTTTTTTCTTTGCTGGAAGGGAAAAAACAGTCTTGACGATATGGATGGTTGTATTTTAATGATGTTTGTCTAGGCAAATTCCAACTACAAACTGAATCGCGGTGGTACGGGTGGTGGTGTCGGCGATGATGTTTTTATTTTGCCAAATTCTTGTATATACACAATTTGTAACTTACTCAGATATTTTATGTACTATTAAATTGCTTGAGTTTAATATGTTCACTCACCTGCAAAAAAAACAGAGAAAAGAAGAGGGGAGTCAATTAATTATGTTTGTATATTTTCAAGTGGTGGTGGTGTTGGTGGTTATAACAAATCTTAGGTATTAAGCTATTAATTTATATAGAGATAGTATTGTATGTAAACCTTAATGTAAATATAAATTAGACAGAGGATTATGTTAAGAGTTTTACACAAAAAATAGATAAAGACCCCAAAACGTTTTTAATGGTCCAACAGAAGATATTTCAACAAATAACTTAATACCGTTATATCCCTTCGAGTACAAATCCTGGTCACATCCTCGCCTCCTTCACACAAAACATTATAAAAATCTACAAAAAAACTTAGTGAACCCTTAAATGTATGCTTTTCAGAAAAAAAGGCTTAAAACATCTACCCCCTCTTTCCCCAAAAATATGTACATACATATGTATGTATATGGCTTTATTTGTGTTTGTTTCTTTTGGTAAATATTTTATGAACAGTTTTATTATTCACATATGGGACATTAAATAGCAAGGGGAGCCGTCATCCATCCATACAGCCAGCCCTTTTAGGTAAATATTCTATGCAAGAAAAAGTGAAATTTTGAAATTTTACTCCCTTTGATGGAATATGTAAAGTTCATATGAAATATTTGCTACATGCTTGTAGAATTTTGCCCAGAATCATTTTCGCTTTGTTAATTGGTTTTAGAATGAAATTGGGAAGGGTGGAAAGGGCTAAAGTGATTAAGTTTACACTAAGGCAGTGATTTTTCTTCCTTTTAAAATGTACGAATATTTCCAAAGGATGAATTGTTTAAAGACGAAATCATTGATTTTTGAAGGGCGCTTTTTTTTAAAAAAAGTAGAATGTTTTCTGAAGGAATGTTAAAGCCAAAATTGTGAATAAATCGTTGATGGAATTTCAGCCACTACAGTGAATTTTTATAAAATTTGCCTAAAGAAATTTTAAAACAAAAACAGGTATTTTTAAATATTATTTTTGAGGAAATAGGCTTCAAAAGCCAAAACCCTAGAATTTAAATTAATGCTTGCTTCAAAGAGCTTTACAGATCAAAAAGCATTACCTTATTAGAATGTTTTAAGAGGTTTAAAGGACGAGACTCAAAAGTATGCACCACACATGCAATCTCTACTGACTGAAGTCTAAAATCAATGAGAAACTTTAAGTTTTCACGCCAAAATTGTGGATAAATCTTTGACGGAATTTCAGGTACCACAGTGAATTTTTATTAAATTTGCCTAAAGAAATTTTAAAACAAAAACAGGTATTTTTAAATATTATTTTTTAAGCTTTCTAAGCCAAACACCTAGACCAAAAAGCATTACCTTATTAGAATTTTTTTTTAGAGGTTTGAAAGACAGAAATTTTTGATTTTTTACCTTTATTCTATTAAAATTGATAAACATTTTAAGCGGCTTTCAAATGCCAAAAATTGGTAATTTTTTAAGACTGGATTTCAAAATTTTAAAACGTGTAGCCTTCACTTTAATTGAATTCTGTCGTGGACTATTAATATAGAATGCATATTAAATTTTTCTATTTATTTTTCTTCACTTTGCACAACCACTTCGGATGTGCAAAAACAATTTTTCTATTTTTTAAGAAGATACTATTGGTTTTAGTATAATATTTCGACTGAATTTTAAAAAGAATTAAAATATTTTTTTTTGTGTTGTAAAGAACATCTTTGAGGTGCTTTGAATGCCTTAAAACGGTGATTTTTGAAAAAAAAAAAAATAGTTTTGACGATCTTTGAAAAAATGCAACCTATAAAATATGGATTTAAATAATATTTTGAAAGACTTTAGAATCTAAAAGTTAGATTTTAGTTTTAATATTTGGAAGGACTATTAAAGCCTCAAATGTAGGTTTTTAAAGAAATTGTTTGTGGAATTTTGAAAGCCAAAAATGCATGAGGTTGTAGGAGGGAGGTGATTAGGAGAAACGCTGTAACTCACATTTGGCGGATGGTTTTTAAACATTTTTCGGAACATCGAAATTAAAATATATAAATTCTTGGAACATTTTGTTTTTCAACATAGTCAGGCTTAATCCCATAGTCGTTGTTTTAAAATTTTATTAAAACAACTTTAATTTATTAGTGGGAAAAAATTGGCGATGTTTACCAAGGGGTAAGGCAGGGAAGACTATAGTTTCAGATCTCGCCACAGATCTTCATCAGTTCCCTTATTTCTTGTTTTCCAACAAGAAACTTTTTATACCCAAGTGTCAATTGCTAGCTCAAATAGATACGTGCGCAAAGAAACACTCTGATCGAGAATTTCTTTGGCACTACCTTGGCACTCGATCAGAGTGTTTCTTTGCGCACGTATCTATTTGAGCTAGCAATTGCCAAGGTAGTGCCAAAGAAATTCTCGATCAGAGTGTTTCTTTGCGCACGTATCTATTTGAGCTAGCAATTGACACTTGGGTATAAAAAGTTTCTTGTTGGAAAACAAGAAATAAGGGAACTGATGAAGATCTGTGGCGAGATCTGAAACTATAGTATTCCCTGCCTTACCCCTTGGTAAACATCGCCAATTTTTTCCCACTAATAAATTAAAGTTGTTTTAATAAAATATTAAAACAACGACTATGGGATTAAGCCTGACTATGTTGAAAAACAAAATAGAAGTCGTCATCCCAAACAAAAAACGCCAACCCTCCTAATTCTTGGAACATGTTATAGAAATGGTATAGGCAGAACCAATACCGTTTATATTGTATGAACCTTCGCATTTCCGGGAAGCCCATTAAAGTGTTCGTTCAGACAGAATTACAAATAAAAATCAGCTTAGGGTCGCTTAATTTGGTAGTTGCGTGGGAATATCTTTCCTTTTTGATTTGCAAACAAGTTTCGATAATTCGTTTTCTCTTTTTTAAACCCTACACCACACTGTGGTAAGGGGTATTGTCTTTGTGCATTTGTATGTAACATGCATAAGGAAACAAAATAGACCCATAGTTCCTTTTGGGGATATACATACATATAATCACTTTCAGAGTCGATTTATGCATGTCCGTCCGTCTGTCTGTCCATGTATTTTTGTTCGCAACATACCGGTCACATTTATTGTCCGATTCAGCTGAAAATTGGGGAATATCATTTTTTTAGCCATAGAAAGAACGATATTGTTTTTGGTGAAAATCGGTTCAGATTTGCATATAGCTCCCATATATATTTTCGGACGATTTCAAATATTTGCTGCACAAAACACGCTATATAAGTCCGATTTCTATGAAATTTGAAACATGTGACTGAATTCGGTCTAGAAATAAATGAGCCAAATTGTATCGAAATCGGTCCAGATTTGGATATAGCTCCCATATATATTTTCGGACGATTTCAAGTATTTACTGCACCAAACACGTTGTATATGTCCGATTTCGATAAAATTTGGAATGTGTGACTGAATTCGGCCTAGAAATAAATGTGCCAAATTATATCGAAATCGGTTTAGATTTGGATATAATAATATAATAATAATTGTTCCACAAACATCCCATACGGGAGAAGGGAGACTTCTCTCATATCAATGAGTGCACCCCGATTCATATTAGCTCAGTGATATGGGACCTACTGTTTATCGCCGAGTCCGAACGGCGTGTCTTAAGACACCTCTTTGTAGAGAAGTTTTACATGGCTGAAATACTCAGTAAATGTCACCAACATCACTGAGGGGTATTTTGGCACCGTTGAACATTTTTTGTGTTGACTGGCCGGGGAATCGAACCCACGATTGCAAGGCGGGTGTGCATACCATTAGCTCCTATTTATATTTTCGGCCGATGGAATGTCTGACGGAATTTGGTCCAAAAATAAGTGTGCCATATTATTTTGGAATCGGTTCAGATTTCGATATAGCCCCAATATATATTTTACATATTCACAGTGGTGTAGGGTATCATATAGTCGGCCCCGGCCCCTTTCCTTACTGGTTTAGGAATATTTTGGTGGATCTTCCAAAGAACATTCTTATTTAAATAATACTAAGTGTCTTCAAACAAAAACGTGATTCTTAACGAATAATTTTCGATGGACTTTAAAGGCAAAAGCGAAAAGTTTTCAAAAAAATTGCTTAAGGAACTTTAAAGTCATAAAATAGAAACCAAAAATCTGAATTTTTTAAAATTTTTGAGCATCTTTGAGACCCCAAAACATGAATTTGTAAGGGAAGTTTTGAAAATCCTGGCTTAAAAAAATATATATTACCAATATTTTTGAAAATTTAACACGGGTTTACCCTTTTAAAACACGTGGCTTGTGATTGTATATTTTACAAGTTAAATAATTGTAGATAAAATGAAATGTTTCTGGACGTGGCAAAAAATATTGGCTTTATAAGATAATTGGCTTTGAAGCTGTGGCTATATTTATGTTAACAAGTAAAAAAGTATCAGTCGGCTTTGCCGACAGAGATATACCCTCAGCTTATATATATCATATAGTCATTTAAGTGGGTCATCGTATACCTTTTGGATCAGTATGCCAGGAAGAATGGACTTGCCCATGGAAAACATAATATTGATTTAAACAGGACCATAACGAACAGCATCGGTATGTGGTGGAGGTACCCTAGGAGAGGACCGATATGGACCATTTTAGAAGTTAAACCTAATTTGGACAAAATATTAGGAGATATAAAGTTTGTCCGAACATGATTGACCCGTTCAAGATATATCGTGCATACTATTTTAGTGACATGTTTTAAATGTTTGAGGAAAGTACCGGAAATTGTGGACCGGTTTTGCCCATCTTCTAACTAAAACTAAGTTTAGGCAAATTATGACGAAGCTACTATATATGGTGGCTTTTTCTGAATAAGTATGGACTTGCCCCTGAAAAAACTTCTAACATCGTAATTGAGGCAGCGAATGCAAGTTGCTTTAACAAAAATCAAAGTGATTCTGGAGCAGGTCTTAAAATGAATTTATTCGAAATTTTTTGTGAAAGGTACCCGAAGGAGTCGCAAATATAGTCCATATTCAAACTCGAATGGACCAAATCGGTCACTCCCATCAAGAGTTATTGCGCGCACAATTTTTCCGAACATTTTTGACCTTTTGTGGGGGAGGTACCTGAAGGAGTGGACCGATATGACTTATCTTCGAATTTTAACTAAGTTTGGAGAAAATATTACGATGACAAAATTGTGTCATATGGGGTTTTTGAAACTTCCAGACCATTTTCTCAGGAAGTATGGTTTTGTCCCTGATGAAACTTGTACCGCTGTATGGGGGCCGTGAATACAAGTTGTTACAACAAAAATCAAAACGATTCGAGAGCAGGTCCTAAACTGAACTTTTCCGACATTTTGTGTGGGAGGTACCCGAAAGAGTGGACCACTTAAGTCCATATTGGAACCAAATCGGATACTTCCTTCAAGATCGTTATCGTGCGCAAAAAATTTTCCGAACATTTTCGATCTTTTGGGGGGGATCGGTTGATCCATTCGAGAGTTATCGTGCGCTCCAGCCAGCCAGACAGACGGACGGACAATGCTAAATCAACTCCAATTTGTCTGAAACGGATTTCGTCCAAACATACTTGGGGTCTAAAACCATTATTTCGATGTGGTCCATTTTGCCCGTATGAAAGTGTATATACCCTCTTTAGCAAAAATGCTGAGGGTATAACAAAACTATACGCTTTATGCGTGTGTCGAATAAAAAATCCGACATCGATTTTTTCCATTTGAGTTAAAACCATCTGAATCCTGTTTTACAGCTCTATTCTTTGGATATGAACATTAGAGCTACCAAAAAAAAAAAAAAAACATTTTGTGGAACTCCCAACCCCAATTTGTTCCATTTGATGCAAAAAACTTTTACATGAAATTCTATGGCGATCGGTTAACGTTAACCCGTGCCAACCTGGCGATCTTTATTTCCATAGTACTTTGTATTTGCGAATTTCCAGGAAGTCGCAGGCCGCAATTATTTTCCAATCGATGAAAAAGTCCATTTACATCCTAAAATTTTATTTGGGTCAGTCAAATGACCATATCTTGTAAATCTTAGTCGAAGCCACAGTGATAACTGCTCGGCTAAAACGTCAATCTCCAATCAGCTTCGGCCTCTCATTCACAAACAGAGAATATCTAAATGCAATTACAACACCAACCATTTTGTCAAATAAAAACTCTATCCACTTTCAAAGACCAAACAGGCGTTTTCTAGACCAAGACTTTGGTAGCGTGTGCGGCGTCCAACGACTGTTGATTAACCACATATTTCACACTTGCATGTAGAGAAGGAAAATGGTCAAACCAACCGTATTTTGAGAGCAAAATAGTGTTTAAAAACCAGTAAAAATACATTTTGTTGTCTTAACACATTGAGTGTTGGATGACATATAAGAATGGTTGCACCAACAATATATATATTTTAATATAGTGAAAATATCCCATCTTGTTCTCAAAATACGTTTGCTCATACCCAGCGTTATTCTTACTACAAATTATTGGGAAAATATGTACTGTAATTTAGAACTGACATAATATCCACAAGTAGAGAAAAAAATATGGTCGGGACAAACACATTTTTAGCAATATAAAAACTTTTAATGTTGCTGCAACCATATAATAAGTGTCAAATTAATTCATTTGGTTTAAGACCATAAACTATTGAAAATATCATATGTATTGTTATCTCAAAATATCTTTGGTTTGATACTCTCTCTCCCTCTCTGCGTGTTTGGCTGAACAAATTAAATATGTTCGAGAATAATACGAAAAAATGGCAGCAAATTAATTCATATGCTAAATATCAAACTTCATTCACATTAATTTTGCTTCTATTTTATTTTTCAAAATGAATAAAAATAAAATCCCATACGATAAATAAATAGCAAAATTAAATTTAAATATTTTTGTCTTATTAAATTTTTAATTTTCAAAATTTCTTTTGTTTTTATTTTACATATTTACACCCACAAAACAGCTACTTACCGAAAATGCTTTCAAGAACACTAAACACTGTATAATGCCCTCCATTGTGTCACCGGTTAGGCAAAATGTGCCGGTTAAATGTCTACCTTTGCGGCCCACTGTGGCCGCAGCCAAAGAGGCATGTACCAGTGCTCGTTGCTGGCCCTTTGTAGTTGCCGTATTAACGCTAAGAGCGCGCGGCAATGGTGCCGCACGCATTATACGCTCCAAGGAGTCCATAATTTGTTAAATGGAAGTGTTTTATAGTTGTAGAGTGTGGTTGGTAGATGATGATGGTAAAAAAAGTTGTTGTTGTTGGCACGATGTAATGAGCACCAGAGGTTGTTGTGAAAAAATATATTTTCTTATTTAGTTGTTGTTGTTGTTTTGTTTTTAATTTCAAGTTAGTTAAGTGTAATAACACTTCTCATGTTGTTCTTGTTGTTGGTGTTTTTCTGCAGTTTAGTTGTTTTTTTTTTTCTTTTTTAGTTAATGGTTTCACATACTTTACAACCTACTTGGTAGGTGTTTTAACTTGTGTGTTGGTTTAGTT
Organism: Musca autumnalis; assembly: GCF_047663935.1. NCBI lineage: Eukaryota > Metazoa > Arthropoda > Insecta > Diptera > Muscidae > Musca > Musca autumnalis. The sequence goes on along the minus strand of NW_027411866.1, from coordinate 201,316,392 downwards.
GTTGATAATTATTTCATTAAAGTTGATGTAATTTTGTTGCTTATTTGTATTTTTCTTATTTTTATTTTTGTTGTTGTTCTTGTTCTTAGCTTCCATTTAAAATTGTTTATATTTAATTTTTGATTTCTTAAAATATTTACATAATTTTTTTATTGTACAATATTTCTTTAAAAACTTTTTAATAACGTTCAATTTCTTGTGTTTCGTTTTCTTGATCTGAGGAATCTAACTTTAGAAAGAGATTTTCAAAGAAACCAAAAGAAAACAAAAAGAATGGAAATTTGTATTAGATTCGCTGGCGTTTTGTTGTAGAGTAACGGCATATATTATGGATGGGATGAAATGATTTTTTTTAATTTTTTAGAAAATAAATAAGAAAAAGCACACATTTATGTTGATACGCGTTTTGATGTTTTTTGTTTGTTTTGTTTTCGAATCCCTATATATTTTGTGTTGGAATTAGGCATTTCATCATATGTATTTGTCTAAGACAGCCAGCCTTAGGTGTATTTGAAAGAATATCATATCATACTTCCGTTGTTTATTTCAAATTACATTTCCGTTGTAGATGTTAAACAAGTTTATCAACTTCCGGCTTATCATTAATTTTTAAAAAAGGATGTATGTGTGTTAAAATACAGGAAATTGTGTTTAAAAGATTATCTGTAAGGAGAGGAAGGGGGAGCAAGTCCCTGCAGAAATTTCTAAAGCTAAGTTAAAGTCTGAAAAAAAATTACACATCATTTACTTTTTTTCAATCCCAATCCTACTCACTCACCATAACACCTGTAACTTCTACATATGTAAAGGTGTTTGTAACTTCATTGCACTTTTCTACACAATTTCATATAACACCTGTTTTTTTGTGTGTAAAGCCCACAAGTAGGCTTTGATTTAAAATAATTTTCTGTAAAGCCTACATGTATGCTGTGGTTTGCCACAACTAACATTTACAAAGAAAACAAGAAAAAAGAAACGAACATGTATGTATTTTTCCATTCATTAAAGTGTGTGTGTGTGTGTGTGTTTTTCAAGCCAAGTGTCTGATGAGAATGTATACAAAATAAATTGAATAAAATGCCTGTAAACCAAATTTACAGTACCTTTTCATTTACATATAGCAAGCAGCCTGGACCCTGGTAAATGTGATTTATGTATCTATGAAAAACAAACTACTCCATTGCTATCACTGTTACACTATGTGAAGAGGGTATAGAGAACAAATAATGAGATAAAAAGACGAGAGATGATGTGAAAAAACCCAGAAGTGGAAAATGAATAGAATAAAGATGTGTTTAATGACACAGGTAAATTTCGTATGAATAAATAGAAAAGGTAGAAACTAAACAAACAAGACATACATATATGAATATGTACACGTACAAACACGTTGGTAGACAGATATTTTTAGCTTTTTTTTAAACTTTCCTAAAAACAAAAGAGATTTTAAAACTGAATGTATGAGGGAAAAAGAAACGGAGACCATTATTATGTTTCCGGGAAAACATGTTGGTTTTTAAGAATATTTTTTACAGTGTTTCCGAACCCAGCAAAAAACTCATTACAAAACTCCTTACTAGCCCATTATTTTAATAAGGATAATTGGCCAGAAATAAGAAGTCATTTTTTGGCCACTAAATTGCCGGCTTTTATTGTTAGTTAAGTAGTTAATTATTGGCTACTAAAGGTCGTATGTTTTTAATAGTCTACTTGTAGTAGCCAAAGAATACCTGCTTATTTCTTTTACTTATTACCTTTTTAAAATAATGGGATAGTAAAGAAATTTGTATGAGTCTCTTGTTGGAAAACTGTAATTAATTTGGAATATTTTTAAGAAGTTATCTCAATTATCACCACCGATTTATTGAGTATTTTTAAAGAATTCTGCGAGTTTAGAAAGCCATAATTAGACATGTCATGATATTTTTTAAAATTATTTTGAAAGGATTTTCGAAAATGTAATATTCGCATTTATTTACGCCACAAACAACGAAGAAGCAAAAAAACTCATTACAATTATTCTGGCCTAGGCAACACCGCGTTTTGCCAGGCGCCATTTGACTTTTTTTGGAAAGTTTGACAGTTTTTAGCCTAGACTTATTCAGAACAGTTTTCCGTACGAACATGTTATGTGTTCGCTTAGCAAAAAAAAAAAAAAAATAAGTGGACTTTACTTGTGAACGTTTTCATCCAAGAATTTTTCACAATTTTTTTTAACAATCAAATTAAATTTTTTTTATTTCGAGATAGGATCATCCTATAGGACTATGAAAAACTGGTTTAATGAATTCAACCGGGGTCGGCACTCGCCAAAAAACGAAGGTCGTGAGGGTCGCCCAAAATCGGACGTTGTGCCAGAGAAAATATATGCCGTGCATGAACGGATATTGCGAGATCGCCATCTTAAATACCGTGAGATAGAGGCATCCACCAACTAACATTTGATATTGTATAAACACCTGGCCGTAAAAATGGATTTTCCTCATTAGATCCAGCAAAATTTGACAATCGCTCAAAAACGGCTCTACTTAATGGTTTAAATAAATTGTGCATAAAATCGATCGCGGTGCTTTAAACGACGTTTATAAGATCGTCACAGATGACGAATCTAGGATCTATGCTTAGAAGCCTGAAACAAAGCAGGAATCGGCTGTTTGGGTCTTCGGAAACGAGCCAAATCAAACGAAAATTGTTCATGTAACAAACACTTCGAAACAAAAGGTTGCCTGTTTCTGACTGACTGACCATGTGGAGTCTATACGGCTTGAGAAATATAGGACGGTTAATTTTGAGTGGTACATTATAATTTGTTTGCCTGAAGTCTCCTGAGAAATTCGGAAAACGATCAAGAGAAGACAAATCATTCTGCGTCATGACAATGTGGGCTCTCACACATCGATTCAAACAAGCGCCTGTTGGCCGGACAAAACGTCGAATTGATGGGTACAGCGGAGGTACAGCCCTGACTGGGGATCCAATGTCTTCATTTGATTCCAGCAAATCAAGAAAAAAAGGCGTGTTCAAGGATTTTTGTTGCCTGAAGATGATGTAAAAGCGCTCAAAAACCATGTTTTGGAAGTGTCTCAATCGGAGTGGAAAAAGTGCTTCGCCAATAGGTTTGCGAGCACGAAAAAGTATATAAATCATACTGGAGACTCCTTAGGAAAACAATAAAATCGTTTTTTATGGTAAATATTCGCGTTTTCATTGTTAGGTCAGATCGTTCAGCCCTCGTAACACATTATTTAGACAAAAGATTTGCGCAAGCAATAAGCAGTTATTTTTTGGCCCCAAAATTAGTAGTTAGGACTGTTAGTAGGTAGCCAAAGGTTTACTACTTACTTTAGTGGCAAATAATAAGTACTTATTTCTCATGCATTTGTTAAAATAATGGATTAATAAGGCCGATTGTAATACCTTTTTTGCTATGAAACAGTGCGATTCCCCAGCCACACCTTTAAAAAATTGCATGCAGATAAAATTTTTTCAGAACAAATATTTGAAAATACCTATTATTGCCAACTCTTATATCAGGTTGCCTTACGTATGGTTTCAGCAACAATATATATTTTTCATAGAAGCATTACTACCCAAATTTCTCTCAAAACATTTTCGCTCTAATCATATTTCTTTTCGGTGTTTGCCATGTGTTATTTTTTAAGATATATTAAGCAAATATAGTCCCAATATATTTTGGGAATAATTTTTAAGGAAGCATCTTAGTTATGATTGCGGACTTTATTTCTAAAGATTTAACAGAGCTATAATTTTGAAAATTGGTTTGGGATATTTCCAGGTTACTCTAATAGCCATATAAATATGTTTCTTGCTGTAGTTTGTAAATGTTTTCAAAGTTCAAGGAAGTTGGGTATGAAAGATACCAGACAACGGTTCTGACCGGTCTCTCTTTTAACTCAACTGGACACTGGGCCTGATGTCACCTGGGGAGATGGCTTTCACACCCGTTGTAGGTAGTGCCCCAACATGTGCCGCGCGTTTGCCCATAAAAAAGATAAATTTTTGATTGGGCTTAAGGCTAGTAACCCACCCCACAAAAAAAACAAGATACTATGACAAAAAAAAAAGACAAAAGCAATCCCTTCATTTCCGAAATCATTTTAAAGACCATGATTTCCAAATTTCCACCTGGAATGTCTGGAATCTTTACAGAGTAGGTGCAGTTTACGCACTGGCGGATGTAGTTGGTGAGCTGATATTATCTCCTTACAGGAAGTGCGATGCAATAGGGCAGACGTAAAGATCACAAGCGAGTACACACTGTATTATAACTGACATGAAACGAAACATGAGGTAGGTGTTGGATTTATGGTAAATCGAAGGCTTATGAATCCAGTCTCCAGATTCACTGCGGTTTATGAGAAAATTGACACAATCCGTATAAAAGCTAAATTTTCTAACATAAGTTTCATCTGGGCCTATGTCCCGACCTAAGAGAAGGATTAACAGTAGAGTTGTTAAAATCTAGTTGGTTTGAACGACCTAGTTCACTATATAGTTCAGTGGACACCGGCCATTTGAACGAACTGCGAATGAGTTATATTATCTCTTTGTTCTCGTGAAATAACTCATACGCAAACGAACAAAAGTACTGAACTAGTTCGCTAGATTTAACAACTCTAATGAACAGGCCAAGGATATATTCTACTAGCGCCTACAGAGGGCATATAACCGCTCACCTCGCCATGATATTAATAGCTTTGTTCCTTTACTTTTTTAATGGTAAGGGTGGTAAAAGAGAAAAGTGTCAAAATTGCTCAAAATTGCTCTCTCATGAACATTTTTACCAGAAAAGTAAAGGAACGGAAAATGGTAGATCTGGCAGCAATGCCAAAAAGAAACATAAAAAATCAATTTTCGTCTTTTATTTCACAGTTTTTAATTTAGTTTTGTCAGCGTTCGACTTTTTCTCCTTTTTTCGTCCATTTTCTTTTTTATTGTGAAATAATCGTCAAACAAAAGTCGAAAAATCAATTTTGCCATTTTTTACCTGCAGAAATTTTGCTGGTAGCCTGTGGTAGAAGAGAAAGCCATTTTCGCTCTCTCTCTCCACTCTCACCCTCTTAAAAATTGCTTCCAGTTTTGCCACTTTTCGGGGTTAAGGAACGCTTTGCAGGTTAAAAATGGTAACAAATGGTAACCTCAGGTAAGTAAAGGAACACAGCTAATATTTTTCTAGGAGATGTTAATGCTAAAATTGGGAAAGCAAATGTCGCTGTTCCCATGATCGGCAAGTTCAGCCTTCATGATGTAACATTCGACAACTGAATGAGGCTGATGGTTGGGAGCAACATTAGATTCCAACATCTCGTCATACGTGGCCAGGTAGAAAAACCAGAAACCATATGATAGACCGAAGACATTCTTCTAGTGTGTAAGATGTCAAAAATATTCGAGGAGCGAATATCCATTTGGACCACTTTTCTTGTAACAGCGAAGATACACCCTTTCCTTAAAGTAGCGGCAAAAGTGCGATCTAACACATTGCGGAAGCTAGATGCAAACACAACAGATATCACAAGCCTACTCCGTCAAACTAGCCCACTAGCCAATTTCCGTAAAATCTATACTTAGGTATCAAAAACCACCACCAAAAAAATCCATGGTATGGCCAGGAGTGTCGTAAGGCTACTGAAGAGAAGAACTCGGCATACAGAGAAACCTGAAGAAAAAAGGCAGCAGGAGCCTATGGGCTGCCTGCCGAACTGTTCAAGACCGGTGGCGACAGAAGTATGCAAAAGTTTATTAGAAAAAATTGGCAGGAGGAAAGATTAGAATCTCAGTCTTCTATGTCCCTTGCACAAGAACAGAGATAAGACGGTTTGTGCCAACTAAAGAAATATAGCCCCCATAGAACGGTACCTCCCGATTTTCGGTATTTTGAAGGTTTTAGCATCATTATCACACCGAAATGGCCAAAATTTGGTATTTAGTCTTCGTTGGCGGTATAAAACATTCCATATGAAATTTGTCGGTATAGGTCCCACGCCTTCATATAGCCCCCATAGAAAGTTATCTCCCGATTTTCGGTATTGTGTACGTTGTGGCACAATAATCCATCGAAATGGCTGAAATTTGGTATTTAGTATTCTTTGGGGGTACAAAGATTTCCATATGAAATTTGTCGGTATATGTCCACGCCTTCATATAGCCCCCATAGGACGGTACCTCCTGAAATATGTCGGTATATGTCCACGCCTTCATATAGCCCCCATAGAACGGTATCTCCGAATTTTCGGTGTTTTGAAGGTTGTGGCCACAATAATCCACGGAAATGGCTGAAATTTGGTATTTAGTCTTCGTTGAGGGTATCAAACTTTCCTCCAGAAATTGGTCGGTACAGGTCCACACCTGCATTTAGCCTCCATAGGACGGTATCTCCCGATTTTCGGTATTTTGTGGCCACACAACAAACCACTGAAATGGCTGAAATTCGTCGGTATAGGTCCACGCTTCTAAACAGGCCCTATAGAACGGTTCCTTCTGATTTTCGTAATTCTGAATGTTGTGACGTCAATATCCCATCGAAAGACTGAAATTTGTTATTTAGTCTTCCATGGGGTTATAAAATATTTCAGAAAAGAAATATCAGTATAGGCCGGTATTCTTTGAGTCTAAAAAATTTCCGCCAGAAATGTGTAGGTATAGATCTATGTATGTATGTTTCGAGTTCATTGAAGGACACAAATCCTTAACTCATTTTGGGAGTTGTCTCCATGTACTATCTTTTCTCTATCTTTTCATATGATCAATCATTTAAGCTTTGAAATCTCTCCAATGTCTCTATGTTATCCTTTCAAGTTAAGTTAAATATACAAATCTAGTCTCAATTTCAATTTCCTCCTCTACCTACTTTAATCTTGTTTATTTGGTCTTTGTGTGCATTTGTAAACAAATCACCTACACAAAAATGAAAACAGAAGCAAGTATAAAAGTAGACTAGTTCAGGTCCAATTTGTTGCTGTTGTTATTTTTTGCAAGAAAAGCAAATGTTGATGCTTAAAAATGCAATATTTAATTTGAAAACAGTAGAAAGAATGAAGGAAATTCAGTTAAGAATTTAATTAAAGTTGTTAATCAAAGAGAATGAATGTGCAGAATGAAAGTGAAAAAAGCATGAGAAAAGAAAATAAAGAAACTAAGGTATTCAAATGTATTTCTGATAGTTTATCAAAACTGAATGGTTATTAATGAGAACCACCGTAGTGGTATGCACGTCCGCCTTGCACTCAGAAGGTCTGCTGTGTAATCCCCGACCTGAACATCAACATTTTCGGCGGTGGAAAATCCTCTCAGTGTAATGTTGACTTACACTTTCTAAGTATTCAGCCATGTAAAACTTCTCTACGTCTTCGGATTCGCCGATAAAAAGTAGGTCCCATATCATTGAGCCAATATGAATCGGCGTGCACTCATTGATAAGAGAGAATTCGCCGCCCTTCTCACTTCGGTAATGTTGGGGGAACATCGCAGTCGCTTATGTTTTTTATGGCCCTGATGTGGTAGACCGTCTACCTTTGAGAAATATGCTTAAACAAGAAATTATTGCATATGGAAACTAGAGTCCACCAAAATTGAGAGATTTAGCTTAATACGAGATATTTTGTCTATAGCATTACAAAAGAGGTTTCTAAGTCTCTATAGAAAAAAAACCTTCTTTAAATCCTTTTCGTCACACTTTAGGATTTATTCACTATCACCACCAATAAGTGATTTGTGAAATAATCTTCAAAACTTTCTCGAATTACCAGATTTAACGCAAATTTGATTTTCGTTCCCCAAAACCAACCCTTTCCCCCTAATATACTGTTAAACGAATTTCTAGCAAATAACCATTTATATCAAAATAGTTTTTTTATCTTAAACCAAGCAACGCTTCTTTAATATTTCACAAGCCATTATTCACCCCTTTTTCGGATATATCAATGAAGAGTAAAACATACAAGTCAGACATAAGCTACACATTTCCATCAACTTCGTCGTCATCATCATCGTCGTCGTTGTTGTTGTCTTCTGGGTACAATAGTGAAAAGGGTCAGGTATACTATTGACTTGGCATAACAAGAACCAACAACAAAAACAACGCAAATCCTATCATCATTTTACTACTACAACTAAGGTTATAAACTTTATTTGAGCACATACATATGGCCATTGGCATATCATCATCATCATTGGCAACAGTATAGCAAAAAAAAAAAAACAACAGAAAATGTAATAAAAAAATTTGCTCAATATTTATTAAATAAATTTTACCCTTGGGGATTTTTTATACAGACTCAAATAACCAAGCAACCACACCCACATCCATTTCTTTACCCACCGAAGAGAAGGATGACTGGATGGATGGATGGATATTTCCTTCGTTATACGTTTATATTTTTGAAAAGATAACACTAAACGTAATAAGTTTTATTTTGACTTTTGTGGAAATGGTTTAAAAGGGAAGGATTCTTTTTGCTGTTGCAAAAACAAAGTGTAGAGCATCCATCCATCCTTTTGCAAAGATTTCATTTGTATTGCTGTGTAAATGTTTGGGCGTTGTTGTAGTTTCTGCTTTGATTCACTTTTTTTGTTTGTTGTTTTTTTGTTTTTGTACAGAAGGTCAGTAGAGTAATCTTTTATAAATGACTTTAAATAAATGATAGTCATTCATATAATTTCAATGGGAATTTTCTTCTACTTGGGGTATGGAAAAACCCATAGAGAAATGGAGCAAAGATTAGTTTGGAGGGAGTAGTGTACCAACAAAGAAGGAGGTTATGAGATAAAGCATGATTTGAGCAATTCACTTGATTTAATGGTAGAAAACTAATTTCTATTTTAACCCCAAAGAAAAAAAGTAAGGTAGGTAGGAAATTTGAAAGGAAATGTCATCTAATCATCGATAATGGACAGCTAATATGGTAGCAATAAATAGTTCATTGATTTGGAATTTATTACAGGGGAGCAAAAAACCAAACCTTTTGGGTTTAGTGGATAATACCAGCTACGATTTGTCATTTGCTTCAGATATTAGTACCACAAAGGGGAAAAATGTACCGAATGAGATAAAAACACTTGTGGGAGTTGTTACTTATGGAGATGACGTAAATGATGATGAAATCAATTCGTTCCGACATCTATGGAAATGTTTTGTGTATTCGTATTGTTTGATGGCGAATTTGTTTATACAAGAATAAGGTAACAAAAATATGAAAAATATAAAAAAATAACATAAGGAAATATATTCAGTCGACTTTGCCGACTGTAAAATACTTTCAGACCACGACTGAAACAAAAAAAATAATAACACGAATTTTTACCATTAGTGGGACTCTCTAACTAATTTTTTGAGTTACCGACAAAAATTGGTAATATCAATGAAATTACGAATGAAAATTTAAAGTAATAGTTGACAACACTATTGCTATTGGTGGAACTTTACGAGTACTTTGTATTACCGAATAATATCGTTAATTACGAAAATTATAAGCATATTAATTTTACCGATTTTTATCGGTAACTCGCACTACAGTACTGCAAGTACAGTACTGCAAGAAGAACACATAGGTTTCCATAGTTCCATTACAGGTTACTATCAAAAAAAAAAAAAAAAACATTGCATGAACGGTTTCGATCGTATTTTACCATGCCGATATTTTATCGTATCGAAAACTTATTCACGAGCAAATTCTCGATCGAATCGAATCACATAATTAGGTCCCTGATCTTTAAATCAATTCCAAATGTGTTTTTTGACCATAACAACATTATAGACAATTTACGCCGAAAATTTAGATAAAAACTTAAAAATGCCTGAAATTGTGTGGTACCGCTATATAAAGGCTATACCAAACGTCAAAATACCTTAATTCGGCGGGACTGTCATATGGGGGCTATACCAAAACGTGGACCGATTTAGCCCATCGATCTTGACCTGCTTGCAAGCAAAAGAAACATTTTTCCATTTTTTTAGTGTCCTGTCTCAATTATTGTGGAAGCTAGAGTGATTGCCACGGACGGATATACATACGAGGGCGGTTCGGCAACTTCTTAGCCTATCTATGAAAGAGAATAGTTAATTTTTCAAAAATATTTTTATTTTTCAATATAATCTCCTGAAACTTCAATACACTTAGTCCAACGCTTTTCTAGCAATTCTATCCCTTGATTAAAATAGTTTTCCTCAAGGTCTTCAAAATAGGGGTTTACAACTGTAATTGCATCTTCTTTTGAGGTAAAAAGCTTGTCAGCAAGGATTTTTTTTTTTAGATTTGGGAACAAGTAAAAGTCACTGGGAGCTAAATCAGGAGAATAAGGTGGGTGGTCAAGCAACTCGTACTTTAATTCGTTGAATTTAGCCATTGTTAGAACACTCTTGTGCGCTGGTGCGTTGTCTTGATGAAAAATTATTTTTTTGTACATTTAATTGATCCAAAAGGTTGCAATAGTACTCTGAATTTATTGTTTTACCCTTTTGCAGATAGTCAATCAATAAAATACCTTTGAAGTCCCAAAAAACCGTTGCCATAACCTTACCAGCCGATTGAATTGTTTTTGCCTTCTTTGGGGCACTTCCTCCAGCTTCAGTCCATTGTTTGGATTGTTTTTTTTTTTTTCTCTGGAGTATAGTGGTGGATCCATGTAGCATCAACTGTTATGAAACGACGCTTAAAATCCATTTTATTTCGCTTAAAACGATCCAAACAAGCTTGAGAAATGTTCATTCTTATGCGTTTTTGATCGACTGTTAACAAATGCGGCACCCATCTTGCAGAAAGCTTTTTCATCTGTAGTTCTTCATGCAAAATTAAATGGACTCGATCATTTGAGATACCCATGATATTAGCAATTTCACGCACTTTTATTCGTCGATCATTTAATACCATATCATGCACTTTGGCTACAATTTCTGTTGTTGTTGCTGTTTTTGGACGTCCACTACGTGGTTCATCTTCAATGCTTGTACGACCACATTTTTTACTGTTGCATATGAAGGAGCACTTTCACCTAACACATTCACCATATCATTATGAATTTCTTGTCCCGATAATCCATTTCTAGCTTTTTGTGCTAGGCTAAGAAGTTTCCGAACTTTCAGAATTTTACCCTGATCATGAAAATATATACTTTATATGATCGGGAATGATTATGTCAATGCGTTACAAACTGATTGTGGAGGGTAAAAAAATGGGATTATAGGGACCTATGCCAACCTATTTGGCACTAATGCAAATGAGATATTTTGGTCTTCCATTGACCGGTTTTGCATCTGGAATACCTCTAATAGAAGCGGAGATATTCGCATAAGAATAAAAGGTGATTGACTTTTTCCCCCACATCCCCCTTCATATTCCCCCTTCATATTAACTCAATGATATGGGATCTATGTTGTATCGTTCTCTTATCGATAAGTTTTACATAGCTAAAATACACAGGGTATGTCATAATAATACCCTGAGAAGTGTTTTGCCATCGATGAAAATGTGATATTGCCTAGCATGGGAATCGGACCCGGGCATTCAGTGCGAAAAATGTCGAATTGAAAGTCATACCGCAGTAATACAAACCTCAAAACCTAAGTGTAGTAACAACCTGGACTTAATTGCACAGTAAATATTAAACTTTTGTGCGGGAGGTATGTGCGGAGGTATGACTGACATATGTATACAAGAATAACTACAAATTTTTTACATAAAACTCAGTTTTGGGCCGAGCTACAAGTGGTTTTATGCCCCTACCCAAGGAATTGTTGACATGCACAAGAAAACAATTATAACATCGTAATTGGGAACACAATCTTCGAACAGTCCTTAAAATGCACTAAAGCGAAAATATTTGAATTTTGTGCTTAAAATTTTCGAAAGAGTTGTTGTTAGTCGCTCTTAGAACTTGACTTAACTATTTCAGTCACTAATTTCGTTAGCAGAATGTTTAAGCTTTTGTGCCTTTAGGTTGGGCTTGCTTCAAAAACAATTTTATCATTGTAATCAGGACGGTAGGGACTACCTTCGGAAAAGATTTCAACACGATACTTAAACCGCACGAAGGTAGCCTTAGGAGTAGCTCGATAAAGTCCATCTTCGAACTTAAATTAAGATTGAGAAAAGGAATGTGATGTACAACATTTAGACCAATCTCAGTTTCCCCATTCGATAGTTATTGTGCTCATCTGTCATTTTTGTGCCTTTCAGGACTTTAAAAATCCTCAGTCCACATCCAACAAAAAAAAAAATATATATAACCACCTTCACTAAAAATTCCCATACAAAAATCTCATAAACTGCATTTAAGCTTAGAATTGGATTTTTTGTACAAAAGATGTGGACCAATATATACAATCTTGGCACTTGATATAAAAAGAAATATTAAAATGTGCAAAGTTTCGATCAAATCGTGTACTAAATGCGAATGCTAATTTTAGTTGTTGACCGCAAAGTTTTTTAGAGCCGTGAGAGGTTCACAAGGTATAACTTCAATAAAAATCTCCCGAATAAATGGGCTAAAATATTCCATCTCTAAACTTGGTATGTGTTTCGAATAAATATTGCGACATACAAAGTATATCTTGCGCACCAGCCAGCCGAACAAGCAACGCCAAATCTAGAATTATCGGATTTATGAGTCATTTCTGTTCGTGGCCGCACGATTTTTAGAGCTTCTATATGTCATTGTAATCTCGACTATCTTCGATTGAAATTTCAGAACTAAACTCGAACCGCAATAAAACTACACAAAAAATTATAAACCTTTGTGGGTTAATTACCCGAAGGAGTGGTCGGATGTAGCCCATAAGGCTAAGGGCAGGAGCCAGTTATATGGTCATCCACTACATCCGGGTAGTACCTACAACTGCCGACAAAATATATTCTTGTTATTGAACAATTAAAACATATACAGACACCGAAAACACCCATGACCAAATAATGGGTTTTTATATGAACTAGCTGAAGTAAACTGCGTTATTCTTGAACGAACGTTCAAGTTTCTGTTAAATAAACGAATGAAACTACATCATGAAAGCCATACAATGACTAAAAAACATTCAGCACTTTACAAAACAAATTGCATTTGAAAGAGTAAATGTTAGATGATAGCGAAGCCGTCCCACATCCGATATGTCTGAGGAGCCTTCGTTACCAAAGGCGAAACATGTCATGTCACATAGTGATGGGTGTGTGGGTTCGAGTCGTCGGCTTTCCTTTTTCAGATGCATTATTGATCATCAAGCTCGATTTCCAACGAGAAATTAATAAAAACAACTACATCCAATTCAAAAACAAGAAAACATATTCACCGAAAAATCCCATGACCACATAATGGATTTTTATTGGATTAAATTAGACTTGCGTCAAATAATGGATTTTTATTGGAATAAACTTGACTTGTGTCATTCATGAATGAACTAGCTCAAAGGAATGATTCTGTGAAATGAACGAACGGAACCATATACAGCTTATTCGTTTTTATCGTTCATTTAGACTATCTATTTCACTTGGCTCCCTTTTTCGTATGGCTCTTCAATTTGTTGGGTTGAACGGGTGAATATAATTTTTTAGGTTATTTTACATCTTTGAAAATGGTCATAGTCTAGAAAAATTAAACGATTAAAGAATGTGTTAATTTCGTTTTTTTTACGTTGAAATCATTCCGTCAATAACATATGTTTTGTGTGTCGATCGGAGTTTTTAGTGTAAAAAAATTAAATGACATGTCAATTTCAAATCATTTTTTTGTATTGTAATTAGAAAGTGGATATGCGAAACATTAATTTTCTCATATTTAAGACTGATAAAAACGGTTATGATTTGCTCTCTCATCAAATAAACCCAGCAAAATTTGAAGGCAGTGGTTCCATGCGATGCCATTATGTCATAGGATCTTTTGCATTGATTCAAAGGAAGTCATGAAAGATCCGATCTTTTCATTAGCATTTTAACTCATTACATCGATCCAATAGGGATAACTTTTCTTTTATTTATTTAAAGCTATATAAGCTTTGCTATTTTTAATAGGTCTGATGTTATTGAAGACTTGAAATCACAACCGGGGGTTTAATCTGCGTCAAAGGATAGGTGAAAATGCCACGACATAGGTTGGTGAAAATTACTTGGTTTGGATCCGAAAATGAACAGCATCTTTTGGAGGATCACGCTCATATAAAATTCACTGGTGATTTATCTAAAAAGATGACACGCTAGATCACTTTCACCCATGATTCCATAGAATCTTTGGCATCGAACATTTTGCTGGGATTTCATATGAAAATGGCAGACTGAAATGTAATATTAAATGAAAATGAGTCAACGAACGAAATTACTGACCTCATTCAACTTGAGTAACGAAATGAAAGAAATAGAGCCGCTCAATGAAACAGATTTTCCAACACTAGAAGAAAAAATTCCCTATTTTTGTTGAGGTGAATTTATGTTCAATTTCATTACACCTTACAGTTTTGTTTCGTCCACTACTAGGATTGAACAATAACACCATACACATTTTGGGGCACTTACTATCACTAAAGCTGCGATAGGCAAAATACAATTCAACTAATTGAAAAAAGCATTCACTCACACAATGACAACCCCAAAAGTATGCAATAGTAATAGATGGTGCCTAGTGTTCTGTGAAAATATATTTAGACAGACTTTTTGTTCTAAGTTTTTATAATCACACTTCCAATCTTCTTTTTTGTTGCTTCAGACAAATTTGTTTCACAAATTCCAAAGCAAATGACGTCTACCCTTTTGTAAATTGTCTACTTTAAATACATGTTCCCTTGGTTTTAACTTTTGACGTGAAAATTATGTTTTTGTGTGTTAAAGTTTATTTTCAACTTCTCGCAAAAGTATGCAACAACATTTTGTTAATATATCGTTAACTTTAAGAAGTATAACATAAAGCAATTATTATTTTGAATTTTATTTAAGGATATATTCTCATAATATAATAATATATTCTCTCTCTCTTTCTTTGGCCTTTTGCATTTATAACGTTTTCTTAAGGCCTTCCTTCTGTTGCCCTTTTTCTTCATGGCATAAAAATTTTTAATATATTCACAATGTACATTGCATAGTTTTAGGGATTCTTTGTATTTTTTCCCTCTTATAACTTTTTCTATTTCCTCGAATTTTATTTTGCTTTCTTTTCTTCTCTGTAATTAATTATGTAATGTAATATTAATGAAGCATGTCATAATAATGTAATAGTATATAAAATTCAATATGAATTTATTATGTACAAATTGTTTAAAAATCTAAAGAAATATAACTTATTTTTAAATAATGGTATAAGTGAAATATTAAACATGTCCTATTAACCAATGGCGATCGCTCCAACACATGAGTCATATGAACCGAATAACCCATTATCCTATTGTAAACAAGAGACTTTTAGCATTAGAATTTGGCAGAAAAAATAGGGTATTTCTTTTTAAAAAAACGTACGTTGAACCAGAATAGTCCCAAAACTGAACAAAAGCGAAAAAGTTGAACTTTTGCGAGGGAGGCTCCCGAAGGTGTTGACCGATATAAAGCTTCTTCCAACTTGATGTAATTTTGGAAGAAATTTCACATCGTCAAATTTCGTATATAAAATTGTATATTCAATTCATAAGTAAAAGTGCTCATCGGTAAATGTGTTTACATCTTTTGGACCTTTATATCAGGATCAGGGGACTTGCCGGATTCACTGATTGGACCCTGATTCACATTAGGGTATAATTATTTGAGTTATGACACTCCTTGCGTTTTTCCTTTATTCCTTTGCTATACTAAATTAAAAAAAGTTTTTGCCACATTTGCGTTTAAATACTTTGTTGACGAACTCCAATATTTTTTTTCTTTCTCAATCTACGATTCAACAAAAGACAATAGAATAAAGTCAACTTTAGCTATTGGTTGTACTAATTACTACCACTAACGAAACAATTTGCTTGTGGCTGAACCTTATATTTAAATTTAAAATTTTCAAACTAAAAAAAATATATAATTTCTGGGGACTTGAATTTTTGTTAAAAATAACATGTGATTAATTAAATAACGCCTAAAAGTCGGCACCAAAATAAATAAATAATTAATCCTGTCACTGCATCATTTATTTATTTAATCACATGTTACTTTGATCTAAAAATCAAGTCCCCAGAAATAATACATTATTTAGTTTAAAAATTTTAAATTTAAATATAAGACTCACCTTATAAATCCACAAATTAAATGTGTTGTTAGTGGATAAAGATTTATAATAAGCCAATAGCTAAACTTATTTTTATTCCTGCCATCTTATGCTGCATCTTAGATTGAGGAAGAAAAAAATTATCGGAGTTTGTTTTTTCCTAATGGTTTCCTCTTATCTCCAGGGAAGTATTTAAAAGGAAATGTAACAAAAACTTTTTTTAATTTAAAAATCCATTGACTTTATATCAAAGGACTAAAGGAAAAGCTATGCGAAGGCATGTGGTTTAGTGGTTTATTTTTCTATTTTCTTACTATATATTTTAAGATATTTCCTTTCTCGCCAAGCAACTAAGCTAAACAAGTTAATCAATTTTTCTTTATAGTGGCTAAAGCAACCCATCGAAATCCCCTGAAACAATAACTGCGGCAACATCATCGTCTACTTAATTGTCAGTGGCAGCATCAGCCCGGTTAAGCATGGATCTACTGCTACTAGTTCTGAAATGTTATACCCGCATCACCCGCAGTATCGACTTGATGACGATGCTGATGACGCAGCAACAACTCTAAAAGAATTATTTAACTATCACTATGACGACTAATAGCAGCCAGCACAACTTTAAGTGTAGATGAAACGTGAGCAAAACTATAACATTCAAACAGCCTTCAAAGCATTTTCTTTACTAATCCATTCGCCTCCCCTTAGGCGACAGGCCGGCATGGCAGGCATACTAAGAAATAACCTCCCACCCATCATCAACGAGATGATGCTTAACCACGGTTGTGGTAAACTCATGATGAGAGGAAGAGAAGAGTCCAAGTGGTACAATACGAATGATGGGTTATGGCAGCCAAGCTACTACTGGGCTACTTCACCAACAACAACAATAACGACGGATCACATTGTTGGCTGATTTTTTTCTTTAATTTTTCTATTAAAAACTTACAAGTGAAAGAGACCGAGACAGGGGAAGAGTGGGCACATAAACGAACCTAACGATTCATTGCCAATAATAATGTCAGGAGTAAAAGATGTCTATGAAAATAAACAAAGACACAAAAAACCAACACGAGAAAACTATCAAAAGAAGTAAAATATGTATAAAAACGAACTAAAGAATAGAGACGCCATTGTTGTTAAATGGCGCCATCATGGCGGTCATAGGACTTGAAGATAACAATGGAAGGAAATAATAATAGAAAAGAAAAAAAAAAACAGCCAGCACGGGCACACAAACCCAACACATCCTTACTGAGTGAATGACTGACACAGACATAGATAAATTGTAACCTCTAACCAGGCGCAACACAAAAAAACGAAGCAGAAGGAGGCACTTATGCGGTATACGGGTTACAAAAATGATGATGATGACGATGATGCTGCCAAAGAGAGACCTTCGTTAGTTTTAAATACCTCCAAAACCTCTTTAAAAAAACGACGAGTGGAATGATAGAAGACAAATGGCGGCAGAGGTCAAACTTTACAAACACACAGCTATATAGTGGTGTTGATAATGGCAAACGATGAGTAGTAAATATTTTGCAATTTCTACTATAAAGTTATCTATCAATCTTATAGAAAACAAAAAAAAAACACAAGTAGTAGTTGGAGGAAATATGAATAATGAAAAGGAATGGCTGATGTTAAGTAGCACGAGGAGAAACATCTTCACTGGAAGGACATTTACATAATATGATGATGGAAAACTGCAAAGAATGAGTAAAACATCTTTGAAAAATAATCGCATTAAAATTTTTAATTGCCTGTTACTAATCTCTTACTCGTTCTTCTTTCTCCCCCCTAACTTTGTGTTTTTGCAAACTTTTAATGGCAAAATTAGTCAAATTAAAAATAAAGAATGAATAAAACAACTAAAATTAAGCATTTTATCTTATGTTGACCAAAAACTACTTTACTGTTAATGGGAAATGTGGAATTAAAGATATTTATATATTTAAAGTCTAAGTTAAATCCAGGAAAAAATTTATTTTTTAACTTTTATTTAAAATATAAAATATAAAACATAAAATACATATAAAACATAAAATATAACATATAAAATATAAAATTTAAACAAGTGAGCCAAGGCTATAGTCGGGTCGGGGCCGACTATGTGATACCCTACACCACCACTCGTGTTCATAAGCTTTTGACTAATAAAATTCAAAATATTAAAATTGGGATAGCTTAGCGCCTTTGTTCTGAATGTCTTCATTAACACAGGTAAATTTTTTTGACACGCATTTAAGTGCATCGACAGTACAACCCAAATAAAAAATGGAAAAGTGGGATGTATGCCAACCATCAATAGGCATCTTTCTCTGTTAGACCCCCATCAACCCCCAAAACTTCGTGAGGATCCGATCAAAATTTCGTAGTGTGATTGCACAAAAATGGAAAAAAGGATGCATTACCGACTATTGCGATATCTCTGTTGTTTGACCACCTATGACAACCTACTTCACATCGTTGTAAAGGTGATATTTTCTACTTTCCTTGCCAGGTTTTGCTTTCGATATACCTCCTACAGAAGGGAGATATTAACTTTGAAATAAAACGTTGGCCTTTTTTCCAAATATTTTTTTGTCACATTCCGATCCCTGAATAATATCCGACTATTATCAAAAACCAAAAGGTTTTTTCCTCTGTGGGACCCCCAATAACACCCAAAATTTCGTGACGATCCAATTAAAATTGCGACCTGTAGCGTGATTTCCAAAAAAGTGGAAAAATGGGATGTATTATCGACTATTGCGATATATCCGTTATTTGGATACCTACGCCAACCTGCTTTACATCATTGTATTGATGGGATTTTTTACTTTCATTGTCAGACTTTGCTTTTGGAAGGTCCGGAACCAAAGCTGTGATATTCGTCATTATTATTAAAATCGCAAAAATAAAAAGTTCGGTTCTATTAGCGGCTATTGCGATATATTCGTTGTTTGATCACCTACGAGAACCTACTTTACATCATTAGAAAGGCGATATTTTCTACTTTCATGGCCAGGTTCTGCTTTTGGTATACCCCATATTGAAGCTGAGATATTCGCTTTGGAAAAAAACGTTGTCTTTTTCTCCAAATAAGTTTTTTGCCTATTACGACCCCTAAATATTATCCGACCATCACCAAAATCCATAGGCTTCTTCATCTGTGTGACCCTCATTAACCCTCAAAATTTCGTGACGATCCGATCAAAATTGAGACCTGTAGCGTGATTTCCAAAAAAGTGGAAAAATGGGATGTATTACCTACTATTGCGATATTTCCGTCATTTGGTCACCTACGCCGACCTAGTTTACATCATTGTAATGATGGGATTTTTTACTTTCATTGTCAGACTTTGCTTTTGGAAGGTCCGGAACCAAAGCTGTGATATTCGTCATTATTATTAAAATCGCAAAAATAAAAAGTTGGGTTCTATTAGCGGCTATTGCGATATATTCGTTGTTTGATCACCTACGAGAACCTACTTTACATCATTAGAAAGGCGATATTTTCTACTTTCATGGCCAGGTTATGCTTTTGGTATACCCCATATTGAAGCTGAGATATTCGCTTTGAAAAAAACGTTGTCTTTTTCTCCAAATAAGTTTTTTGCCTATTACGACCCCTAAATATTATCCGACCATCACCAAAATCAATAGGCTTCTTCCCCTCCGGGACCCCCATCAACATCCAAAATTTCGTGACGATCCGATCAAAATTGCGACCTGTAGCGTGATTACAAGGTTTAGATGGACAGACGGAAAGACGGACAGACGGACGGACACACATAGCCAGATCGACTCAGCTCGTCGAGACATTCATTTTGGTATATATAAGTATGGGTCTACGACCATTATTTCGATGCGTTACAAACTTTTTGGCCAAAACCAACTTATAATACCCTCCCCACATAGTGGTGTAGGGTATAAAAATAGGGGATGAGAGATACCAAGGAACGGTCCTACCGGCTTTAACATGGCAAAGTCCAGGATTTATATTGGTCTCTCTCTCATCTCAAGTGGACACTGACCACCCCGTGGTGTCACCTGTCCAGGATTTATATTGGTCCCTCTCTCATCTAAAGTGGACACTGACCTCCCCGTGGTGTCACCTGGGGAGCTGCCTTTAACACCCGTTAAAGGTAGTGAGCTAACAAATGCCGCGCGTTCACCCATAAGAACGTTAAAAACTTGGGTTTGGGCGCCGGGTTAGTAACAGAAAAAGCATCCTACTATGAAAAAACAAAAGAAAAGAAAAACAAATCCCTCTAAAGTTGACGACCCCCGCAAACGTTTTAAGGACCATGATCTGCGAATCTGCACCTGGAATATTCGCACTCTTTATAGAGAAGGTGCAGTTTATGCATTGGCAGGTGTACTTGAAAAGTACAAGGCCGACATTACTGCCATACAGGAAATACGATGGAACGGGAAAGGCCTCACAACAACACCTAAAGGTGACGCACTGTATTTTAGCTGCCATGACATAAAGCATGAGTTTGGTTGCGGATTTCGGAGGTTAAAACACCTGGTCTCCAGGTTCACACCCGTGAATGAAAGACTTGCTACAATTCGAATAAAAGCAAAATTCTTCAACATCAGCTTTATTTGCGCTCATGCTCCCACTGAAGACAAGGACGAACAGACCAAAGATATATTTTATGAGCGCTTAAAAGAAACATATGACCGTTGTCCTGCCCATGACATTAAAATTATTCTAGGCGATTTTAATGCCAAAATTGGAAAGAAAAATATCTTTGGCCCAACAGTCGGAAAATTCAGTCTGAACAATGAAATATCTGACAATGGCATGAGGCTTATAGACTTCGCAGCGGCAAAAAACATGGTAGATAGCAGCACCAGATTTAAACATCTCGACATCCATAAGGGCTGTCTCCAGATCAGAAAACAAGAAATCAAATTGATCACGTTGTGATAGATGGAAGACAGTCATCGAGCGTGTTGGATGTGCGCTCGTTCCGAGGAGCAAACATAGACTCGGACCACTACCTAGTTGCAGCAAAGGTCGCACCCGGTTAAACGTCGCAAACAAAGTACGAACAGACATAACACGAAAGTTAGACATCGGTAAGCTGCAATCACAACAGATAAACACAGCATATTCCACTCAACTAGCCCAATTGCTTAATCAAAGCACACCTCATCCCGATAACATATCAGCGCAATGGCAAAGTATTGCCCACTCCATGCAAACAGCCGCAAAAACCATACTTGGATACGAAAGACCTCAACCAAGGAATCCATGGTATGATCAGGAGTGTCGTGCTGCTACCGAAGAGAAAAATGCGGCATATAGGGCTACTCTACAATCAGTAGCAACACGTAGCGCACGAGAGAGGTATCGGGAGAAAAGGAGAGAGGAGAAACATCTTTTCCGCAGGTAAAAGAGAGAGCGATGGAAAAGCGGGAGTGTGAACAAATCGAGATGTACTGGAGACAGAATGAAGTCCGAAAATCTACCAAAGAGTGAAACATCAAACTGATGGCTTTGGAACTGGCACATCCTCCTGTAGAGACCAGCAAGGTAATTTGGTAACTGATACAGATAGTGTGCTCAGGATATGGAAAGAGCATTTTTCAAACCTGTTGGTATCCAGCGAAGACGACGAAGATACCACATATCCAATCCCAGAAGATGGTATTGAATGTATACCGCCCAGCCAAGATGAGATAAAGACAGCAATAAACCGGCTGAAGAATAATAAGGCAGCAGGAGCCGATGGCTTACCAGCCGAGCTGTTCAAAACCGGAGGCGACACGATGATAAGGTGTATTCATCAGCTAGTTAGCACCATCTGGCAGGAAGAACGAGTACCCGACGATTGGAACCTGAGTATCCTGTGCCCCGTCTATAAGAAAGGAGATAAGACTGTATGCTCTAACTATAGGGGCATAAGTCTACTCCCGATTGCCTACAAGATCGTGTCAGGGATATTGTGCGAACGACTAAAGTCTATGGCCCCAAAAAGAAGTGGCACAATCTACACCAATAGCCACATGTTACTTGCTTATGCTGATGATATAGACATCATGGGATGATCAGTAAAAGAAGTAACAGACACCTTTATGAAAGTCGAAGGAGAATCTGCTAAAGTGGGTCTGGCGGTAAACGGTGGGAAGACTAAGTTGATGGTGTCGACGCGCAATGCGTCCATAGAGATCGGGCCAACTGTTGAAGTTGGTTCCTATAATTTTGAGGTAGTAAAAGACTTCGTCTACCTCTGCACAGCCGTAAACACAACAAACGACATCAGTTGTGAAATAAAAAGAAGAATTATATTGGCCAACAAATACTATTTTGGCTTAAGTAAGCAGTTTAGATGTATGGTTCCTAAGCCTGGGAACTTGCGCAAGCTTGTTTGAGAGAAAAATTCTTCGAAAGATCTACGGACCAATCTACGTTGACGGTGAATATCGACGTCGCATGAACCACGAGCTGTATCTGTTATACAACGACATCAATATAGTTAAACGTATTGAGATGCAACGATTGCGTTGGCTAGGCCATATCATAAGAATGAGCGATGATGAACCCGCTAAAAAGGCATATAAATATGAGCCGCTTGGCGGTGCATGCAGAATTGGCAGGCCAAAGAATAGATGGCGCAAACAAGTGGATGAAGAGATGACAAGGCGCGGTATTCTAGAAAGAGTAGCAATAGACAGATAGAAATGGAGATCTTTTCTTAGTTCGGCCTATAGAACAAATGTTCTGTAATGATCCAGCTAAGTAAGTAAGTAAAATATAAAATTTAAAATAAAATATAAAAAAATAAAATTTTTCCTGGGTTTAACTAAGATTTAAATAAATAAATGTCTTTTATATTTTATATTCTATATTTTATATTTAATATTTTATATTTTGTATTTTATATTTCATATTTAATATAATTAATTTTCAAATTATATTGACATAAATCTACCCTGTGTTTGCAAATATATTATTGAAAAAATTAATTGATACATATTTTGTTATTTTGCAAATTTAAAATGGCAAAATTAGTCAAATTAAAAATAAAGAATGAATAAAAGAACTAAAATTAAGCATTTTATTTTATGTTGACCAAAAACTACTTCACTGTAAATGGGAAATGTGGAACTAAAGAGATTTATATATTTAAAGTCTTAGTTAAAACCAGAAAAAAAAATATTTTTTTTATTTTTAATATTTTATTTTATATTTTATATTTTAGATTTTAATTAAAATCTAAAATTTTAAATTTTAATTTTTAAATTTTAAATTTTAAGTTTTAATTTTAAATTTACATGTTAAATTTTAAATTTAGTTATAAATTATAAATTTTAAATTTTATATTTTAAATTTTATATATAATATTTTATATATTTTTATATTTTAAATTTTATATTTGATATTTTGTATTTTATATTTTTTAAGGCTATTTTGAAAAATCGAAATTGTAACAGCTATCCCAATAAAAAACGATACCAAAGTTCTATTTTATATGTTATATTTTATATATTATATTTTAAATTTTATATTTTATATTATAAATTTTATGTTTTATATTTTGTATTGTGTATGTTATATTTTTTATTTTATATTTTTCAAATTATATTGAAATAAATTAATTTTCAAATTATATTGAAATAAATGTTCCCCGTGTTCGCAAATATATTTATTTATTTATTTATTAAAAAATTAATTGATTCATATTTTGTTGTTAAACCACGACGAAGTTTCCAATAACAATTCCACAAAGTCAAGGCTATTTTGTATGATAAATATATCTATATCTCATCCCTTCTAGTCTGAATTTTATACCATAATTATTTTTGTTCCAAGAATAACATATACGAATAATTGTATTTATTTGTGTACACTTTCATGTAGTCTATGCAAGATTGAGAATCAAAAAACAAATGAAAAATGAATAGAATGGAATATAAAACCATATGAAATAGATTGTTTTTCACTTTATTCTTTAGTGTACAAAAAACATGTGAAATAGAAACACACACAACAAATAATTGTTATTTATACACATACAATATGTATGCATAGATATATACACAATTTCTATAGCATGGCTTAGGGCTTTGAAAGTGAAAATCCAAAGGATGATAAACGAACACACACACAAATATTGAAAGATGAAAGAAAAACGAAACATCAGGTTACAGACAACTGCACTGCCATACAAACACACAGGTAGGAAACTTTATTAAATTTTAATGATTTATGAAATTATGTTTTTGATTTGTCATAATAAATTAAATCAAAAAGATGTTTTATATAGAAAGGAAATCGTATAAATTATACCCAGGGCCTGTTTTATGGCTTGACAACCAATCAAAGGTGAATTTTATAGGAAATCGTTATAGGATATTATATTAAATAAGTCAAATTAGGCATTATTAAGTTTTTAAAAAGGAACATTTTTAATAAAATTTCCCTCAGTCCGAATGCTTTTATTCTTTGTTATTGGTACAAAGATAAAATCTCTTCATGTCTATTGGTGTAAATAGTTTTGATTGATGTTTGTTTTTTGTTTTTATTTTTCATATTCATTCGCATCCATTCATGAATAGAGGTATTGTTTTAGCAAAAACCACAATGGAATGAGAACAACATACACCTAGTTTGAGAAACTAGAACACATGTTGTTATAAAGGAGTTATTCTATTCCATTGAATCTCTGTACAATAGTCATAAATGGAATTTGTTCTGGTTTTGAAATTCATCTTCAATAAAAATGCATGTTGAATAAATAGGTTATGGTTTCTTTTGTCTCTGTAGGAGGTATAATTTTTTATAGGAAATTACTCTATATTCTATGTGAAAATTGGATCTTTGAACATCAATAGGTAGAAATTATATTAATGAGACTCAATAAAACTTCGATAAAGGTATCAAGAAAAAAATTCTATTAATATAAATAATTATCGAAAAAATGAGAAACATTACAAAATCATTAACGGCCTGGCTATGTATGTCGGACGAAATCCAATCCGAAGGAAAGCAGTCATTCACTATCGTCCTAAAATGCGTTTATATATTTCGCAAATTATCGTGCAACAGCCTATCCTATGGGAAATACAAATTATTTGAATTTATGTTCCATAAATGGGAGTCAAATGAAAAATAAAAACTAAATTCACATATAAATGCAAACATTTAAATATGTGTGATGTGTTTTCTTGTGAAAATAAAATGTGTCGATATTTTGAACTATTTTTAAATTGATTTCTTCACAGTAGTGAATAAAACCAAACCCCGTCCAAAATTTTTATATTGTTTCAAAAGTGTGTGTTTGATTTAAGATTTTCTGTCGTTTTCGCTATTTTACGTTCTACTCGTCAGCTAATACGCAAGTAAGTGATTTTAATATTCTCTTTCTACGAAATAGAAAAACAAATTTGTATGGAAAAGTGTACCTTTACATGTTGTTTCACATGACTTATGGGCCGCATAGGTTTTCGGATAGAAGGGGTTTGCATGAACAGAAACCTATCGGACCACAAACATAAACAGTCCTTAACAATTATACCCCATATTTTGACAGACATACAAATTTTAAAGTATTTTTCGTTTATAAGTAACATAATATGCTTAATTCCGAATGTACCTATGTAAGTATGAATAATGTTTAATGAATCTGAAGCAACTGAAATAAAATGGTTTCACATTTGTCTCTTATTTGCATTAATTAAAGAGCATGATATGTTTTGTTAGGAATTGAAAATAGTTGAAGGTAATTTCCATGTATGTATATGTAAATTACAATAACAATAATCACAATAACAATAAAGTATTAAATAACAATATTAACTGGAAAACACAGTGTTGTGAATTTGGGAACAGACAAAAGTAAAAATGGTTTTTGATGGATTAGGTAAAGGAACGCTTTAGTAAAATGGAGTAACAAATGGAAAGAAAAGTTCGAAATTCATGATTAAATGCAGTTTAAGGTTATTTTGTGGAACGGTTTGAAATTTTGACTAAAGAACGGTTTTTGTTCCTGATTACACTGAAATAATTTTTTTGGTGGGCAAGAACGTTTAAAATAGTTCCGCGAATACGTATAGCTTGCATAGCTTGTATTTACTCCATAAAAATCGAAAAAAAAATATATTTTCCCTCACCCTATGGCTGTACCAAACAACAATAACTGTAGTGGTTGACCCATATGTCCCATGAACAAATCCCTAGTTTTGTTCAGTAGTTTAATTGTTCGTCATTCAGCTGATAAGTGATCACAAAGAACATTTTGATATTGTTACTAAACTATTTTGGCAGATCAAGTTTAACCATTTCGTTCGTGAAATATATATTAACTCTAGTTTTGTAAGTGGGTACCATAAACAGTGAACCTAATTATTCCACCAATAGAGCTGACGCGAATGTAATGAATACGCCTTCATATATTACAAGATGGCAATTTGTTCGATGTTTTGGTCCTTATAGGCCATTGTCAAGGTAAATTATGGATATTACAATTATAGCGTTGTAAAACACACCTCGAAGGCTAAATCTTGTGACAGGAAGTATTTACTGCACCTAGAAAAAATATACAGTTATATTCAAGATCTCAAGGACTACCAGTTATTCAAATTTTAACACGATCCGAGAATTGGCCTTCATCTGTATTAAAGTACAAACGTTTTGAACTTTTGTGGAGGAGATACCTGAGGGAATGACCGACACTGTTCATCTTGGAGCTAGATCCAACTCTGGGAGTCACCACTTTTGACCTTCGAAAGATTTTCTGACCTTATGGGTTATTATGTCAGGATGTATGAATGAACTTGTTAACAGGAGATCAAGGCATACCTACGCTAAAAATTCAAAACAATCCTCAGACAATATAAGTTTGGAAGAAATATTGCGATACTACAATTAAAACTTTAGCGTAATCGAACAGAGATGGCGTATATGACATAGAGGGTCTCCCAATTCCAGCAAAAATTCGACACCGTTAGTCATTATGTAACCCATTGCAATGTAATGTAAACAAAAATAACTACTTATGTTACCCCTTACTAAGTTATGAGTACCGTGGCACAGAGCGTGTCTGTCCGACTATATATCAGAGTGTTGGGTGTTTAACGCTCACTGCCGGCCGGGTACTTTTTGCTAAACAAAACAAAGAACAGTTGGTAGTGAACATTGACGTCCGTACACGTGGCCTAGTGTGTAGTGTGTTCGACTACAAATCAGATGTTCGCAAGAGCAAATCCAGCAGACAGCGGAATAAAATATAGCAAAAAATAACGTTTGTTGAAATTGAAAAAAAAATTCCACCTCAAATATTCTAAAAATATTTTCGATTTTCTTGCTAATATGGCGTTACTTTTTATAATAAATCGGGGCTATATCTATGAAACCAATTCGAATCTTATTTTGACCTTTGCAGAACAGTATTAATCAACTTTAAAAACTGTATTTATTGCATCAAAATTTTTAATAAATCTAGAAATTTCATAATTTGTAATTACCTTGCACTATATCTCCAAAACTGTTACATTTTTCGTTACCTCATCTTTGGGAACAAATGCCTCTATCACGTTGTTTATGGTGTAATTTTATACCCTCAGCATTTATGCTAACAAGGGAATATACACTTTCAAACGGGCAATATGTGCCTCATCGAAATAATGGTTTTAGACCCCAAGTATGTTTGGACGCAATATGTTTCAGACAATTTGGAGTTGATTTAGTCATGTCCGTCCGTCTGTGTGGCTGGAGCGCACGAAAGCTCTTTAACGGATCAACCGTTCGGAGATGGGTTACACCGGTCTACTCCTTCCGATACCTCCCCCAAAAAACGATAACTCTTAAAAGGAGTAACCGCTTTGGCCTCTACTTTGCACATCGTGAAATTTCTACTAGATTTGGATGAGGTTCCAATATGGACCCAATCCTTGCACTCCTTCCGGTACCTCCCACACAAAATTTCGGAAAAGTTCAGTTTAGGATCTGCTCTCGAATCGCTTTGATTTTTGTTGTAGCAACTTCTATTCACTGTCCTCTATACGACAGTACAAGTTTCTTCAGGGGCAAGTCCATACTTCCTAAGAAAATAGCTTGAAAGGTGCAGAAAACCCCTATGACACCGTGCGTAGTGGTTGGAGCGCAAGATAACTCTTGAACGGATCTGCCGATTCGGTCCAAAAATTGGCCTTCGTAATATTTTGTCCAATCTTAGTTTAAGTTCGAAGATAAGACATGTCAGTCCACTCCTTCAGGTACACCACCCCCCCCCCCCAACCCCAAGAGTTCAAAAATGTTCGGAAAAATTGTGCGCATGATAACTCTTGGTAGTGACCGATTTGATCCATACTTAACGCACCCCAATATATCTACCAAATATATATCAGACATATTCATATTCAAAATTTTGGACATATTCACTATAAGAACTGCTCTGGAA
Organism: Musca autumnalis; assembly: GCF_047663935.1. NCBI lineage: Eukaryota > Metazoa > Arthropoda > Insecta > Diptera > Muscidae > Musca > Musca autumnalis. The sequence continues at coordinate 201,287,815 of NW_027411866.1, read as the reverse complement.
TCACTCTGATTTTTGTTGAAGCAACTTTCATTCGCTGTCTCAATTACGGCGGTAAAAGTTTTTCAGGAGCAAGTCGCATGGACTCAAGAAGCATGTCTTGAAAAAAACAGCCCGAAAAGTGTAAAAACCCTCTATGGCACTATGTAGTGGCTGGAGAGCACGGCGACTCTCGAACCAAATACTGAGTTGATCCACACTTTGCATATCATAATATTTCTTCGAATATGAAATCCTTCCGGTACCTCCAACACAAAAATTCGAAAATAGTTTCTAAAATAGTACGCGCGATATCTCATAAACAGAGCAACCCGATTAAGGATCTGTGCGATATAATGGTCCAAAACCTCTGAATTATATGGTGACCAACTGAAACGACAGGTGGTCGCGATATCTAACGAGGGGAATGATACCCAAGATAAGACCCACTTTCAAAATGGAATATGTCGGTCCATTCATTTAGATACCTTCCCCTCAAAACTTTTTGATACCTTCCCCGCAAATATTTTTTTCGGTTCATACGCCCAACATTTTCAAAACCTCATAAATATATACGTTTTTTTATACCCTCCACCATAGTATGGAGGGTATATTAAGTTTGTTTTTCCGTTCGTAACGCATTGAAATACTCATTTGCGACCCTATAAAGTATATATATTCTTGATCAGGGTAAAATTCTGAGTCGATCTGCGCTTGTCCGTCCGTCCATAATCACTCTAGCATCCACAAAAATGGAGATAGAACGCTGAAATTTTGGGAAAATGCGTCTTTTGTTTGCAGGCAGGTCAAGTTCGGCGATGGGCTATATCGGTCCACGCTTAGGTATAGCCCCCATATAGATTTACGGTATTTTGATGTTTTTAGCTGCATTTTCAGACCGATTTAACTATAATTTCACAGGGTTCTTAGTGTTCTTAGTGTAAATAAACTTATATAACAAAAGTTGTGGACATAGGTCCACGTCTTGGTATAGCCCCCATATAACGGTACCCCCGATTTACGGCATTTTGACATTTTTAGCTACATTGACGTTTCACATTTAAATCACATTTCTAGACAGAATTAGCTATAGTTTGATATTTAGGGTTCTTAGTGACAAAAAAACTTACATTCTAAAAAATTATGAACATAGGTCCATGTTTTGGTATAGCCTTCATATGTATAACGGTACCTCCCGATTTTCAGTAATTTGGCAATTTCAGTTTCAATTTTTAACCGAACTAGCTGTAATTTGACGTTTGAAGGTTGTAGTGGTCACCTATATAACGGCACCTCCCGATTTTCGGTACTTTGAGGATTTTACTTAAAATGCTTAACCCAGCGTAGGTCCATGTTTTGGTATAGCCCCAAAACAAACCTCCCGATTTTCCGTACCTTAGCTTTATTTGTTGGCCGAACTGTCTGTAATTTGAAATTTAAGAGCCAACAAAAAATCTGTAACATAAATTGTTCATTTAAGTTCATATTTTCGTATAGCCCACATATAGCGGTACCTCCGAACTAGCTGTTAATGACATTTGAAGTTCCCACGTTATGTACCGATTTACGGTATTTAGCTACAATTTTTTAACCGAATTAGGAGTTATTTGACATTAAAGGCTCCCATCAAAAACTGTCAACATAGGTCCATGTTTTATTATAACCCCTATATAACGGTACCTCCCAATTTCTAGCCCACCAAAAATTGTCAACATACATAGTTAGATATAGGCACCATAAAAAGGAATGAAGCATTTTATGTACATTATTTGACATTTTGACGTACCCACTTCAAGTTGGGGACAGGAATGAAAACTAATTATTCCACTTTTAGTTCAAAATATTTTATGGTGGAGGGGATGAAAAGTTCGGCCCGGCCGAACTTAACACTTTTTTACTTGTTTTTTTTTTTTTCGAAAACAAAAGTGTTTCACATAAGCTGAGGGTATATCTCTGTCGGCAAAGCCGACTGATCTTTTTTTACTTGTTCAATTACAATTTGATACATCATATCACCAAAGCTGTGAAATCAAGTGCCAGAATAAACTTTTGGAATATTTTGAAGAATTGCTGCTCATATTTTTAGAAGATGTTTACAAAAGATTACTCAATTAATTTAGCTGCTACTGACCAGAATTCCTGAAATTGTATAAAATGTTCTACACTACACTAGATGGGTTTTTTCCTAAGTGGCCTGTTCGACACTTAAGTTATACTACTATCGGGCTACAATATTGCTAAAGACTACATGGAAAAAATCAAATTTTGTGTCTAAAAAATAAAGGTAAAGCTAGTTCTGACAAGACAAACCCCAACTAGGATTTTTGTAGTATCAAAATGTAAAATGCCTACTATAATTTGTTTACATATTCAGTGTTGCACAGTGTTAGTCATGATTTTTTTCCATCTGAGTGATTTATAGTAAATTTAGAATTACTTTCCAGAGAAAATAACCTTCGCATCGGTAACTTAATTATTATTGTTGTTTACTTCACAATAAAAAATATAATATTCTCGTGGATTAAATTTTTATTCTTTAATAGCGAATACATTTGCCGATAAATATAACACTCGTTTAAAAGTGCATATTATAATCATGGATACAAAGAAAAAAATGTATGCTGCAGCATTTCTGTAAGCCAAAAAATTTTATTGTGAATGTCATGAGTGATTGCTAAACTACTATCGATTGTGAGTGATTTTCCATAAAATGGGACAAACAGTGATTTATATGAAGTGGTAGTTACTTTGATGGCAAGGAAGGCAATTATGCGGGTGAAATCTGCAATGTCTCAAATGACCAACAAGAAACTACGTGATGAGTGGTGGTAGGTGGTGGTATGGTGAAAACGAAATGCTTGGGCGCGGTGGAAGAAACAGTTGTTGAAAAAACATGACAAACAGGTGGGATGGTGGGTGGTGATAATATTTTAATATTTAATATTACACCATATTTTTAATTACACCATTTTTTGACAACTTCCTGTTATATTAGATTATGATAATTTTTGTTTTGGTGTTTTTTTTTTTGTTTTTACTTACGAATATCATTATGCGTGATATGCTTGAATATGCGTGCGTTTTGTTTTTTAGACACAAAAGAGATAAAATGAATGAAATTGAAAATTGGTGGTTGTGGTAGTGGTGGAGTTGTTGTAGGTGCACTTGTGATTTTAACTGCATTTAATGGAATGTTGATTTTAGAGAAGAGAAACTTTGTTTTATGGGAACAAAATTGTGTGCTTTTTCTTGAATTTATTTTCTATTTGAGTTGAAACCAAATTTTTGTTTAGAAATTTTAGTCACTATTTTCTTTTGTTTTTTCTTCATCTTCTTCTCTCAATACCTTTATATTCAGCAAATTGTATAAAACCAATTGTTTTTGATTTTTGTGTTCTTTTTTGAGTTTTTTTTTTCGAAAAGTTTTATTTTGGAATTTGTTTTTGGGGTGATTTTGGTTTTAGTTTTTCTAAAATTTCTCCGATATGCTATAGATGCGTTTAACGCTCACACATTGACGGCGCAGGCGTTCACATTCAATTTCCCGGAAATCAGCATGCGACGATGTACATGAGCCCACGGTGAATGTGCGATCTTCGTTGATGTCGTCGTGATCTGAGGTATAGGGACAGGATTGTAGCGATGCTTCACCCTGGGTGGAAGATGAGTCAGATGCCTCTTCTTCGTCGTCGTCGTCTTCTTCTTCGGAGGAAGAGATTTGTTGAGTGGAGTTAAGTGATAGGTCGGAACTGTGGCGCTGTAATGCAGACTTTGCTTGATCTACTTCGTTGTTATTGTTGTTTTGCAGTAAGGCCCTCTTCAAGTCTTGGGCAAGTATGCTGCCAACAACTGGTGGTTGTTGGGTTATTATGGGTGTGGGGCAATCAAAGGAGCTACGTTGTGGTTGCTGCTGCTGCTGTTGTTGTTGGAGTAATGGTTGTGTGGTAATAACCCCAGCAGGGTTACCCAAGATGCTGGCTGACTCAGGAAAAATGCGATTATCAGAACCAGATGAAAATTTCGACAGCAGAGATTTGGAGGAATTTTTATTTTTTAATTGCTGTTGTTGCAAGTAATAATAGTCTCGTGGTAATGAGGAGGTGGCATGCAATTCTTGAGTTTCATACACACTAAGATTGGCAGGACGAAACCCAACACTATCCTCTCCAATGCCAACACCACTTAAACCAATACCTCCCGAATGCAGGGCTGGCGTACTAACAGAGTGCTGATTTTCACTATCACGCTGGACCACTTGGGCTTTCAAATCGCTTATAACACTGGCCGTTGATGCCGTGGGTGTTGTCAGGGTAGATAAATTAAAACCAGCTGCAGCCAATTGGGCACTTAGTAGTGGCGTTAAATTCGCCAAAAATTGTTCTTCTTGTTGTTTTTGTCGTTGTTCGTCCAGTTGACGACGATAGGCATCAATTTGATCACTTGTATTTGGGGTGGCACTATGAATGCATCCTTGAAAGAAATCCAATGCTTCATATAGAATAAAACATAGACCCAGGACAAGAAATGTCTCCATCATAACGAGCTGAGAGCCATTGGGCGCAGAACACAAACACACGGGAGCTCTAAGAAATGTTGTGGAAATGTTATTTTAGAGATTTTTTTTTTATTTTTGTTTTGTTTGTTTTCGGTGTTGTTGTTTAATTGTAGTATTTGTTGTTGTTTTTTTAGGTATTAGTAACAAAAGAAATGCTTAGAAAACACTTTGGTGGTGGCAAAACATTTCGAATGTAGTAGTAAGAAAAAGCTTTAAGTGTATCATACAAGTAGAAAAAAGTTTTTTTTAAAAAATTCTTTCACGAAATTTAATACTTTTGTTGTTAATTTTTTGTCTTTTGTTTTTAAGAAAGGTGCTCGAAAAAGCCTAAAAAAGTTGAGTTATAGAAAAAAGTATTTACTTTTTGTTGTTGTATACAAAAAAGTATAAATGGAAGTTTTCAAAGCAAAATTGTGAGAAAATTTGCCAAAAAAGAAAAAATAAGTGATAAATAACAAAAAAAGTAAAGTGGAAATATTTACTAGAACATGCATTGGAAATTATTTTTTACAGAAGCAAAGCAGCAGCTTTCGGTTTTCTGTAATTATAATTAAAATTTAATGCAAAAAGTAGTAAATAATATTATAGGCTATTAAATAAGGTGCCTAGTTATATGCAATATTTACACTATCTAAAGGTATATTGAAAGCTACCTAAAAATATACTTTAGAACAAAAACTTAAAAAATACATGTAGAATAAAAACATATGGGATTATTTACAGCAATAAAAACAAGATTAAAATATATAAATAATTATAGTGTCCTAGAAGTTAGTTGCGTTGAAATAGATTACAGTCTGAAATAGATTATAGTCTCATATGACTATAAAGATATTATCCTAAAATTATCAGTAAACGATTCTGAACAAAATTCCAACAAAAAATTGGGAGTCACGCGAGCCAAACAACCAGAGAATAAAACTTTTCAAACCGTTTCTTATTACAAATAGGGACACAGACAGCGTACCCTTCATTGCTGTCGCCAGCAGCTCAAGCTCTGGTGTCACTGTAACTAAGGGGTAAACGACATCCTGGAACTGTACGTCATAAACGACATAGCAAGGTACTCGTCAATTTTATTGTGGAAACTCGAGAAGAGAGCATCTCGAACGACTTTTGGTATAATTTATCATTGCCAGAAGAAGATGAAGCCATGGGCACGACAGTGAAACATTTCTCCAACTCCAGTCATGATACTGCACCCCAATCCATTGAAAATGTTGCTATATCAACATGACCGCCGGGGCCGTTCGTGTTGGCGTCGCAAAAATCTGACGAACTATTACTTATTCGGCGGAATGCACTGGGAAGAGGACAGTGGCAATGGGGAAACACCCATCAATAAGATGGATGATTTACTGATATCGCAGACCTCCGAGAATGCCAAAACCAGAGAAGCAATGGCAACATACCGAAGGGCAGTTACATACTGCAATAAGTACGCAAATAAAGATCTGAACACTATCAGCGCAAAGGAATTTCAGCTGATAAGATCTAATCTCAAGTTTTTGAGAAAGAAATTCCCACTTCAAACACAAAAGGTAGCCATATCGACGCCCCTAGGCAGGTCACGAAACATACCGAAGAACAGTTACATACTGCAATAAGTACACAAATAAAGATATACATATGTACACTATCGGTGTAAGGGAATTTCAGCTGATAAGATCTAATCTCAAGTTTGTAAGAAGGAAATTCCCACTTCGCGAAGAAAAGTTACCCATATCTAGCCCCCTAGGTGACGAACGGTGGAACTTCTTGTTCGAATAAGTCTATTTATTCGTCCAAGGCGTTTAAGTCACAGTCTTCAAAAAAAGGCTAAGAAAACGACAAAGAAGATTGGGTTATGTTAGGTTAAAGGACGCGCAGTTGTGGTATTAGCCGGCAACTTCACTCGGAGACCTTGTAGTCTATTGTGTTCATCCTAACAAGTATTGAAGAAGTAAGTTATAGAGAAATGAAAATAGGTATCGTAGGAAGAAAGGAGAAAATATATATACATAAATACATACATACTGGAGATTGGAAGAGACTTTAAAAGGTTACGTAAACATTTTTAGTTGTAGAGAAGAGTGAGAGAGAATTTGCCATGTAATGGTACAGAATTTCATTCTCGCTGAAGCCACTTCAGACCCTTGGCGACAAGGAGCAGGGTTGTTGGCTCGGTTTGGCAGAAAGTTGTCAGAGATTGGATCGCATGGTTTGCATTCTGTGGGTCATGAGCATTGGGCAGCGACATAATAGGTTCTCAATTATCTCCGTTACTTCCTCATCTTCGCACAATCTGCAGTAGTCGACAGTATTATCTCTTTCCCATTTGCAGGTAACTGATCTTATTTTGCAGTGACCCGTGATTATTCCCACCGTTAATTTCAGGTATGATTTCTTGAAAGAGAGCAAAGACGTAGTTCTACGCCTCTATATGGTGGGCTACATTACCGTGGACACTCTACAGCCGGGTTCGTTGTGCCACATCTAACCAGCCCTGTCCTGATATATTTGTTCCAATTGCCGCATGAAATGATTGAGTTGTTGATTTCAGTATCGGTTTACTCAGTTCTTCCGCTATTTCATTTCCTTCGATGTAATAATGCCCAGGGACCCAACAATAGGTAGCTCTTCTAAGGTCTTCCTGAAATTAAAGACCGCCACAGATCTGATTGATTGGGATCTAAGTGATTTAGGGACCGCTTGGCTATCAACATAAATAGTCACCGGTCCAGCTATGTCACTTCTCATGCTTCTTATCAGCTCCGCTGCTTTCCTGATCGCTTGGAAGACGCTACAATTTTTGCTCAGCCTATAAATTGAGGGTATCGCAGTAGACGCCTGCTCCCGTTTCCGTTTCCATCTTGGAGCCATCGATAATACCACTTTACCGGGTAGAGGTGGGGAATTTTGGATCCTGGCCTCTCTTGCACTACAAACTTCAACGCATGAGGGACAAGTAGTACATTGAGGGCAGCCTGTGGAATGTCTTTAATTGTGCCGGTTATAAAAAGTTGTGCCCCTCTTTGCACAGTGCTTATTTTATTAAGAAACTATGTCTTGTTCAAAGCATTCCACCAAACCAGAGAACCATAATTAAGAATTGGGCGTACTATTTTCATGAAAATCCAATGGATGACCTGTGGTTTCAGATCCCAACTCTTACCAATTGAATTTGGCAAATAAGCTGTTCAAATCTTCAGGAACGGTTTTACTTGACATCCCATCTGTCTCATCTCTAAAACCCCCCAAAAGATTAACAATCCCCCGGCTGGCAAATATCGACAAGGCTGATCGCAATGGGCACATCAGCGATTGTCATTGATTGCTGGTGGATGATCCTCTTAAGGACATTCTCATCTCGGATATGGTTGACCAGAGTAATGTACTACTCGGCCAGGCAGCTCTATACGGGGAAGTCCAGGTAAGTAGCTGTGATAATAAAGAATGAGTAGATTTTCTTATTTGGACAGCTAAGAACCTTGGCTCGATTTGGTAAGGCAGCAAACTTACAGTTGTACCTGTCTCTGAGATTCCATGTGAGATGGTGATTTCAGCATTATTTCCTCCTCCTTAAATGGAGTTGGAACGAATACTGATGTAAGTCGAGGAACAGCAAGTGGGTCTTTAGATAGGTAAGGGCAAAGGAAGGAAGAGGAAGGAAAGTTAATTTTTATTCCTGCTAGGCAACAATTTTTTTTTAAAGAAGCCACACTTAAAACTTCTGGAAGAGTACGAGTGGAAAAGAAACAAGTAAGAACGGCGTTAAGTTCGGCCGGGCCGAACTTGCTATACCCTCCACCACAAGTTGTATTGAAGTAAAATGGAATAATTAGTTTCCTTTCGTGTATGAAGAAGACTTAATACTAAGTTTCAGCAATTTCAGTAAAACAATGAGAGGCACCGTTCTATGGGGCTATTTCAAAACGTCGATCTATACCGACAAAATTCTGAAGGAAAGTTTTAAGACTCAAAGAACACTAAATACCAAAATTTCCTATATTTCGGTAAGAGAATGTGGCTTAAACGTAAAAAATACCGAAAATCAAGAAGTACGCTTCTATGGGGATACAGGAAGACGTGGACCTATACTGATAATACATACTCTTCTGGAATATTTTATAACTCTTGGAAAACTAAATAACGAATTTCAGCCTTTTCGGTGGGATATTGACGTCACAATCTTCAGTATGACGAAAATCAGGATGTGTCATTCTAAGGAGGCTATATCGAAACGTGGACCTATACCGACGAATTTTTGTCGGAAATGGGGCAATATGAAAGCGTGGACCTGTACAGACAAATTTCTGGCAAACAGTTTTATATCACATTGGAGACTAAATACCAAATTTCAGCCATTTTGGTGGAATATTGAAGTTACAACCTTCAAAATACGGACAATCGGGAGGTACCCACAAATTTAAAGGGGAAGTTTGAGTACCCCCAACGAAGTCTAAATACCAATTCAGCCATTTCGGTGGAATATTGGGGCACAATGTTCAAAATACCGAAATCGGGAGGTAACGTTCTATGGGGGCTATTTAAAGGACCGATACCAACAAAGTTCTGAGGGAAAGTTTTATACCACCAACGTAGACTAAGTACCGAATTTCAGCCATTTCGGTGTGATAATGAAGTTAAAACCTAAAAAATACCGAAAATCGGGAGGTACCGTTCTATCTGAAACCCCAACCCAAAGTTAGTCAGGAATCCCAAGGCTGGCTAGGGAGAAGTGGAGCGTACACTTTGACAACAAACACATTGAGAGCTTTGAATATCAGACCGTAGTCCTCAACATGGAATCTATTAAAATTAAGTTGGGTGCGTTAACTTTGGGAAAGCTTTAATAACACTGTGCAACAAAATGGAGCTCAAAGTCTGGGGGGTGGAAAATTCCTTTGGGGATGAAAGCTCTTGGTGAGTATATACAGAACCCAGAAGGACAGATCCGCCGTGAGTCGAACTTTCGAGATATGGCGTGATGAATATTTAGCTTGAGACCCTATAAGCCCTCAAATATTAGCGTTATATCTATGTCCGCTGTTGTTTTAGATTATTTTTGAGATCACATTTCTTCAGCCAAATCAAATAAGGATTATTTTCGTGGATCATTTTGACATTCTATCTCGCTTCCTTCAATGTCCTTTTCGTCCTTTATTTTAAGAGCCGCTATAAACCACAAGATGACGTTTTTCAGCTTCGAAATGTTCTCAAAAATGTCGGCCAGAAAATTTTAGGTACGGCTCTCATTGACAAAAAATCGATATTGTCGCGTTTTCGTGGTCGTTTTGTGCATTTACCCTGTTTTTGTTAAGAAAAAGACTATATTTTGTTTTTTGTATATTCGTTACAGAACATACAAAAACACAAAACAAAGTTTTTTCTGAGCAAACAGGGGTAAATGTAAAAAATTACTATGAAAACGCGACAAAATCGATTAGCAGTACCTAAAATTTTCTGAGCTACATTTTTGCAGAACATTTCGAAGCTGAAAAACGTTATCTTGTGGTACTTTTATGGCGACTCTTAAAATAAAGGACGAAAAGGACATTGAAGGAAGCAAGATAGAAGGTCAAAATGCTCTACGAAAACAATCCTCATTTGATTTGGCTGAAGAAATGTGATCTCAAAAATAAGCTAATACAACAGCGGACAAAGATATAACCCTAATATCTGAGGGCTTATAGGGTCTCAAGCAAAATATTCACCACGCCATATCTCAAAAGTTCGACTCACGGCGGATCTGTCCTTCTGGGTTTTGTATATACTCACCAAGAGCTTTCATCCCCAAAAGGAATTTTCCACCCCCCAAAATTTCGGTTCACAGTGTAATAGCAGAAGTGTTCGAGAATGTGGTGATTATAGTTCGACTACAGCCAATGTTCGAAGAGAAAGGTCACCCCACACCCAAGCATTGTCATGAAATATGAACTCTATGGGTCGTCTAAATCAGCAAACATCGAGTACTACTAATCTCCATCTCTTCACCAATGGTAAAACTGAGATTAAGGACATTTGAAACTGGACAGACGACTTGAAGTTTCTCTTCCGTCACTTTACCCGCTAGCAAAATTCCATCTGTCGCAATTTAATTACTCTAGAACTAGTTCTAAGCGGTACTAGTACACAATTGACCCCTAAGTAATGTAAAGGGAACCAATTGACTCCTTTTTATCCCCATGAAAACGACGAGTTGTATAAATAATTTGCATTTCCATTTTCTTTGTAACGGCTGTCCCGGCTGAGGTTTGACCCTGGGTCCTCTCCAACAAACAGACAATGTTGTCGAGGTTATTAGCGTTCTAAGCCACTACCAATCTATCAAACTTCTGAACTGGAAGGCATTACAATTCATGAAGAAAAAAAGTCTTTGATTGTATATGTGTGTGTATTGAAGAAGGATCCTAGGAAGACCAGAGACACTAGGCTGATTTGATAGTAAAAAGGCTTCAAAAATACTTCACAACTGCAAATTTGCAATAAGTTTAGTATATATACAAGTTTTCAAACGATCGAACCATATTGGTTGAATGTGTGTAGACTTCGCTAGATATCACTTTCAATATAAAACTCCTCCAGGCTCAATAAATTCAATAAATAAAAACTCTTTATAACTTACATATAAATGCAATAATAGAAGCTGGTGTTGATGGACTGAACATATTCGTACATATTCATATTGTTCTGGTATAAAAAAGGAATATGAAGGAAATTTACAAACTGCGCTCATCTTCTCTTTACCCGCTAGCAATGAAAATTCTGACTGTCGCAATTTAATTAGTCCATAACTAGTTCTAAGCGATACTAGTACACAATTGACCCCTATGTAATGCAAAGGGAACCAATTGACACCTTTATATCCCCAAATAAACTACGAGACGTCAGTTGCGACTATTTACTCTTAAATTATACTGATACATGACTGTAAACTTGGAACTAGTGCAGTACCATCTACGGGAAATGCATGGAGAGTCAAAGGGTATTTTTGCGGACATCCGCTTGTAAAAGTTGATTCAGTTGATTGCACTGTGCTGGGTCTAAAGTGCTAACTAGTTACAGTAACCCAGAGAATCGACGAGTTTCCGATACCGTACTAGTTCATCTTGCTAGCGGGTAATGAGAGGAGTGACATTCCTTTTGTATATTTTAAGCAGATCAAAAACATCAGTAACATTCGCTAGAACTCTTGCGCCAAAATAGCTGTTCTTGGCATTATTCTGATGCCTAAAACCTGGAACAGTAGTGCTTCAGTAGTGAATTAAATGATTCTTTATTTACGACTACGTTCGTAGCCTAAAAATGATGTTCATCTAAAAAGTATTCTATTTCTTCAAATTTCTTCCCTCCGCTTATTGGAATTAAATCCAATATTGTTATTAAATATATTCCAAGACAAGCGTGTGAGAATAGAAATGCAGAATGGCATATCGTTCATTTACTCAAAGAGTGATATAACACAAAAAATTGGGTTATGGGAGTTAGCAATTTCTATTTTTTTCTACGACTTCTATTTTATCTTCTGTCAAATTTTCACGCTCATTTCTCTAAAACTCAACGAGTTACAACTTATTTTCTAGGATTTTGGCAAAAATCATCAAAAAAGGTTTTTTTAGGTTATGAAGCAACAAAATACTTCAAATCTCTTAATTTTGCACATCAATTTAGCACTGATATCTGGCTACCTCTTTACAAAAGATGTACAAGTTTTTATTTTATTTTTTGTGTAGTAACCTTTTTAGGTTGGAAAGACAAATTTCACCAGGCTACTTAAAGCGCGTATTCTAGAAATTTAATTTTTTGAGATGTATCTATGAGTAAATGAGCGTTACGTTGTCCCAAGCTCATGAGCAATTTAAACATTTGATTAAATATCCTAGAACTATGCACCACACATTCACCCTTCGGAGGATTCTACCATTTTTAAATTTCAAAATATGTGTCTTTCCGACACTGTTCATTTGTGAAACTTCGAATCCCCGAAACTATTTCTTATCCTTTCTGCTAATTACCAACAAATATTAAATCTCTAATAAATACTCTTAGTTGTAATTTTATCAACATTCCCAAGCAGCACAGCACATATCGTCTGCAAAACTTTTGCCAAACAAGAACACCATTCACAAATTATAGGGCGGCGGTTTGACACGTTGACATAACTTTTAACCGGTAAAGCAAATTAAATACCAATAATTTTTGCATGACTTTTTAAGAATAAAGTTTTCAATTCCATGTGAGTGAGTGTTTGGGTGCCGAGAGGATTGGCAATTTGTTACCTTAACCACATTATATCAAAGTTGAGCCACTTCTTTTTGTGGATGTGTAAGCCATAGACAAAGTTTGCGAAAAGATTTTACCAGTAACTCAATTGTAATAGAGTTTCTATCGTTCTCTCTCACTCTCTAATCACAATTACCACAAAAACCAAAATCAAATCTACCATTACAATTTTAAGGCAGCAGGTGTGTTCTCCTCTTGGTCCTTAAGTTTCTTTAAGTGACTGTTGAACATGAAATTAAATTTTGCAGGTTATTAAGATTCTAATACTATCCCCCCCTACCTGCCATCATTGCTAAGTAAAATTCCTTCCAAATCATTGAATCTCCCATCACCTCCTCTCTCTCTCCTTTTTTCCTCAAGTATGCATGAATGAAGAAAATTTGAATATTTCATAGAAATTAATAGGCTTAGTAAAATTGTAAATCTCTTATCCTAGTGACTATTTAGAAGAACATTTAACAGTTGAGCTGTTTTAAAGCCGGATACTACTAGAGAAAAGGAAGCAGCATAAATGGGATAAGAATGGCTGGTTGGTTGGTTGGCTGGCTGGCTAGACCCATCTTATGGATTCCAATTTTCCTTTTTTTGCTAAATGTTTGGCTGTATGTGTGTGTTCCTTCACTCATTTCCGTTTCCGGCATTTTCCCTGCTATCAAAATATATGTTGTGCCTTTCGAAAATTTCCTCCTACCATTCTGCTTTGTTTGGGCAACAACAAATTTCCTCTTACCTTGCCTTATTTCCTACTCATTACTAAATTGGGGCGAGGGCGGGAAATTTGTAAAATCATTTAAATTTAGGGCTCTAACAATTTTGCTAGGTGTTTTAGATAATTTCCATCAAATTTAATTTGAGTAGATAAAAATGAACTACCCTCATTCACATAGGAAGATGTCTAGTTTAATACTTGGCATGGATGAAAGGTAATACTGCTGCCATGCTTTAAGCAGCGTATTTGGCACAATTCCAATTTTATTTGGGAAAAATTTGGGTGTGGGGAAATATTTGTTGGAAACATTGATGGAATGGCAAATGGAAATTAAAGAAAATTTTTTTTCAATTTCATTAAATTTTATATGATTTAATTTTCATATTTGCTGCCTTAATGTATGCCTTTTAAATGAAATACAAATTTAACCTAAAAACCCAGGGGAACGAAAACATTACACAATTTATTAAATTGAATTCACTTTTATGTCAGCAGAAAGTAATCAAGGTAAACATTTGACGGCGTTTTAAACTAACAAAAATATACAAATTAGTGGGTAGTAATTGCAAATTTGACTCCAAAGACAAACAAAACGTATATTTAAAATTCCACTCAACTCCAGCAAAAAAAATCAATAATCCAAATAACGGGTATTTATTGGGTTAATTTAGTCAATTTTGTCAGGACAGGAGTAGCTGTTTTCATTATAGTATTTAGGACCATGCCAAAATCATGGATGTTAGGACTCGTATGTTAGATGTATTCACTGGACAATATCCGTAGACTATCCCCGTATTTTCACATACAATATTAGGGACCTATGACTTATCCTGATGACTTTATTTTAGTTTATAGTATTAAATACGTAATTTTTCAAAGTCCGATCTGGGTTTTCAATATTTTCCCTATATATGTTCACCACAGATATTTCAAAAACAGTTTGGATCGAGCACACATTTTGTAACGTCATTTTCTTAACAAAATATTTTACTTAGATATCTAGTTTGTTCTGGGACTTACAGTGAAATTTTGTGTAGAATATTTCTTCTTTTAACACCTTTCGTCTAAAACTAAATGTCATGTTACTTTCATGCATCAACTCGAAAAAGGAACAAAATAAATTTATTCAAAAACTCTTTGGGTGTTTTGTTGGCAAACTTGATGTATATATTTTCTTGATATATATTGTAAATACATATTTCATTTATTCGGTGACTTATATTAAAATTTGATGGAGAATATTTTTGTCTTTGACGTCTTCTATCTAGAATGAAGTTTTGCGGGACAAAACTTAATAAACTCAGATAAAGTACAGATTCCTGGCGTTTAGGTACGATTTAGAGTTTTGGCAGTTATGGCAAATAATTCTGTAGAATATTTTGATCTGATACGATCACATTTTAAGGGAGGTTTTAAAGGTTTTTGAAAAAAGGGACCAACAATACCCGTTTAGTGACTCGCATGAGGGTTAATTTTTTTCATAAAAAGATACCCCGCATTATTGTCAATAATATTGCCAAAGGCACTTTATGCCTAAATTGTAAGGATCCCAAGGAATCTGATTTCGAATATTTCAAAACCTGTAGAAATGGGCGAAAATTGCCACACCTATTTACGTTACTTCCCGACGTAAACTTTCAAAACGCCGATACACGTGTCTTCTTTTTTCGGTCCACTTTCATTATCTGTGCGGGGTTTCTTGTAATTTTAAAAGAGTTCAATTTTGTTGTACTTTGTAATTGGACCCATTATGACGTTAGGGACGTTTACTACCTTCAGTGAAAACAAAATGTAAAATTACAGCCGATTCGGTTGGAAAGGAAACTGAATTAAATGAGGTTCCAATATGGACTCAATCGCTCCACTCCTCCGAGTACCTCCCACACAAAATTTTGAAAAAGTTCGGTTGGACCTGCTCTCGAATCGCTTTGATTTTTATATTCACCGCAACTTATACGACGGTAAAAGTTTCATCTGGAGCAAGTCCATACTTCCTGAGAAAATAGCCTGAATGGTGCAAAAAACCCCTATGACACCGTGTGTAGTGGTTGGAGCGCAAGATATGTAACTCTCGAACGGATCTGCCGATTCGGTCCAAAATTTGGTCTTCGTAATATTTTGCCCAAACTTAGTTTAAGTTTGAAGATAATCCACATCGGTCCTTTTCTTCAGGTACCTCCCCCACAAATGTTCAAAAATGTTTGAAAAATTTTGAGCACAATAACTCTTGAAGGGAGTGACCGATTTGGTTCATACTTTACACATCCTAATATATCTTCCAGATATAGATCAGGTTTGAATATTGTCCACTCCTTCGGGTACCTTCCACATAAAATTTCAGATAAGTTCACTTTAAGACCTGCTCTCGAATCACTTTGATTTCTGTTGAAGCAACTTGCAATATTTTTTCAGTGGCAAGTCTATACTTCTTGAGAAAACAGCCCGAAAAGTGTAAAAACCACCATATGTAGTCACTGGAGAGTACGAAAACTCTCGAACTGATCAACCGATTTGGTTCAAAATTTGGCCTTCGTTATATTTTGTTCAAACTTAATTTGAGTTCCAAGATGAGCAACAACTCCCGGTACTTCCCCAAAGTATTTAAAAATGTCACTAAAATTTTATGCACGATATCTCTTGAACTTGGCAACTAATTTGGTCCAAACGTAGGATCTCCTAATATTTTGTCCAAATTTAGTTTAATTTCTAAAATGGCCGATATTGATCTTCTCCGTAGCGCACCTCCCCCACGAAAGTTCAACATTGGTGCCTAAATACAGATTAGGGTCTGTTCCAAGATCCTTTGGAAGTGTATACCGATGCTGTTCGTTGTGGTCATGTTTACAGCCATATTATGTTTTCCCTGGACAAGTCTATGCTTTCTGACATACTGGTCCAAAAGTTATAGGATGACCCATTGAAATGACTATAGGGTCCAATATATATGAAAAAGATATAACTCTCAAAATAAAATGCACTTCCATAATGGACTATGTCGGCCCATTCCTTTAAGTACCACCTTGGCAACACTTTTAAACTTTAATCCTAATCCACATTTTTGTCGTCAAGTTCAAATGTCCAAAAAGGACCACCGATTTTTGAAAAGACCCTAAATACATTCGATCTGTCCGTAAACTAAAGTTTCATGCTGATCAGGAATATATATAATTTTATGGTTCTCATATGATTACATAAAGTGCATTAAACCGGAATGCTTTTTACACATTTACTTCAAATGTATGGTGCATGCTTTTAGGAGCTCTACATAAATAATAGAACTGTTGCAGGCATGATTGAATTAAAAGGTGGCGTAAAACGGCCAGCTGATTGGTTTCAATCTATGAAAACGTAAACCACCATTTTGTTAGCTTGAAGAATTTTTAATTAAATTAGAGGTTTGTTGTGATGTGACAGACTTTGAACTCATATCTAGCTGTTAACCAACATCTATTGAGCTAAACTTAGCTAAATTTTCTAAACAAAAATTCGAATGTAAATGACTTTCTTATATGTTCAGTGATTAATTTGTAGATCAAATGGTTTGCCTTTTATAGAGGGCTTTACATTAAATTAAATTTGTAGTTTAATTTAAATTGGATTCATGCTTTAGGTATACGAATAAAAAAATTTTTTATCTTATTTTAAGAATATTTCAAAACTTTTTAATTATATACAACTCTAATTTAATTTACACAATATATTACTATTTATTTTAATTAAAATTTATTTCCCAAAAACTCTCTAAACTAGAATTCCATTAATTAATAATTTACATTAAACTATTATTTATTGTTTCAACCCGGTAAAAGTTTATCTAATAACAAATAACATTTTTTTCCAAAATTAATGAAAATGTTAATGAAAAAAGGTGTAGAGAAGAAAATATGATATCAAAGAAAAAGTTTTACAACTTTCCAGGTATTGTACAATTTATTATCCTCGACTTGGCGGCTGGTGGCTAAGGCAAAGTTCTAAAACAAATATGAAAAATAAAACTTTTTGTTTCAACACTACTCCAGCATAGAGATGGTTTTTACCGGGTATTTACCCGGTAAATACCCACACGGTGGGTAAATACCGGGTAAATACCCATTTGTGGGTATTTATTTGGGTATTTACTATATTGAATGGCAAATACAACATTTTACACCCTATTCCTGGGTTTAGGTTGTAAATTCGTTTCAAATGGATAGTTTTACAATACTTTAGACTAGTGGGTAAATACTTGGGTAAATACCCGAGTATTTACCCAAGTGTTGGGTAAAAACTCATTAACTGCCGAACCACTTGACGTAGGCTGACAAAATTTGGCTTACATCTTTCTTATGTCAACAGAACTTCTGGTACTGAACATGGGGTCTCTGGGTCCATGTTTTGATATAGCCCCCATATAGCCGTACCTCCCGATTTAAGGTATTTTTCATCTATTAGCCACATTTTACAACCAAATTGGCTGTAATTTGGCACAGTGAGTCCTCATGGAGCAGCAAATATCCTTGCAAAAATTTGTCAATATAGGTCCACGTTTTCTAATAGCCCCCATATAAGGATACCCCGATTTCGAGTATTTACCCAAATTTTGGGTAAAAACTCATTAACTGCCGAACCACTAGACGTAGGCTGACAAAATTTGGCTCAAATCTTACTTATGACAAAAGAACTTCTGGTACTGAACATGGGGTCTCTGGGTCCATGTTTTGATATAGCCTCCATATAACCGTACCTCCCGATTTAAGGTATTTTTTGTCTATTTGCCTCATTGTAAAATCATAGTGGCTGAAATTTGGCATAGTGAGTTCTCAATATGTAGAAAATACCCTTGCAAAAACTTGTCAACATAGGTCCACTTTTTCTAATAGCCCCCATATAAGGGTACCCCGATTTCGAGTATTTACCCAAATTTTGGGTAAAAACTCATTAACTGCCGAACCACTTGACGTAGGCTGACAAAATTTGGCTCAAATCTTTCTTATGTCAAAAGAACTTCTGGTACTGAGCATGGGGTCTCTAGGTCCATGTTTTGATATAGCCCCCATATAGCTGTACCTCCCGATTTAAGGTATTTTTCATCTATTAGCCACATTTTACAACCAAATTGGCTGTAATTTGGCACAGTGAGTCCTCAAAGAGTATAATATATCCTTGCACATACTTGTCAACGTAGGTCCACGTTTTCCTGTAGCCCTCATATAAGGGCACCCCGATTTCGAGTATTTACCCAAAATTGGGTAAAAACTCATTAACTGTCGAACCAGTTGACGTTGGCTGACAAAATTTGGCTCAAAACTTTCTTATATCAATAGTAATAAGGGTATTGAAAATGGAGTCCCTGGGTCCATGTTTTGATATAGGTCCCATATAGCCGTACCTCCCGATTTAAGGTATTTTTAACTATTAGCCACATTTTACAATCATACTGACTGTAATTTGGTACAGTGGGTTCCCAATATGTATAAAATATCCTTGCAAAAAATTGTCGACGTAGGTCCTCGTTTTCTTGTGGCCCCAATATGGGTTTCTGAAATCGGGAGGTACGGCTATATCAAAAAGTGGACCCAGGGACTCCATTTTCAATACTTTTAATACTATTGATATAAGAAAGTTTCTAGCCAAATTTTATGAGCCTACGCCAATGGTTCGGCAGATAAAGAGTATTTACCCAATATTTGGGTAAATACTTGAAATCGGGATACCCATATATGGGGGCTATAAGAAAGCGTGGACCTACGTTGACAAATATTAGCAAGGATATTTAATGCTCATTGAGGACTCACTGTGCCAAATTACAGCCAATTTGGTTGTAAAATGTGGCTAATAGATGAAAAATACCTTAAATCGGGAGGTACAGCTATATGGGGGCTATATCAAAACATGGACCTAGAGACCCCATGTTCAGTACCAGAAGTTCTTTTGACATAAGAAAGATTTGTGCCACGTTTTGTCAGCCTACGTCAAGTGGTTCGGCAGTTAAAGAGTTTTTACCCAAAATTTGGGTAAATACTCGAAATCGGGGTACCCTTATATGGGGGCTATTAGAAAACGTGGACCTATATTGACAAATTTTTGCAAGGATATTTTCTGCTCCTTGAGGACTTACTGTGCCAAATTACAGCCAATTTGGTTGTAAAATGTGGCTAATAGATGAAAAATACCTTAAATCGGGAGGTACGGCTATATGGGGGCTATATTAAAACATGGACCTAGAGACCCCATGTTCAGTACCAGAAGTTCTTTTGACATAAGAAAGATTTCTGCCACGTTTTGTCAGCCTACGTCAAGTGGTTCGGCAGTTAAAGAGTTTTACCCAAAATTTGGGTAAATACTCGAAATCGGGGTACCCTTATATGGGGGCTATTAGAAAACGTGGACCTATATTGACAAATTTTTGCAAGGATATTTTCTGCTCCTTGAGGACTTACTGTGCCAAATTACAGCCAATTTGGTTGTAAAATGTGGCTAATAGATGAAAAATACCTTAAATCGGGAGGTACGGCTATATGGGGGCTATATTAAAACATGGACCTAGAGACCCCATGTTCAGTACCAGAAGTTCTTTTGACATAAGAAAGATTTCTGCCACGTTTTGTCAGCCTACGTCAAGTGGTTCGGCAGTTAAAGAGTTTTTACCCAAAATTTGGGTAAATACTCGAAATCGGGGTACCCTTATATAGGGGCTATTAGAAAACGTGGACCTATGTTGACAAGTTTTTGCAAGGGTATTTTCTACATATTGAGAACTCACTATGCCAAATTTCAGCTACTATGATTGTACAATGAGGCAAATAGTCAAAAAATACCTTAAATCGGGAGGTACGGTTATATGGGGGCTATATCAAAACATGGACCCAGAGACCCCATTTTCAATGCTAGATATTCTCTTGACATAAGTAAGATTTGAGCCAAATTTTGTCAGCCTACGTCAAGTGGTTCGGCAGTTAATGAGTTTTTACCCAACACTTGGGTAAATACTCGGGTATTTACCCAAGTATTTACCCACTTGTTTAAAGTATTGTAAAACTATCCATTTTGAATCGATTTCATAGCCTAAACCCAGAAATAGGGTCTAAGATGTTGTATTAGCGATTCAATATAGTAAATACCCAAATAAATACCCACAAATGGGTATTTACCCGGTATTTACCCAATTTACCCAATTTACCGGGTATTTACCCATTGGGTATTTACCCACTGTCCATCTCTACTCCAGCACAAGGAAATAGAAATATTTCCTAAAATTAGAAAGGAAAAAAAACAACAATGAAGAGAAGTTTGTAAATGTACGTCCATTCCTAGACAAATAATTTTATGAGAGTGTAAAAGGGATTTATTTATTTGTTCTAATGAAAGGTTAAACCGGAGACTAACTAGAATGGAAGAAACCCTTAAGGTAGGTAAAATGAAATAAAATTGAAATTGATGTGTGTTGTGAAAATAAATACATAAAAGGTTTTGTGTTTAGAGTAAAAATGACGATTGGGCATGCGGAACTATTAGTCCCTATTTACATTGGGCGAGTTTACTTGCGGCAATTGTCATTTTGTAGGAGAGAGAGGTGAGGCATATGGTAACCCTTTGCCTCTCAGCACCCTTTCTCACCTACAAACTGACAATTGCCGCAAGTAAACTCGCCTAATGTAAATTGGGACTTAGAAAAGGTAATGAAATCATTCCAACTGAGTATGTTTATTTGACTTTTATATTTGAGTTCATTTGCTTTCTTGTATAAAATAATTCATTAATATAAGATTCAATTCTAAGAGTGGCGTGAGTGGCGTTGGAAACGTTCTTTAAAATCGACTTTTTAGTGAGCAAGGGCATCTGTCAAGTTCGCTCTGTTCTTAGTTCAGTTGGAAAAGTCTTGTCAGTAGACTCAGCGACATGGCATTTTGGGAAAAAGAAATATAAAATTGTCCAGATAGTGTGTATTCGCTGGGTATTCCAAAAATATTACTTATAAATAAATTCGAAAAAAATCGTATGAAATTTGAATTTGAATTACCGGCTAATTTATAACGTCTACAAAAAATTCTTTTATACCTTATCTCAGAATGTGGATTTTTTAATGAATTATGTTCTTCATACTACCGAACGCAAGACAAACAACATCAGTGAACATTTGCTGTACACATCTACTTCATATGCATGGTGCATGCTCTTGGGAGTTGTACATAAATAAGATAAAATTTGCACAGAAAAGAGTCCCTCAATTTGATGATTAAAATATCCGCATCAAAAATACCTATATAATAAAAATCATAGACAAATAAAAGAATAGACAGAGAAATTGTAGTGTGCTTGTTTTTTGTAGGGGTCGTTCTTACAACCAATATGCTGTGTGTTCACTCAATTGCATTTTGTTTTTGGGTAAATTCCAAGATTTTTTTGATTTTTTTATATGAGGGTGTAGATCCGGCCAAATACTACCCACATATTGTATTTTACCATCAAAAATAGTTTAAAACTGTATAGTTTTTGCCATTTTAACGATTGTGTATCTCGTAAACTGACTCAATTCTCATTGAGTGAGAGAATTTAGGTAAGAGGTTTTCTTTGTCTATTCTTTTATTTGCCTAGGATAAAAATATTTTTAAGCTGTTAGCCAACATGTATTGGATAAACATTTTTATAAAGGTTGGTTAAATTGGAAGTGCCGATGTTAATGTTGGATAAAACTATTTATTTAGGAAATTATTTTGATTTCCTTTTATTGTGATTATTGATATGGATCAATTACGTATTGAATGAATGTATAAACGTCAGTCAACGAAACATATTTGTTACACGTTTACATGGTGTATGCTTTAATGAACTGTGGATAAATGATTGAAATTTTGCAGGGATAAATGTTCCTCAAATTGATCGTTGAAATAACCGTATCCTAAGTCACTTTTGGTAGATTTTGAGGTAACTGAGCAAACCAAACCGCATTCACCCATAAGAACGTTAAAAACTTGGGTTTGGCCGTCGGGTTAGTAACCCTCTCCTAGAAAAAATAGCCTACAATGAAAAAACGAAAGAAAAGAAAAACAAACCCCTTTAAAGTTGACGAACCCCGCCAACGTTTTAAGGACCATGATCTGCGAATCTGCACCTGGAATGTTCGCACTCTTTATAGAGAAGGTTCAGTTTACGCATTGGCAGATATACTTGAAAAGTACAAGGCCGACATTACTGTCATACAGGAAATACGATGGAACGGCAAAGGCGTCACAACAACACCTAAAGGTGACGCACTGTATTATAGCTGCCATGACATAAGTTTGGTTGCGGATTTGTAGTTGGTCGGAGGTTAAAACATCTGGTCTCCAGCTTCACCGCAGTGAATGAAAGACTCGCTGCAATTCGATTAAAAGCAAAATTCTTCACCATCAGCTTTATTTGCGCTCATGCTCCCACTGAAGACAAGGACGAACAGACCAAATATATATTTTACGAGCGTTTAGAAGAAACTTATGGCCGTTGCCCTGCCCATGACATTAAAATTATACTAGGCGATTTTAATGCCAAAATTGGAAAGAAGAATATCTTTGGCCCAACAGTCGGGAAATTCAGTCTCCACAGTGAAACATCTGACAATGGTATGAGGCTGATATACTTTGCAGCTGCAAGAAACATGGTAGTTAGCAGTACCAGATTTAAGCATCTCGATATTCATAAGGGCACCAGGCTGTCTCCAGATCAAAGAACAAGAAATCAAATTGATCATGTTGTGATAGATGGAAGACATTCAAAGAGCGTATTGGATGTAAGATCGTTCCGAGGTGCAAACATAGACTCGGACCACCACCTTGTTGCAGCAAAGGTACGTACCAGATTAAACGTAGCAAACAAAGTGCGAACAGACACAACACGAAAGTTGGACATCGGTAAGCTGTAATCACAACAGATAGCCACAGCATATTCCACTCAACTGGCTCAACAGCTAAATCAAAGCACTCCTCGTCCCGATAACATATCGGGACAATTGCAAAACATTGCCCACTCCATGCAAACAGCCGCAAAATCAGTACTTGGATACCAGAGACCTCCACCAAGGAATCCATGGTATGACCAGGAGTGTCGTGCTGCTACCGAAGAGAAAAATGTGGCATATAGGGCTACTTTACAAGCAGTAGCAACGCGTAGCGTACGAGAGAGGTATCGGGAGAAAAAGAGAGATGAGAAACGTCTTTTCCGCAGATAAAAGAGAGAGATGGAAAAGCGGGAGTGTGAACAAATCGAGATGTACAGGAGACAGAATGAAGTCCGAAAATTCTACCAAAGAGTGAAACATCAAATTGATGGCGTTGGTACAGGCACCTCCTCCTGTAGAGACCAGCAAGGTAATTTGATAACTGATACAGATAGTGTGCTAAGGATATGGAAAGAACATTTTTCCAAACTGTTGGTATCCAATAGTAGTGAAGTCGACGAAAATACCACAGATACAATCCCAGAAGATGGTATTGAATGAAGATGAGGTGAAGACAGCAATAAACCGGCTGAAGAATAATAGGGCAGCAGGCCTACCAGCCGAGATATTTAAAACCGGAGGCGACACGCTGATAAGGTGTATGCATAAGCTAGTTAGCTCCATCTGGCAGGAAGAACGCGTACCCGACGATAGGAACCTGAGCATCCTGTGTCCCGTCCATAAGAAAGGAGATAAGACTTTATGCTCCTACTATAGGGTCATAAGTCTTCTCCCTATCGCCAAGATAGTGTCAGGGATATTATGCGAACGACCAAAGCTTATGGTCAACGAGGTAATTGGGCCATACCAATGCGGCTTTAGACGTGGCAAGTCCACCATTGACCAGATATTTACACTGCGGCAAATACTGGAGAAGACCCAAGAGATGCAGATCGACACCTGCCACCTTTTTGTCGATTGTAAAGCAGCCTTCGACAGCCCCCTACGTTCAAAGGTATTCCAAGCCATGTCTGAATTTGGTATCCCCGCAAAGCTCATTCGGCTTTGTAAAATGACTCTAACTGACACAAGATCTTCAGTTAAAATAGGAAAGAACCTCTCCGAAGAGTTTTGTACCAAAGGAGGTTTCAGGCAAGGAGACAGCCTTTCGTGTGATCTTTTCAACATCCTGCTACAAAAGTTTATACGAGAGGCAAACGTCAAAAGAAGTGGCACAATCTACACCAATAGCCACATGTTACTTGCTTATGCTGATGATATAGACATCATGGGACGATCAGTAAAAGAAGTAATCCATACCTTTATGAAGGTCGAAGGAGAATCTGCTAAAGTGGGTCTGGCGATAAACGGCGCGAAGACCAAGCTGATGGTGATTGTGCGTCGACAATGCGTCCATTGAGATCGGACCAACTGTTGAAGTTGGTTCCTCTAATTTTGAGGTAGTAAAAGACTTCGTATACCTCGGCACCGCCGTAAACAAAACAAAGGACATCAGTTGTGAAATAAAAAGAAGAATTGTATTGGCCAACAGATGTTACTTTGGCTTAAGTAAGCACTTTAAAAACAAAGCCACAACTCGTCAAACAAAAATAACGCTTTACAAAACACTGATACTACCCGTGCTGATGTATGGTTCCGAAGCCTGGGTACTTGCGCAAGCAGACAAGGCAGTGCTTGGCGTGTTTGAGAAAAAATGTTCTGTAATGGGCCAGCTAAGTAAGTAAGTAAACCAAAATTCATTAATCACATTTCTTTTCAAAATATTGCACACTTTAAATAGAAGTTGATCCAAATTATTCATTTACATTAAAAAAATTAAGGATTTTCTTTCAAAAATATCATTTCAATTACTCCCAAAATAAATACTAAAATCTATGTACCTCTCACCTTGAAAAGTTCTTCACATTTATTGTCGAACAATTTTCATTACTATTATACAAAGAGAACCACAAACGCCCCAGAAATTGGGCAATAATTTTTTATTGTATACATTTGGTGTTTGCTTTTTAAGTACTCGCCAAATACGTTTTATTTCTCCTAATTCTTACACTTAATACCAAATATTGTATTGTGAAAATTCGTGAGATAATAACAAACAACAATAATAATCATTAAAATGTAAAGAAACATAAATAGGCTTTAAGAAAAAAACTACAATATATATATATATATATATATATAGATATATATATTTCGCCAAAATAAACTCTGCTGCAAATAAAAACCTACCTATACGCACATTAAGGTCCAAATGATAGGACATGTATCTTTTCCATTTATTTTATTGGCTACAAGAAGAACGAATGAAGAACTTAATGGACTATAATCAAATGCTATATGTGATTGCAAAAAAAAAAAGAAAATCATTTACAAAATGATTCGAGGAAAATGTGTGAGTGTGAAGGTAATAAATAGAATGCTTGCTGCGATAATAAAAACACAAATGGTGGTAATGGGGATGGATATTCATTGTATCTTCAGGTACGAGTGTAAATAATAAAATGAAATTTCCAATTCTCATAAATATTTATTGGCCGAAAATTACAAGAATATCAATAATAAACCAGAGGTATTATTGGGTATGTGTGCGTTTGTGTGTGGGAGTGTTTGCTGACCAAATTTAATGGTGTAATTTGAAACAAATGCGTAGTAGAGTATCTTTTCGTTGATCCCCAAGACACCAAGATTTAGCAATCAAAGAATAATAATAGTAATAAAATAATGAACAGAAAATTGTGAATTTTAAATTGTGTTTTGGGATGAGGTTGTTGATATTTGACAGGATTTGTTGGTTTCAAATTTATGAATACGTGTGAAACCTAGTTAAACACCATTATTCGAATGTGTGGTGCATACTTTTAGGAGTCATAATCTACTTTAGGTGTCATATATGAAAATACTACAATAGCTAAAAAACTTTAATTTTAAAGTAATGATGAATATTACACACATCCTAATTTAGTTTGATTCATTATTTTCATTTCAATCCCATTTCCCCCATATTGGTCAGCCCTACAAGTCCTTGCAGCACGTTTCATTTAATTTACTCAATTTCTAAATCATAGATGACGTGACTGACCCACATAACCAATCTACAGCTGGCACATAACTTGGGCTATATTTCCCTAAAAAAAATCCCCAACTGGGACAAACACGAGAGTAATCATAAGAAATCAAATTACACTAAAGCCAAGAAACAACAATAAAAATTTGTATTGAAGTTAGAACTGCAGTAGGCAACTGCAGTAGAAACGAACGACAAAAACTCGGTCAACAACAAGGTTAAGGTTAAGTTTTTAATTAAAACCCAAACACAAACTCATGTACACAAAAACAAATACAAATAAAAATTGCAATTGCTATGTGGCCAAGTAAAAAAACAACAAGAACGGCAACAACAAATTATAGGATTTTAGAAATACATAGATTTCACTTGAGGATTATGGCGGCAAGTAGTGGCAAGAAGAAGAAGAAAAACCTAAACAACAATTATTTTTTATATGCAATGTGTATTGCTGTGGGAGTGTAGTATAGTTTTAGGCTCAACAGCTCAACAAGAAAAAAAAAATAGTAGGCGCGTGAACGCAAACATATATACCCAGCTGGTTGGTTGGTTGAGCCTGAGGCCCTGACATGAAAGCAGGTTAACACATACATACAACGTAGAAAAAATCCACAATCACTACAGCAATAACAACACACACAGAATATAAGAATGCTAGGCGGTTTTTTTCTTGGTGATTGTTGTGTGTTCCATTTGTTGTTGCCTCGTTAAAATCTGAAAATAGTTTTTGTTTTTGTAGGGGACTGTCTTCTGGCCAAAAAAAAAAAACACATGAAAAAAACTGAAACAACAGCTTAAGAGAGTAAAGCAAAACAAAAACAACAACTATATTATTTTTATGCCTAAAGATATGCAGCAAAGGCAAAACGAAATAAAACTATTTTTTCCATTCTATGTTATTTTGCGAAAACGAAAGCGTGAGCCTGCATTTTTTTTTGTTACGAAGAAGAACATAAATAAAACCCGCCAGAGAGCTACAGACCGCATCCGAAAAGAAATGCATTGTTGTGTACAGAGGATTTAAATGCAACGACAACTACAAACAATGCTGTTGACGTTGCAGTTGTTTTTGTCGATAGTGATGACGATGGTAGTGGTAACATGGCCATGACATGTATTAACGAGTTCAGTTGCGAGGATAGTGAAGATGCAGAAGAAGAAAAATAGAAAACATCAAGAACTCCCTCATATTCAATGACCTACCCAGCAAACAAAAATATTTTTCATATATTTTTTGTTTCGCTGTGTCCGACAGAAGTCTGAAAAAATTCTGTTGAAATTGGCAAAGAGTAATGTTTCTCTCTTTGCAGGGCATTTTGATGTTTTATTATTTTCTCTAGGGAGAGTATGGGTTCTCACAGAAATTACAAATTGCAGAAAATTGTGAATTCTAAATCGTGTTTTGGTTGCGGTTGATTGTATTTAACAAGAAATTTTTTATTCAAATCTGCGAATACATGAAATCCTAATTAGACCACAATTTTTTTGAATGTGTGCTTCATATTTTTAGGCATCGCACTCTATAAATTATCGTCAAAATTAAAAATAATTCGGATGTATTCAATTGAACAAAAATACGTTTTTCTTATTGGCCTGATTAGTATTAGTTTTAATTTAATTTTAAAGAATGATGCATACTTTTAGGCAGACAGACATTCTTATATTTAATTTTTCTGTGAGGAGGGATTTTTGAAAGCCATTTGTTGAGGTATTTTTGAGCTTTGTTTGTTTTTTTACGGAATTTAATGGAAAGAAATCATGTGCTTGCCACGTTTTCTTGAATTGCATGGTGCATGCTTTTAGGAACTGAGTAAAATAATCATTGTTTGTAGATTTTTATCATATATGAAACAGTTATTCAACATCTGATGTTGCAAATTTAAGACGTTTTGATTTAATTTGTTGTTGTATTGGACTAAACTTCATATTTTAATTCCTACGCGTTTGTTTTCGTTTCACTTTAGTTTGCTGGGTATAACATAGTATATATGTATAGTGTATGTTTATGGACTTACTCATTTGTAAAGAAGATATGTTGTCGGCATAGTTCTTTTTTACTATGCCACGTTTTGTTAAGTGTACTTCGAATTGTTTTCTCAATTGACATAGTTGTTTAATTTTATTAAATATTTAGTAACAGAAATGTACAAAGGGATTGTATTGAGTTTTCTTTAAGGTTGAATATTTTTGAAAATGATATTGTTTCAAGTTTTCTACAGTAGACTTTAAAATCAATTTGTATATTCTAAAACATAAATTTTGTTTTACATTTGAAAGAGGACATAAGTTAGAGGATAGCGAAGCCGCCCCACAGTCGATGTATCTGAGGAGCCTTCCTAAACCAAAGGCGAAACATGCATGTCACACAGTGGTGATTGTGTGGTTTCGTATCGTCGGCTTTCCTTTTTCAAAAAGCATCTTGGTCAGTAAGCTCGTCTCTAACGAGAAATTAATTAAAAAATACAATCAATTTAGTCCGAAATTGTTTCCGACAAAATTTAATTGATCTGAGATGGTATTGTTCTGGCGGTACCATACATCTAGCGGTACCAGAAAAATGGCATCTGATCAGATCTAGTAACCATTTGCGGTAACATGCGCCCAGGGAAATAGTATTCCAATGTGGCAATATACGCGTATACTCTCTGGCAATTGGACACAAACTCTGGTGTCAGAATTGCCAACAATATAGATAATTATGGAGCTCAAATGTTCCTTCTCAATGAGAGATTGAACTTCGATTATTTTCTGGCATATTACTTCCAGTAGATGGCAGTGAGTCAAGATCACCACCTAAGAGTTACAGTCCAAACCGCATGGACAGATGCTAAGTAGGCTTGCCTGTAAATTTTCCCACAAGATACTGAGGGAGCCCCAAACGTGGGAAACTATAACAGCCACAAGTGTGGATTATTAGAGAATACTTTTGGGGGACTATCAGAGGCACAAACGTGGATTATTTAAAGAATATTTTTGGGGTACTGTCAGAGCCACAGAAGTGGATCTTTTAAAGAACATCTTTGGGTGATTATCAGAGCCACAAATTTGGATTATTTAAAGAATATTTTTGGGGGACTATCAGAGTCACAAAAGTTGATTTTTTAAAGAATATTTTTGAGCGATTATCCGAGCCGCAAATTTGGATTATTTAAAGAATATTTGTTGAAAGACTTTGAGAGCAACAAACGTGGATTTTTTAAAGAATATTTGTAGAAAGACTTTGAGAGCAACAAACGGACTCTCAGAGGCAACCCAAACGTGGATTTTTTTAAAGAATATTTGTTGAGGGACTATCAGAGTCCCAAATGTGGATTTTTTTTAAAGAATATTTTTTGAGGGACTATCAGAATCCCAAATGTGGATTTTTTAAAGAATATTTTTTGATGGATTTTTTAAAGACTTTGAGAGCCACAAACGGACTCTCAGAGGCACCCCAAACGTGGATTTTTTAAAGAATATTTTTTGAAAGACTTTGAGAGCCACAAACGGGCTCTCAGAGGCACCCCAAACGTGGATTTTTTTAAAGAATATTTTTTGAAAGACTTTGAGAGCCACAAACTGACTCTCAGAGGCACCCTAAACGTGGATTTTTTTAAAGAATATTTTTTGAAAGACTTTAAGAGCTACAAACGGACTCTCAGAGGCACCCCAAACGTGGATTTTTTTAATGAATATTTGTTGAGGGACTATCAGAGTCCCAAATGTGGATTTTTTTAAAGAATATTTTTTGAGGCACTATCAGAGTCCCAAATGTGGATTTTAAAGAATATTTTTGGAAGACTTTCGATAGCCACAAACGTGGATTTTTAGGGAACATTTTGGATGGACTTTTAGAGCCACAAACGTGGATTGTTTGTAGATTTTTTTGAGCGACATTCGAGAGACACAGACGTGGCTTTTTAAGGAATATTTTCGAAGGACTTTCGAGAGCCACAAACGTGGATTTTTAATGAATATTTTTGAAAGTCTTTGAGAGTCACAAACGTGGATTTTTAAGGAATATTTTTGAAAGACTTTGAGAGTCACAAACGTGTATTTTTAAGGAATATTTTGTCAAGGCATTGAGAGCACCAATCGTTGATTTTTAAGGAATATTTTTGAAGGACCCTCAGAGTCACAAACGTGGATTTTTAAAGAATATTTTTGAGGGACTATTAGAGCCACAAACGTGGATTCCCTAAAGAAGATTTTTGAAGGACCATCAGAGCCACAAACGTGGATTCCCTAAAGAAGATTTTTGAAGGACCATCAGAGCCACAAACGTGGATTCCCTAAAGAAGATTTTTGAAGGACCATCAGAGCCACAAACGTGGATTTTTTTAAAGAATATTTTTGGGGGACGATTAGAGTCACAAACGTGGATTTTTTTAAAGAATATTTTTGGGGGACGATTAGAGTCACAAACGTGGATTTTTAAAGAATATTTTTGAAGGGCCATTAGAGACGCAAACCTAGACTTTTTATACCCTACACCACTATGTGGGGAGGGTATTATAAGTTGGTTTTGGCCAAAAAGTTTGTAACACATCGAAATAATGGTCGTAGACCCATACTTATATATACCAAAATGAATGTCTCGACGAGCTGAGTCGATCTGGCTATGTGTGTCCGTCCGTCAGTCCGTACGTCTGTCCGTCTGTCCATCTAAACCTTGTAATCACGCTACAGGTCGCAATTTTGATCGGATCGTCACGAAATTTTGGACGTTGATGGGGGTCCCGGAGGGGAAGAAGCCTATTGATTTTGGTGATGGTCGAATAATATTTAGGGGTCGGAATGGGCAAAAAACTTTTGTTGATAAAAAGACAACGTTTTTTTCCAAAGCGAATATCTCAGCTTCTATACGGGATATACCAAAAGCAAAACCTGACAATAAAAGTAGAAAATATCACCTTTCTAATGATGTAAAGTAGGTTCTCGTAGGAGATCAAAAAATTCATCATCATTTTTGCGATTTTAATTATATTGACGATTATCACAGCTTTGGTTGGGGACTTTCCAAAAGCAAAGCCTGGTTATGAAAGTAGAAGATCCCATCTTTACAATGATGTAAACTAGGTCGGCGTAGGTGACCAACTAACGGAGATTTCGCAATAGTCGGTAATACATCCCATTTTTCCACTTTTTTGGAAATCACGCTACAGGTCGCAATTTTGATCGGATCGTCACGAAATTTTAAGGGTTAATGGGGGTCACACAGATGAAGAAGCCTATTGATTTTGGTGATGGTCGGATAATATTTAGGCGTCGTAATGGGCAAAAAACTTATTTGGAGAAAAAGACAACGTTTTTTCCTAAGCGAATATCTCAGCTTCAATATGGGGTATACCAAAAGCAGAACCTGGCCATGAAAGTAGAAAATATCGCCTTTCTAATGATGTAAAGTAGGTTCTCGTTGGTGATCAAACAACGAATATATCGCAATAGCCGCTAATAGAACCCAACTTTTTATTTTTGCGATTTTAATAATAATGACGAATATCACAGCTTCAGTTGGGGATCTTCCAAAAAAAAAAAGTACGACTATGAAAGTAGAAAATCCCATCTTTACAGTGATGCAAAGTAGGTAGGCGTAGGTGGCCACATAACGGAGATATCACAATAGTCGGCAATACATCCCATTTTTTCATTTTTTTGTAATCACGCTACAGGTTGCAATTTTGATCGGATCGTCACGAAATTTTGGGGGTTAATAGGGATCCTACAGAGAAAGAAGCCTATTGATTTCGGTGATGGTCGGATAATATTCAGGGGTCGGAATGGGACAAAAACTTATTTGGAGAAAAAGTCAACGTTTTATTTCAAAGCGAATATCTTCGCTTCTAAAAGGGTTATATCAAAAGCAAAACCTGCTCATGAAAGTAGAAAATATCACCTTTGCAACGATGTTACGTAGGTTGTCGTAGGTGGTGAAACAATGAAGATATCGCAATAGCCGCTAATAGAACACAACTTTTCATTTTTGCAATTTTAATAATAATGACGAATATCACAGCTTTTGTTCGGGACCTTCCAAAAGCAAAGTCTGACAATGAAAGTAAAAAATCCCATCATTACAATGATGTAAAGCAGGTTGGCGAAGGTATCCAAATAACGGAAATTTTGATAGGATCCTCACGAAATTTTGGGGGTTGATGGGGGTCTAACAGAGAAAGAAGCCTATTGATCGTTGGCATACATCCCACTTTTCCATTTTTTATTTGGGTTGTACTGTCGATGTACTTAATGAAGACATTCAGAGCAAAGGCGTTAAGCTATCCAAATTTTAATATTTTGAATTTTATTAGCCAAAAGCTTATGAACAGGGGTAGTGGTGTAGGGTATCAGATAGTCAGCCCCAACCCGACTATAGCCTTGGCTCACCTGTTAAAAAATGTTTTTTTGAGGGACAATTCAAGCCACAAACGTGGATTTTTTTAAAAAATATTTTTTTGAGGGACAACTAAAGCCACAAACGCGGATTTTTTAAATCATATTTTTAAAGGGACTATCAAAATCACAAACGTGGAATTTTAAAAAGAACATTTTCTGAGAGACTTTTAGAGCGAAGAACGTAAATTTTTTAAAGAATATTTTTTGAGGGACTATCGAACCACTAAGTTTATATTTTAAAGAATATTTTCTGAGGGACTATTGAGCCACACACGTTTACTTTTAAAAGAATATTTCTTGAGGGACTATCAGAGCCACAGACGTGGATTTTTTAAGAATATTTTTTAGGGACTATCAGAGCCACAAAAGTTGATTTTTTTAAGAATATTTTTGAGGGACTATCAGAGCCACAAAAGTTGATTTTTTTAAGAATATTTTTAACGAATTGTCAGAGCTACAAATTTAGATTATGTAACGAATATTTTTGCGGGACTATCAGACTCACATACGTGGATTATTCAAAGAATAGTTTATGCTGTAAACCCGTTTTTATCTTCGAGTCTAAACGGCGTATATGGCCAAGGAATCTAACCCGAATTCAGTATGCAATGCGGCAGCGTATACCATTACACAACCGAGTGTTGAGAATTATTTTTAGAAGACACCCATTTAGTTGTGGGGACTAATAAATGAATTTTCCACCTTCGGATGTAATCCCACTCAATAGTCCTGTTGATTCTGGGAATGCAATTCTTGAGAGTCTCTACTAGTTGAGGAGTAGGGTGAGAGGTTTTCATACACGCAGAAAAATTTATGTTAGAAATATGTTCGGATCCAAACAAATATATGTTTGGGACCGGTTGCAAACAAATATATGTTTGGATCCAAACATAATATGTTTGGGTCCAAACAAATATATGTTTGCAACATTTTGTAACATATCTCGATTTGATATGTTTGGGTAAAACATATTTTTTATGTTAGAACATTTTTTTCATGGGCGGAGAGAGGATGTTTGTCAACGAGAGTAATAACAGCGCTCTCGCGGCTGTGGAATAATGTTTTATAATAACGAGTTGTGTGTATTGTATAATAGAAGACGTAGAAGCGAAGAAGGGGGCTTTGGTGGCATGTATGCGTCAAACTCGTGTGTTTCTTGTTTTGTTGTTGTTAACCAACTTAGCAGCAGGCGAAGAAGAAAAGAAGAAATGATATGAATTATATTTTTTTTCTTTCTTCAGTGTTTTAGTTGCCTTTGTAGAGTCAAGACGGTAAAGTGAGTGAATAAATAAGTGTTTTGTGTTTTCTTAAAGAAATTGTGCTTTTTAGTAAATTAAATGCCCAATACATTTTATAATTGAATCGGAAAGTTGAATGGAATTATTTTATTGGACAAGGAAGAAATCGCATTTAATATTGGTAATTACATACATACTTATGTATATTTGAAATATGGCATATCCATATTTATTTATTACATTACATAATCATTTGATTCTAGATGCCGATTCCCC
This sequence comes from Musca autumnalis, assembly GCF_047663935.1. Lineage (NCBI taxonomy): Eukaryota > Metazoa > Arthropoda > Insecta > Diptera > Muscidae > Musca > Musca autumnalis. Next base: position 201,253,447 of record NW_027411866.1, on the reverse strand, counting down.
GCTGATGATTTCAACTATGAGGACAATTTGTTTTATTTCACAACTAAGGAAAAGCGTTCAACTACGTTTCTATATATTTTTCCCTTTTAAAAGTGTGACTATTTACAAATTATTTCAATCAGTTCTTTTATTAAAGTGTGTTATGTATTTCTTTGGAACTTTGTATGTACCTATGTGTTTGTTGTTCTTTTGCCTTTCAATAAAAAAACCACAACTTTTGTGTGTATACTATAGAGATAGCCAGTGAGTTCTTACTGAGAGCAAATAAGCACACATTTTAAAGTGTTTTACATTGAATTTTACGCTCCCTTGCTCTCAGTAAGCGCCCACTGGTGCATGTGTTTGTTTTTTTATGCCTTTTCGGTTTGTATTTTTTTGCACCCAAACATATAAAATGTTTGCACCCAAACATAAATATCTTTGCACCCAAACATATAAAATGTTTGCACCCAAACATAAAATTGTTTCCACCCAAACATATATTTGTTTGCACCCAAACATAAATATCTTTGCACCCAAACATATAAAATGTTTGCACCCAAACATAAAATTGTTTCCACCCAAACATATATTTGTTTGCAGACCCAAACATATATTATGTTTGGGACTGTTGCAAACATATATATGTTTGCTGCAAAATATGTTTGGGACATATGTTAGAGAGGCCGTTTTTTTTTTTGCGTGTACGGGTGCCACAATGGTGCAATGGTTTGCACACGCTGAAGGTCGTGGGTTCGGTTCCCCATCCAAGCAACATCAAACAATTTTCAACGGTGGCAAAATACCCCCCAGTAATGTTGGCGACGTTTCCTGAGTATTTCAGCCATGTAAAACTTCTCTACAAGTGGTGTCTTAAGACACGCCGTTCGGACTCGGCGATAAACAGTAGGTCCCATATCATTGAGTTTATATGAATCGGGGTGCACTCATTGATATGAGAGATGTCCCATCTGGGATGTTTGTAGAACAATTATTATTGTTAAAGAAAATATTCCGTATTTTCTATTTAGGACTTTTTGACCTACAAAAAATGGAGACCAAGACAAGTATAATTAACCACACGAGAATTAGCTGTACTTTTTACACGCCTGGCTTCATAATTGAAGTCGTCAACATAAATTTCAATATTTAAACTTTGATAATAAACCCTTGGCTTCATTACTGAAGTCGTGAACATAAATTTCAATATTTAAACTTTGATAATAATAATCATTCCCAATAATAATTTTTTTTTCAAATTAGACCTTTATAGTCTCACCTTAAATTAAAAGTATGCAATAAACAGAAACCTTTAAATTTTATTTTGTAATTTACAATAAACCACAACAGAAAAAAATATAAAAATTGTAATGTTCTTCTTATTTTGGCCACCACTACTGGCTGTCCTGTAAACACCGACATTCTGTAACAATTGCTTGCTGATATTTTATTTCTTGAACTCCTAAAAGTATGTCATTAAATTCTTGTTATGCTCGTTTTCTTTATTTTCCATTTCATTATTATATTTTTTGCTGGGATTTTTTGTTATTTTTTTCTTTCTTTTGTTGTTGTTGTTGATTTCATACTAGTTGTTATAGTTACTTGCTGGAGATGGGCGGGAGTCGTTGTCGTACATAGCTGCTGCTGTTGCTGTTTATAAATTTACGCCACGCGTTTTTTCTTTTGATATAATTTTGCACGCACCAATACCGCCACACACAAGGTTTGTAAAGAAGTGTGTATGTAAACGTGCCAGTAGTGTATATTCTGTCATTTAATATAATTTCTTTTTTTTTTTTTTTGAGTTTTGCTGACATTGTTCCGACATTCATTCTTTTTTTATTGTGTATGTGTGTGGTTCAAAATTCGTTTCTGTGCTGGCCAGGCTATGGCAAATTGGTGACGACGCTACTGTTATGGTAGTTGTACGAGTTCATGCTGCATTGTATTACTTGCTGATGTTTGCTTGGCTTCTTTCTGCAACACCATATTAAAGTATGGGCCAAAGTTAATGGTTTGGAAGTGCAAGAAATATGTGAATTGTTACATAATGTATTTTTTTCTCCCAGTTTCACAGCGGGTAATGGGGATAATGGTTCCATAAAATTTCCACCCATTAACATCAGCAGCATGGTAAGGAACTTTACAATACGTAATTTATTTTGCCATGGATGTTGGCAACAGCAACAATCATGCACCAACACCCCAAAACTGCAGTATGCATCAGAGAAGATTCATTATAATAAGTGAGTCTTTGTTGCATGGATGGTTGGTTAGTTGCTTTCTTCTTCTCTTCGTTTTTTTTTCTCACTCGCTTTTTTGCCGCATTGACCTTCACAGCATGATGCAGTGCTACTGACTGCATCATGTTGCAATAAAAGCAATCCAAAAGCAAGTTTGTAATGGATTTTGTGTTGTTTTCTCTGGTAGATATTCATTATTAATACAAAGTACAAATTATTGGGAGGTAATTTTTTACTAAAAAATTAATTAAAGCTTTATGGAGCCTTGGAATAATTTAAAAAAATTAACTTTACTCAATTGTTTCTAATAAAAACGTAGCGATTTTCAAAATGTTGGTGACACCAGATTAAAGGACTGTTATGTGTGAGGATCACGCCACAGATCTTCATCAGCTCTAGATTAGGGATAGGTAATGGAAAGCAATAATCGATTTTTCGACTTTTCGATTTTGGTCTAAAACTAAAAATGCGTTTTTCGGTTTTGCGATTATTTCAGATGCCTTAAAAGTCGACTTTCGAATTTTTTATAACCGCAGAAAAACGATTATAATCGACTATTCATCGATTTTCGAGTTTTCTTTTGAAACTGTAAAACCGCAAAAAGTGGAAAACCGCCATGCCACAATCTATGGGCAAACTCGAAAATCGATCACAAGATAATCGATTATGCGATTTTCACTCTAGACAAAAGTCGACTACGATTTTTAGGTTTTTGACTGCAAAGAGTCGATTAATCGATTAACCGAAAGTCGACTTACCTATTCCTACTCTAGATACGATAACGTAAAGCTTGAATCCATCCAGAAAGCTCTCATTACCAAGTAATATTTTTTCACGTATATTAAAGCCACCAAAGTGGGGTTTTTAAAGAATATTTTTGGGAGGTGTACACCAACTTGGATTTTTAAAAAAAAATGTTTTGAGGGACTATCTGAGCCACAAACGTGTATTTTTTAAAGAATATTTTTGGGGGACTAACTGAGCCACAAACGTAAATTTGTTAAAGAATATTTTTGAGGGACTAAAAGAGCCACACACGTGTATTTTTAAAGAATATTTTTTGAGGGACGTGCATTTTTTAAAGAATATTTTCTGTGGGACAATTAGAACCGCAAACGTGAATTTTTTTAAAGAATATTTTTTGGGGGACTACCAATATATTATATTTTAAAGAATATTTTCCGAGGGACTATTAGAGCCACGTACCATGACTTTTTAAAGAATATTTCGTGAGGGACTATCAGAGCCACAAACGTGGATTTTAAAGAATATTTTTTTGTGGACCATCTGAGCCACAAACATGGATTTTTAAAGAATATTTTTTGAGAGACTTTGAGAGCCAGGGGATGGATATTTTAAAAAATATTTTTTGAGAGACGTGAATATTTTATGGAATATGTTTTTAGATACGTGGATATCTCAAGTGGACACTGACCTCCCCGTGGTGTCACCTGGGGAGCTGCCTTTAACACCCGTTAAAGGTAGTGAGCTAACATGTGCCGCGCGTTCACCCATAAGAACGTTAAAAACTTGGGTTTGGGCGCCGGGTTAGTAACCCTCCCCTAGAAAAAACAGACTACTATGAAAAAACAAAAGAAAAACAAATCCCTCTAAAGTTGATGACCCCCGCAAACGTTGTAAGGTCCATGATCTGCGAATCTGCACCTGGAATGTTCGCACTCTTTATAGAGAAGGTGCAGTTTACGCATTGGCAGATGTACTTAAAAAGTACAAGGCCGACATTACTGCCATACAGGAAATACGATGGAACGGGAAAGGCGTCACAACAACACCTAAAGGTGACGCACTGTATTATAGCTGCCATGACATAAAGCATGAGTTTGGTTGCGGATTTGTAGTTGGTAAAATTCTTCAACATCAGCTTTATTTGCGCGAAGAAACATATGACCGTTGCCCTGCCCATGACATTAAAATCATTCTAGGCGATTTTAATGCCAAAATTGGAAAGGAGAATATCTTTGGCCCAACAGTCTAAAAATTCAGTCTCCTCAGTGAAACATCTGACATTGGTATGAGGCTTATAGACTTTGCAGCTGCAAAAAACATGGTAGTTAGCAGTACCAGATTTAAGCATCTCGATATTCATAAGGGCATGTCCCCAGATCAGAAAACAAGAAATCAAATTGATCACGTTGTGATAGATGGAAGACATTCATCGAGCATGTAGGATGTGCGCTCGTTCCGAGGAGCAAACGTAGACTCGGACCATTACCTAGTTGCAGCAAAGGTACGCACCCGGTTAAACGTAGCAAACAAAGTACGAACAGACACAACACGAAAGTTAGACTTCGATAAGCTGCAATCACAACAGATAGCCACAGCATATTCCACTCAACTAGCCCAATTGCTTAATGAGAGCATTGCTTGTCCCGATAACATATCAGCGCAATGGCAAAGTATTGCCCACTCCATTCAAACAACCGCAAAATCCATACTTGGATACCAGAGACCTCCACCAAGGAATCCATGGTATGATCAGAAGTGTCGTGCTACTACCGAAGAGAAAAATGCGGCACATAGGGCTACTTTACAATCCGTAGCAACGCGTAGCGCACGAGAGAGATATCGGGAGAAAAGGAAAGAGGAGAAACGTCTTTTCCGCAAGAAAAAGAGAGAGATGGAAAAGCGGGAGTGTGAAATAATCGAGATGTACAGGAGCCAGAATGAAGTCCGAAAATTCTACCAAAGAGTGAAGCATCAAACTGATGGCTTTGGTACGGGCACCTCCTCCTGTAGAGACCAGAAAGGTAATTTGGTAATTGATACAGATAGTGTGCCCAGGATATGGAAAGAGCATTTTTTTGGTATCCAGCGAAGACGACGAAGATATCACATTCAATCCCATAAGATGGTATTGAATTTATACAGCCCAGCCAAGATGAGGTAAATACAGCAATAAACCGGCTGAAGAATAATAAGGCAGCAGGAGCCGATGGTTTACCAGCCGAGCTGTTCAAAACTGGAGGCGACACGCTGATAAGATGTATTCATCAACTAGTTAGCACCATCTGGCAGGAAGAACGAGTACTCTACGATTGGAACCTGAGTATCCTGTGCCCCGTCCATAAGAAAGGAGATAAAACTGTATGCTCTAACTATAGGGACATAAGTCTACTCCCGATTGCCTACAAGATCGTGTCAGGGATATTGAAGCTTATGTTCAACGAGATAATTGGGCCATAGCAATGCGGCTTTAGACCTGGCAAGTCCACCATTGACCAGATATTTACCCTGCGGCAAATCCTGGAGAAGACCCAAGAGATGCAGGTCAACCCTACCACCTTTATGTCGATTATAAAGCAGCTTTCGACAGCCCGCTACGTTCAAAGGTATTCCAAGCAATGTCTGAATTTGTTATCCCCGCAAAGCTCATTCGGCTTTGTAAAATGACTCTAACTGACACAAGATCTTCAGTTTAAATAGGAAAGAACCTCTCCGAAGAGTTTTGTACCAGAAGAGGTTTCAGGCAAGGAGACAGGCTTTCGTGTGATCATTTTAACATCCTGCTAAAAAACGTTATACGAGAGGCAAACGTCAAAAGAAGTGGCACAATCTACACCAATAGCCACATGTTACTTGCTTATGCTGATGATATAGACATCATGGGACGATCAGTAAAAGAAGTAACCGATACCTTTATGAAGGTGGAAGGAGAATCTGCTAAAGTGGGTCTGGCGGTAAACGGCGAGAAGACCAAGTTGATGGTGTCGACGCGCAATGCGTCCATTGAGATTGGACCAACTGTTGGTAAGTTGGTTCCTATAATTTTGAGGTAGTAAAAGACTTCGTATACCTCGGCACAGCCGTAAACACAACTAACGACATCAGTTGTGAAATAAAAAGAAGAATTGTATTGGCCAACAGATTTTACTTTGGTTTAAGTAAGCAGTTTAAAATCAAAGCCACATCTCGTCAAACAAAAATAACGTTTTACAAAACTCTGATACTACCCGTGCTGATGTATGGTTCCGAAGCTTGGGTACTTGCGCAAGCAGATAAGGCAGTGCCTGGTGTGTTTGAGAGAAAAATTCTTCGAAAGATCTACGGACCAATCTGCGTTGACGGTGAATATCGACGTCGCATGAACCACGAGCTGTATCTGCTATACAACGACATCAATATTGTTAAACGTATTGAGATGCAACGATTGCGTTGGCTAGGCCATATAAGATTGAGCGATGATGAACCCGTTAAAAAGGCGTATAAATATGAGCCGCTTGGCCGTGCACGCAGAATTGGCAGGCCAAAGAATAGATGGCGCAAACAAGTGGATGAAGAGATGACAAGGCGCGGTATTCCAGAAAGTGAAGCAAGAGACAGAGAGAAATGGAGATCTTTTCTTAGTTCGGCCTATAGAACAAATGTTCTGTAATGGGCCAGCTAAGTAAGTAAGTAAGGATATTTTACAGAATATTTTGAGAGATGTTGATATTTTATAGAATATTATTTGAGAGACGTGGATAATTTATAGAAGATTTTTTGAGAGACGTGGATAATTTATAAAATATGTTTTGAGAGACGTGGATAATTTATATAATACTTTTTGAGAGACGTTGATAATTTATACGTAGAATATATATATTTTTATGAGAGACGTGGATAATTTATAGAATTTATAGAAAAATATTTTTGAGAGACGTGGATAATTTATAGAATATTTTTTGAGAGACGTGGATAATTTTTAGAATATTTTTTGAGAGGCGTGGGTAATTTATAGAATATTTTTTGAGAGACGTGGAAAATTTATAGAAAAATTTTTGAGAGGCCTGGATAATTTATAGAATATTTTTTGAGAGACTTGGACAATTTAGAGACTATTTTTTGAGAGACATGGATAATTGATAGAACATTTTTTTTGAGAGACTTGGATAATTTATAGAAAACTTTTTGAGAGATGTGGATATTTATACACACATACATACATATGTAAAAGTCAAATCTCAAATAGTGCAACCAATACAAGTATTTAACACAATCACCCTCAAAATATAAGAAGCCATCTCGTGGGTGTGGTTTCCCATAAACTTCTAATTTACTTTGATTTGGTGCATATTATTCGTTAAATAAGTTTAATTAGATTTCTTATGAATATGAGAGCACAAAATCTTTTCCCCCAAACTACTGAAATTTTTTATCATTTTTAAAACTTTCAAAAACCAAGAACAAAACTATTAATTAAAATTTCAAGGCAATAATTTATCGGAAAAATATTCTCCAAAATTGCCATTTGACACTTTGTGAAACATGTTGCGCCCAGAATTTGTGTAATATAAACTCTTAAAAATAGGCAACAATATTTTATAATATTTTTAAATTATCATACTCAGCAAGCATATAAAATATAAATCACTTTTTTATCCTTGAGAAGTATAGACAATGAAACGAACTTTCTTCTATAAAATAATAGTACAACTACAACAACCATAAATAATAATACAAAACATTTCGTTACGGTCAAGGGGAGGAGTTAAAGAGAAACAAAAAAAAAAAACATTTTGGAAAAATATTAATATGCTGATGTTGTATAGACGGTAATAAAGTATTTGAAAACATGTATAAGGACATATTAAAGCATGAAAAAAACGGAAGCAGAACATCACTAATGGACAGGGAGTTTGGAACATGAATACCATAAATAGAGAGCGAGATTCCTAGCATAGAAAAAAATCACGGCAACGTGTTTTGGCATTTTAATTTGGTTAGCATCGTTGTCAAAGAGCAGCAACAACAACTACGAAAACATGCAGGGCATGTAAAAACAAAATAAACACCAAAAAAAAGCTGCACAAATTACATTGGGTTGATATATATTTTTTTCTTTCCACTATTTTTTGCTACCAAAGATTACCCTAGAAAATCCAAATCATCATCATCATCATCATCCCCTGTCAAAGATAAAAAAAAAACAGAATGGAAAATCAAATGGTCAACAAACCAATATTCCAAAATACAATTTTCTCCTTAGGACATACGGAAGGAATGGTCAAACGGGGGATAAAATGTTGCAAGGAGAGGAAGAAAAAACACTAACGGAAAAAAACGATGAAAACAAAATGAAAAAAAAAACGAATAGTAAAAAAGGAATGTTGTAATCTCAGTCAAATCAAATCGAATGAGTATTAGAGGAGAAAAAGAAGACAAGACAAAAAGATCATAATAACATCAAAATGTGTAAGAATTTGTACAAAAAAAGTGATTGTTTCTAGAAGAGGATTTGCTCACTACAGAAGAGACAGTGGATTAAAAATGAAAAAAAAAACAAAACTTAGGAATTTTTATGGTAATTTGATTGGAACATTGGACTAATAAAATTGAGGCTATGCTGAATTACTTTACAAACTAAAAATAAATATTATTAATATTTTTCATTGAAGAACCTTCAAATTTTGTATTGAACATTTTCTGTTCAGGATTTACTCTATTAAATCCACATATATTCCCAATAGTTTAAATTAATACAAAATTTCGATAAATTTCTTAAGGTTATCTCCTTACAGTCTTTCTTACACACTGTATCCTTTATCATTAATTTACCTCCAACATCTTTAAGCGATTTTGTTATCCAAAACAATCAACGAAACTGAATCTAATTCTATTATATATGTGTTTTCGATATCGAAATTGAAATCATTGTCAGACAGTAGACGGCTTGTTGCTGTCAGAGTGTACTACTATCATCATCTAGTGTTTGTTGTTTTTTTTTTCGTACAATCTTTAGCAGAATTAAATGTATTTTGTTTTTCTATGTCGTTGTTTCTACTTTTTTTGTCTATCTCAATTCCATTTATATTTGTAATATCATCGACAAGCATTCAGCCATAGCATTGATGATTTTCATTTTCATCATTTATTTATTTATTTCATTCTATCGCAGCAGATAGACTATATAAAGATGAAGAACAGTTTTGCCAAAGTAATGTAGAACAAATAAATGATAATAACTAAGCGAAGGTTACAAAGGAAAATTAAGAATTAGACGGCATTGCCGAGATCTGTACAACAAAATTTATATTTGTATCAGTTGATTACAAACTTAAAGTTTTTCTTAACATTTCATAGTCATTAATGAATTCATGTGTGGTGCATACTTTTAGGCCTTTAAATAACTTGCATTATTGAATTGTGCCAATTTGAACTTCAATATCTCAAAAATGGTAAAACCTACGAAAATGCCATTTAAGTCAATCTTGTAGAGAATTTTCATAGCTACAACAATTTCTTTAGTCCCAATTTGATAGGACTTGCGGTTTCTAAGCAAATTCGTAAAAACCTAAACAACCCCTAAAAATGTCAACTTAAATAGCGATTTATTTAAAAAGCTCTCCGGCGATTTTTTTTTTTGGTTTTTTGATTTTTCTCATCTATGAACATTGTAGTTTCAGAATCCGCAAAAACTTCCAAGGTGTAAGCACCTTTCATTTAAAATTGTTTCAAGAGTGTCAGTAGATGTCGCCAACATTACAAGTAAAAAAGTATTAGTCGGCTTTGCCGAGAGAGATATACCCTCAGCCTGTGCGAAGGTACCCTAAAGAGAAGACCGTTTTCGACAAAATATTAGGAGATCTTTGGATTCCTTTGGACCAATTCTGCATGTCCGAGTTCTTTGAACTCAAACCAAGTTTGGATAAAATATTACGAAGGCCAAACTTTGGGCCGAATCGGCTGATCCGTTCGAAAGATGCGCTCCCGCTGCTGATGTCATAGAAGGTTTTACAGCTTTTGGGTAATTTTCTAAGGAACTATAGACTTGCCGCTGAAAATACTTGAGCCATCATAATGGGGGTAACGAATACAAACAGCTACAACAGAAATCAAAAGGATTCGAGAGCAGCTCTTAAACTACACTTTTCGCAAATTTTTGAGGGAGGTACCCTAAGGAGTTGACATATATAGTCCATATTCGAACCTAATGTATGTATCGTATAAATATTGCGATGTACACAGTATGGAACAACTCGTTTACAACCTTCGACAGGTTCCCTTGCGCACCATTTTAGCGAAAAGTTTAGAACTTTTGTGAGAGAGGTACCAGAAAGAGTGGACCGATATGGCCCATCTTCAAACTTAAACTAAGCATGGACAAACTATTACGAAGTTCAAATTTTGGACCGATTCGGCAGATCCGTTCGAGGATTATCCTGCGCTCCAAACACTACACGTGGTGTCAAAGGGGATTTTTTGCACCATTCAAGCTATTTTTTCAGGAAGTATGGATTTGCCCCTGATGAAACAGGTTCTGTCGTATAGGGGAGAGCGAACACAAGTTGTTACAAACAAAAATCAAAGCGATACGGGAGCAGGTCTTAAACTGAACTTATCCGAAATTTTGTGTGGGAGGTACCCGAAGGAATCGACCGATTGAGTCCATATAGGAACCACATCTAAGTCTGGTAGAAATGTCACTATGTACAAAGTATGGACCAAATCGGTTAATCCTTTAATGAGTTATCGTGCGCACAAATTTCCGAACATTTCCGAACTTTTGTGGGGGAGGTACAGGAAGGAGTGTACCGATATAACCCATCATCAAACTTAAACTATGTTTGGAAAAAATATTACGAAAGCCAAATTTTGGACCAAATCGGCAGTTCCTTTCGAGGGCTATCTTGCGCTGCAAATACTACACGCGGTGTCGTAGGAGTTTTTTTTTTGCACCATTCAGGCTATTTTCTCAGGAAGTATGGACTTGCCCCTAATGAAACTTGTACCGTCGTTTGGGGGTAGTGATACAAGTTGCTCCAACAAAAGTCAAGGCGATTCGGGGGCAGGTTTTAAACTGAACTTATCCGACATTTTGTGTTGGAAGTACCCGGAGGAGTCGACCGATTGAGTACATATTGGAACCTCATCTAAGCCCGGTAAAATTTTCACTATGTGCACAGTATGGACCAAATTGGTTAATACCTTAAAGAGTTATCGTGCGCACAAATTTTCCGAAAATTTCCCAATTTTTGTGGGTGAGGTACCGGAAGGTGTGGTCCGATATAACCCATCTTCAAACTTAAACTAAGTTTGGAAAAAATATTACGAAAGCCAAATTTTGGACCAAATCGGCAGTTCCTTTCGAGGGTTACCTTGCGCTCCAAATACTACAGGCGGTGTCGTAGGAGTTTTTTTGCACCATTCAGGCTATTTTCTCAGGAAGTATGGACTTGCCCCTAATGAATCTGATACTGTCGTTTGGGGGCAGTGAATACAAGTTGTTCCAACAAAATTAAAAGCGATTCGGGGGCAGATCTTAAACTGAACTTATCCGACATTTTGTGTTGGAGGTACCCGAAGGAGTCGACCGATTGGGTCCATATTGGAACCTCATCTAAGTCTGGTAAAAATGTCACTATGTGGAAAGTATGGACCAAATCGGTCACTCCCATTAAGAGTTATCGTGCGCACAAATTTCCGAACATTACCGAACATTTTGGGAGGGAGGTACCAGAGGAAGTGGACTGATATAACCCATCTTCAAACTTAAACTAACTTTGGACAAAATATCGGGAAAGCCAAATTTTGGACCAAATCGGTTCATCCGTTCGAGAGTTTTCTTGCGCTCCAAACACTACACGCGGTGTCAAACAGGGTTTTTTGCACCTTTCAGGATATATAAATTTTGTGTTGGAGGTACCCGAAAGAGTCGATCGATTGTGTCCATATTGGAACCTCATCTAAGTCTGGTAAAAATTTAACTGTGTTCAAAGTAATCGGTTAATTCCTTAAAGAGTTATCGTGCGCACAAAATTTCCGAACATTTCCAAACTTTTGTGGGGGAGATAACGGAAGGAGTGGACCGATATAACCCATCTTCGAACTTAAACTATGTTTGGACAAAATGTTACGAAAGCCAAATTTTGACGTGACACGACTCACGCGTGATTTGTCAAAAAAAGGCTGTTAAAGAAAATAGGGTATATTTTCGCCGGGGACCATACCTGTACATTCCCTAACAATTACAGAAAAATCAGTTCAGTAATTTTAATTGAATTTTTTTTGTTGAAAATATTAAAATTGAAAAAAGTGGGCGTGGTCAAATTATATGCATAGAAACCAATGTTGGGTTATGACGAACATTTCAAAAATAAATTATCCAAATCCGCCATTCTCAACTGATGTCATAACCAACGAACGACATTTGATTTTTAATTAATTTGGATATAGCATTTATAAAAAAATTCAATATTTGATTTTTAATTGTATAGATATAGCATTTTAAAAAGTAGGGGAAGTACCTCACCCTCTCCAAAACTAAATTTGTAGCCTATTTTCACCGGGGGCAATTCCTTTACATTCCATGACAATTTCGGGAAAACCAGTTAAGTAGTTTTTGTAGAAGATATTGGAATTGAAAAATTAAAAAAGTGGACGTGGTAAAATTCGGTGAAGTTATTCAGATAAAATTCAGTATTAAGTTTGGACAGCAAATTAGGGTATATATTTTCTTAGTTTATGTTGTATGCCCGAAAGTATGCAATAGAGTTTTTAAAATGCTTCCATTTTGGTGCTTCTGTTATTTATTATTTTGATTAAGAAGAAAAAAAAAAACAACTCTTCTGCATCTATTTACGTCAGTTTTTCAATTTGGAAATTTGCTTTGAAAACTCTCCAAAGGAAAATACAAAAAAAACACATTGAGCTTTGTCGTCAATGTTTATATAACAAACGAAACTAGCAATGGTAGCAAAATTGAATTGAAGCTGCACATAACAATATTGACACATTTTTTTTTCGTTTACTCTGATTTGAAAGTAAAAACACCCTTACCCTTACTTCTACAATCCTCCCAAGAGGAAAGAATAGCATCTTTATATGTTGCCAAAGTGTGCACAGAGCTTCTGTGAACATATAAATCAGGGGTTTATTTCGGTAATGTTGTTAGTTTGTTAGCGTCTCCATGTGGTGGCTGGCGGAAATTGCAAGAAGAAAAAAATGGGTATAAGATAAATCTTATAAGTATCTAATGCAGATACATACTACAACTGCATGTCAATAACAAGCAAATTATTTATTTTTTTCTTTCTTCACCAAGAATTTGAATTTACATATTTCGAGAAATATGCAGTGTAATGCAATATTGGCTGTATGAGGAAGTGGTTTTACAAAATTGTTATGAGCAAGAGGATTTTGGCTATGAAAGGAAAATAATTTGAATTTTTATTGAAATTATTGCTTCAATTCGAATAAAAGCAAAATTCTTCAACATCAGCTTTATTTGCGCTCATGCTCCCACTGAAGACACGGATGAACTGACCAAAGGTGTACTTTATGACCGCTTAGAAGAAACATATGACCGTTGTCGTGCCCATGACATTAAAATTATACTAGGCGATTTTAATGCCAAAATTGGAAAGGAAAATATCTTTGGCCCAACAGTAGGAAAATTCAGTCTCCACAATGATACATCTGACAATGGTAAGAGGCTTATAGACTTCGCAGCGGCAAAAACATGGTAGTTAGCATCACCAGATTTCAACATCTCGACATCCATAGGGGCACCTGGCTGTCGCCAGATCAAAGAACAAGAAATCAAATTGATCACGTTGTGATAGATGGAAGACATGCATCAAGCGTGTTGGATGTACGATCGTTCCGAGGTGCAAACATAGACTCTGACCACCACCTTGTTGCGGCAAAGGTACGTACCAGATTAAACGTAGCAAACAAAGTGCGAACAGACACAACACGGAAGTTGGACATCGGTAAGCTGCAATCACAACAGATAGCCACAGCATATTCCACTCAACTGACCCAACTGCTTAAACAAAGCACTCCTCGTCCCGATAACATATCAGGACAATGGCGAGACATTGCCACTCCATGCAAACCGCCGCAAAATCAGTACTTGGATACCAGAGACCTCCACCAAGGAATCCATGGTATGACCAGGAGTGTCGTGCTGCTACCGAAGAGAAAAATGCGGAATATAGGGCTACTTTGTAATCAGTGGCAACGCTTATCGCACGAGAGAGGTATCGGGAGAAAAGAAGAGAGGAGAAACGTCTTTTCCGCAGGAAAAAGAGAGAGATGGAAAAGCGGGAGTGTGAGAAAATCGAGATGTACAGGAGACAGAATGAAGTCCGAAAATTCTACCAAAGAATGAAACATCAAACTGATGGCACATCCTCCTGTAGAGACCAGCAAGGTAATCTGATAACTGATACAGATAGTGTGCTAAGGATATGAAAAGAACATTTTTCAAAACTGTTGGTATCCAATAGCAGCGAAGACGACGAAGATACCACAGACCCAATCCCAGAAGATGGTATTGAATGTATACCACCCAGCCAAGATGAGGTATATACAGCAATAAATCGGCTGAAGAATAATAAGGCAGCAGGAGCCGATGGCTTACCAGCCGAGCTGTTCAAAACCGGAGGCGACACGCTGATAAGGTGTATGCATCAGCTAGTTAGCTCCATATGGCAGGAAGAACGGGTACCCGACGATTGGAACCTGAGTATCCCATGCCTCGTCCACAAGAAAGGAGATAAGACTGTATGCTCTAATTATAGGGGCATAAGTCTACTCCTTATTGCCTACGAGATCGTGTCAGGGATATTGTGCGAACGACTAAAGCCTATGGTCAAGGAGATAATTGGAACATACCAATGCGGCTTTAGACCTGGCAAGTCCACCATTGACCAGATATTTACCCTGCGGCAAATCCTGGAGAAGACCCAAAAGATGCAGATCGACACCTACCACCTTTTTGTCGATTATAAAGCAGCCTTCGACATCCCGCTGCGTTCAAAGGTATTCCAAGCCATGTCTGAATTTGGTATCCCCGCAAAGCTCATCCGGCTTGGTAAAATGACTTTAACTGACACGAGATCCTCAGTTTAAATAGGAAAGAATCTCTCCGAAGAGTTTTGTACCAAAACAGGTTTCAGACAAGGAGACAGCCTTTCGTGTGACCTTTTCAACATCCTGCTAGAAAAGGTTATACGAGAGGCAAACGTCAAAAGAAGTGGCACAATCTACACCAATAGCCACATGTTACTTGCTTATGCTAATTATATAGACATCATGGGACGATCAGTAAAAGAAGTAACCCATACCTTTATGAAGGTCGAAGGAGAATCTGCTAAAGTGGGTCTGGCGGTAAACGGCGAGAAGACCAAGCCGATGGTGTCGACGCGCAATGCGTCCATTGAGATCGGACCAACTGTTGAAGTTGGTTCCTATAATTTTGAGGAAGTAAAAGACTTCGTCTACCTCGGCACCTTCGTAAACATAAACAACGACATCAGTTGTGAAATAAAAAGAAGAATTGTATTGGCCAACAGATGCTACTTTGGCTTAAGTAAGCAGTTTAAAAACAAAGCCACAACTCGTCAAACAAAAATAACGCTTTACAAAACACTGATACTACCCGTGCTGATGTATGGTTCCGAAGCCTGGGTACTTGCGCAAGCAGATAATGCAGTGCTTGGCGTGTTTGAGAGAAAAATTCTTCGAAAGATCTACGGACCGATCTGCTTTGACGGTGAATATCGACGTCGTATGAACCACGAGCTGTATCTGCTATACAGCGACATCAATATAGTTAAACGTATTGAGATGCAGCGATTGCGTTGGCTAGGCCATATAATAAGAATGAGCGATGATAAACCCGCTAAAAAAGCGTATAAATTCGAGCCGCATGGCGGTGCACGCAGAATTGGCAGGCCAATGAATAGATGGAGCAAACAAGTGGATGATGAGATGACAAGGCGCGGTATTCCAAAAAGCGAAGCACGAAACAGAGAGAATTGGAGATTTTTTCTTAGTTCGGTCTATGGAACAAATGTTCTGTAATGGGCCAGCTAAGTAAGTAAGTAAAACATTTATTTCTAGGCAGAATTCAGTCACACATTCCAAATTTCATCAAAATCTGACGGAGGCCATCCCTGTAGATTTTGTAGATGTAACATATTTTAAAAAGTGGGCGTGGTCAAGTCTTTTGGTCCTAAAAAAGTAGGTAAGGTCGGAGACACAACCAAAATTGTCTCGCAAATTAATTTCCAAACCGATATAATATATAATAGTTCCACAATCATCCCAGATGTGACAAGGGAGACTTATCTCATATCAATGAGTGCACCCCGATTCATATTAGCTCAGTGATATTGAACCTACTGTTTATCGCCGAGTCCGAACGGCGTGTCTTAAGACAGCACTTGTAGATAAGTTTTACATGGCTTAAATACTCAGGAAATGTCACCAACATTACTGAGGGGTATTTACAATAATAAAAATCTACAACCTTGATAAAAAATTATATTTAGTGCATACATGATGAATGTACGGAAAACCCGCTTATCCATGGTTTAGGTTTTCCTTTAAGATACCATTCACAGTAAGTAGAATATAAAAATGTCTACACTTTAATTTGAAATATATTTCCCTCACTTGTCATATTTATGAAAATTCTTTAATTTACGTTTCTCATAAATTTACGTCAAGGTCTTCCATTAAAAATTTGCCCACATACCAACGCTTCCCTGAGATGAAATAAACAAAATTCCATGAAGCCATTTTATTCACAAAGTTATCCAAGAAACATAAATCTAAATATCAGCACAGGAATGAACCGCATTTTAAAATAAACATTTAATACTCAGATAAAGAAGCAGTTTGCTCTGAAATGACTTCGATTCCAACGAATTGTCTTTGTCAATTATTAATCACTAGAAAATCTCGAAAAGTGGAAAATACCACATTTACCACATACCCAGGGAGGAATTGTAAAGCTGGCAACATACCACCATTTATGCGCCAAGTGTCAGCAACTCTCGCATATGATGGTTGGAGGAGGATTACAAGAAAAAATTGTTTTTCAATTTCTTTTTTGTTTACCTATTCGTTTTCGAT
Organism: Musca autumnalis; assembly: GCF_047663935.1. Lineage (NCBI taxonomy): Eukaryota > Metazoa > Arthropoda > Insecta > Diptera > Muscidae > Musca > Musca autumnalis. The sequence goes on along the minus strand of NW_027411866.1, from coordinate 201,236,360 downwards.
TCTATACCATGAATAATATGGAAATTATGAACGGAATTTGTACACAGCACCATGAGGGGAGCAGCAGGAGGACAAATCGACAAAAATCAATAAATATTCGGTAATATCAATTTGTTATGATTATTTTGCAAAATGTCAAAGTTAGTTATTTTTGTGTGCTTCGTGGAAAAATATCTAATAGGTAGTTATGTAATAATGGGGAGAAATTTTGAAAGCAAAAATATCAGTTGCCTTGAAATACAAAAAACATTTACAAAATCCCCCAAATTTAGGCAAAAACCCAAAGTGAAAACTGTAATCCATAAAACATCAAAGTGCTATAACATTTTCCCCATTAAAAAATATAATCGAACATATTGACAGTTGAAGTGGAGAGAAGAAAAAAACCCCAAAATACCTACCAACATTTCCATATTGAGTAAATAGATTGAATGAATGATTTCCCTTTTTACCACCCAACTTTCATCATTCATACCGGTGAGGTGATGATGATGAAACAGCTATAATGCTAGAGGCTTTAAATAACAAAATACCAAAAATAAAGTATCCATCCCCACAATTTAACAAAAAAACCGCTCATGTTAAAAGTTTCATATGAAATCCTGTATTAAGCAAAAACTGGTTAGAATTCATTTTCCAAAAAGGCAAAAATCGAGAAAATAAATCCCCCTTCCATTGCAAAAAAAAAAAAAAAAAAAAAAAACAATATTGTCATGCAATGGCCAACAAATCCAACATAGAATAAAACATCCCGCCACAGGCAACGTGACAGATAGGCGGACAGTCAGTCCCCGAAAAAAAAAATCCCCATTTGTATATACGATTATTGTTAAGTAAAACCACATGACTAACGTATGCTATTTGATAGGAGCAAGAGGAAACGATGATGGCAAGGAAAAAAGAATCCGAAATTTGCAAAAGCTGGTAACCAAACTGTTTTTTACATAATACCTCGCCACATACAAATACAAGTACATACATATATTGATAGGGGGATTTATTGTGATGGGAACCGACATTTTGATGTCGAGGACTATAGTTGTATTTGTAATGGTATAAAGCCACATACATACACACACAAATGGTTTTAGAGTTGTACAAATTTGTTTTCGATTTTCTAACTGATATCATATGCGAATTGGTGGACAAGAATTGATTTTTTTTGCGCTTTCAACGAATTTTCGTGGCTATTAGAAGGGGAAAGTATGTTGAGGTAAGAAGAATTTAGAAAACTGGAAGAAAAAATGATGATAAACATCAATTTTAAGTGGAAACACGTTCCTTAATTGTCCCTAACCATTTCGGTGCTTCTTTTTTGTTTTTGATTTGAAAAATATATTTTTCCGATTTTATATACACTTAAGCCCACCACTATATGAATAATCAAAAGTAATTTTTTAACATTTTGTTTGGAAAAGTGGTTTTTGGACACTATGGACCATATGGCATAGAATGTATTTAAAGAAAAAAAAGACAAAACAAAAATAATCAAGTTTTTAATTCAAATTTATCTTATAGAAGACCAGGAGTCCTTATAGAAGAGGAATAGGTCTTCTTATAGAAGAGCAGGACGAAGAGCAGAAGGTCCCCTCAAGAAGGGCAGGATGTCTTCTCCTTGAAGAGCAAAAGGTCTTCTCATAGAAGAGCAGGACGTATGAAGAGCAGCACGTTTACATATATAAGGGCAGGAGGTCTTCTTATAGAAGAGCAGGTAGTCTTCTTATACAAGAGCAGGAGGTCTTCTCATAGAAGAGTAGAAAATCTTCTCATAGAAGAGCAGCACGTTTGCATATAAAAGGCCAGGAGGTCTTCTTATAGAAGAGAAGACCTCCTCCTCGTCTCATAGAAGAGCAGGACGTATTCTCAAAGAAGAGCAGGACGTTTACATATAGAAGGGCAGGAGTTCTTCTTATAGAAGAGCAGGAGGTCTTCTTATACAAGAACAGGACGTCTTCTCATAGAAGAGCAGCACGTTTGCATATAAAAGGGCAGGAGGTCTTCTTATACAAGAGCAGAAGGTCTGCTCATAGAAGAGCTGGGGACCTTTTTATAGAAAGGCAGGAGCTCATCTCATAGAAGAGCAGGAGACCTTTTTATAAAAAAAACTGATGGTCTCTCATAGAAGAGCAGAAGCCCTTCTTATAGAAAAGTCTTCTCAAAAAAAAATATTTTATTTAATTTCTTGAAAGACATGAGCTTGATGGACGTACGATGCCCTATCCAAAAAAAATATTTCGTCGACGAACCCCTCTCCATTATTTAGTGGGGGCCCCTAAGTAATTACCCTTTAGCAGCTTTCGTAGTGGGTATATAAAATAATTTTTTTCCAAAATCTGAAAATATTTAGAATTTCTTGAAAGACATAGGCTTGATGGACATTCGATGCCCTATCCAGAAAAAAATATTTCGTCGACGAACACTTCCCCATTATTTAGTGGGGGCCCCAAAGTAATTACCCTTTAGCAGCTTTCGTAGTGGGTATATAAAATAATTTTTTTCCAAATTCTGAAAATATTTAGAATTTCTCGAAAGACATGGGCTTGATGGACATGCGATGTCCTATCCAGAAAAAAATATTCCGTCGACGAACCCCTCCCCATTGTTTGCTGGGGGCCCCAAAGTAATTACCCTTTAGCAGCTTTCGTAGTGGGTATATAAAATAATTTTTTTTCCAAAATCTAAAAATATTTAGAATTTCTTGAAAGACATGGGCGTGATGGACATTCGATGACCTATCCAGAAAGAAATATTCCGTTCACGAACCCCTCCCCATTGTTTGCTGAGGGGCCCCAAAGTAATTACTCTTTAGCAGCTTTCGTAGTGGGTATATAAAATAATTTTTTTTTTCCAAAAAATTAAAATGTTAAGAATTTCTTGAAAGACTTGGACTTGATGGTCATTCGATGCTCTATCCAGAAAAAAAAATATTCCGTCGACGAACCCCTCCCTATTATTTAGTGGGGGCCCCTTTAGCAGCTTTCGTAGTGGGTATATAAAATAATTTTTTCCATTTTTTTTTTTTTTGACACGTATATAATTATTTAATCGTTTAAACAAACCTCATTAATATAATAAAACTGTATGCTAAATACATATTTACAGTTTCCTTTAATTCAGTTAAATATTGTTCAATTATTATAAAGACATTAATAGTTTCATTCTTAAATTAAATTTTGTCATTAAATTCCAATTTAAATTTAGCCCTAGAAGTGATCTGTACAATGCGCTGTTTTTGGTTCGTGTCTTTGCTAAAATTAAATTTTCCAATTTGAATTCCAATTTATCTTCAGACACAGAAGCTTAAGTTAAGCGCTGTAGGGATATCGTTTTGAAATGTTCATTTTTTTTGTGGGAAATCCATGCTTTTTGACATGTATGCCCGAAAGCTCTGAGAAACAATGCATTCACTGGTACTAAAAGTATTCCAAAATTTATATTGTATGTTTTTGGTCCTTCGAACATAATTCAGGATTAAAGCTTAGCATCTAAATTTAAAAGTAACGCTATCAGGAATACTTTATTTTTTGTTTGTTTTATTTATTGTTGAAGATTCAATCTCATTTGATTGCTTGAGTTGGAGTATTCCCCCCAATGGCTCAACTTCATTTATTACCCTCTATTACAAGGAGTAATGTCTTTCAAAACGAACTGACAGTGTTGCAAAATTTTACTGATCGCTACCAATATCATGATTTCATCCCGGCGAAGGGAACTATTAATTGGCTTCTCAATTTTTGAAATGATGCCTTTTTAGCGAAATACCGATCTCTTAAGTGTTTAGTATTCCCATATGAATGAGAATCACACTCACTTCTCGGCTTTTCCAAAGAAACACCAAAATCAAAATATTCTGCAACATGTCAGCACGTATCAACTAAGAATTTATCGAATTCTGTGAGTTGAAAAGAACATCACCATAGTTGCCTGTGAGTTTGTTGTTGGAATTTTGTTTTAAACAAAGTTCCCCTGCGCGTGCCTCCGCTGTTTTTGTTTGTTTTGTTTATTGTTGAAGATTCAATCTCATTTGATTGCTTGAGTTGGAGTATTCCCCCAATGACTCAACTTCATTTATTACAGAGGGAATACTAACCACTTAAAGAGTTCAGTTTTTCGCTAAAAAGGCATCATTTCAAAAACTGAGAATCCAATTGATAATTCCCTTCGGCGGGATGAAATAAAGATATTGGTAGCGATCGGTAAAATTTTGAAACACTGTCAGTTCGTTTTGAAAAACATTACTCTCTGTAATAGAGGGTAATAAACGAAGTTGAGCCATTGGGGGAATATTCCAACTCAAACAATCAAAAACATGAATACTTTATTTCAATACACAATGTAATAATTAAATTAATTGATTAATCATAAACCCATTTACTCATAAATAACTACATATTGCCCTATATTATCAAATTCTCCAAATATTTGTAAATTTCCTGTACCAATTATCATACCAATCCCTTTTAACCTCTGTTACTAACTCTCTACCACAGACATTTAATTGAAATCACTATTGGCCTGAACATACAGACAGACCTAAAAGGACAATACTCAAAAATTGTGGCACTTTCGAATAGACAATATCATAAATTTGCACATTTATAGATTGGGCTTTAGAGTGTTGGTAAAACATTTTGGACATGTGTATGTATATCTGTGGTAAAAATCAATAAAACGAATATTGATTTTGGCAAAAAATAATTAATGGAATATGTCTGTAATAAATTTCGATTAGACACTAGATACTAAACCAAAAGTTGGGATAGACATTTTCCAATATGGAATGAAATTATGAGGTTAAATTTTACACATGACAAAGTGATTTTAAAGTGAGGTATAGAATTGAATTTAATAATAAAGAAATACTGAAATATTTGCTATATCGTCGGTGTCATGCTAAAGTGTTTCATACGCCATTTTTGATTTTTTGAGATAAAGGTGGTTTTCAGGGTTTTCGCGTTTGCTCTTTCAGAATTTTTGATTTTTCCTATCTGCTCTAGTTTCCGAGATATCCACCTTTCGGTCCGAAAGCTTAAGTTCATTTCAGGTGTGAAATCAATATTTTAATTTAAAAATATATTTCAAAAATCAGAACTTTAATTTTTGATTTAGAAGGTTTGAATTTATTGCGGCAAAGATGGGGAAATAAGTGGGGATATGGAAAAATTAGACAAAAATTCTATTTTTAAAAATTTCTCTATAACTTTTTTATTCCAACAGATATGTCTCTAACTTTTTGCAAAGATGTTCTATATACTATTACTAATACATCTTGTGAAAAATATAAATATTTTCTTCAGTCAGCTCCAAGCATCAAAACGGGAAAAATGCGTATTGAACACTTAAGCATGACTCCGACGATATGTATTTTAATTCAACATTATATTACATACTAGCAAAATGCCCGCTACTTCGTATGCGGAAAGGAAGGATATACAAATAAACAATATTTAATATGAAAATGGTGAACACTAAAAATTTTGATGTACACATACCTATTTTAGTTGATATTTAATTTCATTTAAATACCGCTCGAATTTCCAAAAAGAAATACCTTATCGCATCCTACACGTCAACACTTTAAATTCCAGTTCACGTTTCACAACGGTATGGGTAGTTTATAAATTGTATCCACGTTTTCCAACCTAAGTAGTTGTAATTTCGGAATTTGTGATATCAAAATGTATTTCCGTATTTCCAACACAAGCTCAATATCTAAACACTAACACAGAACCTAATACAAAAATTCTAAATTCCAGCCATTTCCCTTTATGCAACACCGAAACGGTACCAAATTTAGTACTTAAAATAGGTAATAGTTTCAAAAATTATCAAAAACATACCAAATTTAGTATCATTTAATACTTTTCGTACGAAAGTACGAATTTTAATGACTCCACTCTGGCAGTAATCTTAATTCTATATTTCAGGATTTTAGCTCGATGCGTTCACCAAATCCAAATTTTATCACATTAAGTACAATTTAGTTCTTTTCGTAAATATAAGGCTACTTAAATCGTCCACTCCAACATTAATCTTAATTCCAAATTTCAATACCATTTAGTACTTTTTCGTTAACTAATAGTAGGTATTTCCAATATCATTTCAGCCATCAACGACCCTCATACCAAATTTCAAAATTTGTACGCATTAAAAAAACTCCTTATATTATCGTTCATGCAATAACAAAATCGTACCAAATTTAGTACTTTTCATACACCTGGGTATAACTTCAAAAAATTACATTCTTATATCAACCATTTATACCAACCGAGATTCTATTTTCCAGCTCTATCAGTTCCCCCAAACTCAATTATAGTAATTTACATATAAATTCATAATAACGATTTTCCGAAACCTCCTCCTAAAATTTCAAAAATTCCTGCTAACCCCTTTACACAATAACAAATTATTTCAAATTCTGTACCATTTAGCACTTTTTATAGAATGCATTTCACAAACCATCTCCATAACTTAACCCCACATACCAACTGTGACTCTAAGAACAAATTTTAGAATTCCCCCCGTTCCTACACCCGATACAACATTTAATACTTTCCTAAATATACCAACGTTACACACCAATACTCACTCTAACTCTAAAAATGCAGATTCCAGCTCTGTCCCTACACCCAACAAAAAATTGAGTACCATGGTGCGTATTTTGACAACCACATCTTTCAACCCTACACTGACGATTATACACAATAACAATAAAATCTTAATTCCAAATCTCAGGATTCCAGCAGTACCTGTTCGTCCAATATCAAATTGTACCAAACTTAGTTCCATTTAGTACTCTTCGTACCCATAAGTACGATTTTTCAAAACTACCTCAATTCTTCACTTTAACAATAATTTTAATTCCTAATGTCAGGATTCCAGGTTTAACCGTTTAACCAAGTCTAAATTAAACGAAATTTAATACTTTTCGCACCCATAAGGACGAATTTCCAAAATTTCCTCAATCCTACACTCCAACTGTAATCTAAATTCCAAATTTCAGCGCTATCCTTTCACCCAAATTTAATTGTATGAAATGTGGCGCCATTTAGTACTTTCCATACCCATAACTACGAATTTCCAAAACTACCTCAATCCTACACTCCAACAGTAATCTCAATTCCAAATTTCAGGATTCCAGCGCTATCCGTTCACCCAAATCCAATTTGTACCAAATTTAATACCATTTAGTGCTTTTCATACCCATAAGTATAATTTTCCCAAACTTACTCAATCCTACAGTCCAACAGTAATCTTAATTCAAAATTTCAGGACTCCAGCTCTATCCGTTTATCCAAATCTAAATTGCACCAAATTTAGTACCATTTTGTACTTTTCGTACCCATAAGTACGAATTTCCAAAACTACTTCAATCCTACAGTCCAAGAGTAATCTTAATTTCAGGATTTCATTTCTATCCGTTCACCCGAATCGTAATTGTTCAAAATTTAGTACCACTTAAAACTTTCCGTACCCATAAGTATGAATTTTCATCCTCCATAATTACGTATTTCCAAATCTTTTTCAATCCTGCACTCCAACAGTAACCTTAACTCCAAATTTCAGGTTTCCAAGCCTATCCGTTCAATCACTTCCTAATTGTACCAACTTTAGTACCATTTAGTACTTTCTGTACCCATAACTACGAATTTCCAAAACTACCTCAATCCTACACTCCAACAGTAATCTTAATTCCAAATTTCAGGATTCCAGCCCTATCCGTTCACCCAAATCCAAACTGTACCAAATTTAGTACCATTTAGTAGTGTTCGTACCCATAATTACGAATTTCCAAACCTTCTTCAATCGTACACTCCAACAGTAATCTTAATTCTAAATTTCAGGATTCCAGCACTATCCGTTCATCTAAATCTAAATTGTACCAAATTTAGTACTTTTCGTACCCTTACGTACGAATTCTCAAAACTTCCTCAATCCTACACTCCAACAGTAACCTTAATTCCAAATTTCAGGTTTCTAGCTCTATCCGTTCACCCAAATCCAAGTTGTACTAAATTTAGTACCATTTAGTACATTTCGTATACATAAGTACGAATTTCCAAAACTACCCCCATATCTCAATCCAATACTCCGTCAGTAATCTTAATTCCAAATTTCAGGTTTCCAGCTTTATCCTATCACCCAAATCCAAATTATACTAAATTTAGTACCATTTAGTACTTTTCGACACATGAGTACTAATTTCACAAACCATTTCCTTTTATAATCACCACTTCCCAACCTTCATTTCCATACCAAATTCCAAGTTTCTAGTTAAATCCGTTCAAAATATACAATTGGTACTAAATTTAGTACTTTTCGTACACTTAGAGGTCGTATTTCCAAAAACCCTCTCGTACATCTTTCTAACTATCCATCATTGATATTCGTTCCAAATTTTAGCACTCTAGCTCTTGCCATTTGCCTAATACAATGGGTACCATATTTAGTACCTTTTAGTACTTTTCGTGCCCTTCTAAGACGAATTTCCAAAAACCAAGCCTTATCTCACACCTACACACCGACAGCAACCCACAGTCAAAATTTCAGCTTTCTAGTTTCAGCGGTTTCGTCTGGGCGATGATATACATGTCACTCACTCACTCACTCACTCACTTATCACTAAGCTCTTTTATATATATAGATTATAATTTCCGGATTCCAGCGCTATCTCTCCATACAAATGTAATTTATACCAAATTTAGTATTTTCCGTACTTATAAGTCCGAATTTCAGAATTACCTCAATCCTACACTTCAAAATTAGTTTTAATTCCAAATTTCAGTATTCCATCTCTATGCGTTCACTCACATCCAAATTGTACCAAATTTAGTACTTTTCGTACCCATAAGTACGAATTTCCAAAACTTCCTCAATCCTACACTCCAACAGTAACCTTAATTCGAAATTTCAGGATTCCAACTCTATCCGTTCACCCAAATATAAATTGTACCATATTTAGTACTTTCCGCTCCCATAAGTATGAATTTCCAAAACTACCTCAATCCTACACTCCATCAGTAACCCTAATTCGAAATTATAGGATTCCAACTCTATCCGTTGAACTAAATTTAAATTGTACCAAATTTAGTACTATTTAGTACTTTCCGTACCCATAAGTATAAATTTCCAAGACTAACTCAATCCTACACTCCAAAAGTAATTTAATTCCAAATTTCTGGATTCCAGCTCTATTCGTTCACCCAAATTCAATTTGTACCAAATTTAGTACATTTAGTACTTTCCGTTCCCATAACTATGAATTTCCAAAACTACCTCAATCGTACACTCCATCAGTAACCTTAATTCGAAATTTCAGGTTTCCATGTCTATCTAAATCCAAATTGTACCAAATTTGGTACCATTTAGTAATTTTCGTACACATAAGTATGAATTTTCCAAAACTACCTCAATACTACACTCCATAAGTAATCTTATTTCCAAATTTCAGGCTTCCAACTCTATCCGTTCACCCAAATATAAATTGTACCAAATTTAGTACATTTAGTACTTTCCGTTCCCTTAAGTATGAATTTTCAAAACTACCTCAATCCTACACCCCATCAGTAACCTTAATTCGAAATTTCAGGATTCCAACTCTAGCCGTTCAACTAAATTTAAATTGTACCAAATTTAGTACCATTTAGTATTTTCCGTACCCATAAGTATACATTTCCAAGACTAACTCAATCATACACTACAAAAGTAATTAAATTCCAAATTTCAGGATTCCAGCTCTATCCGTTCACCCAAATTCAATTTGTACCAAATTTAGTACCGTTTACTACTTTTCGTACCCATAAGTAAGAATTTCCAAAACTACCTCAATCCTTCACTCCATCAGTAATCTTAATTCCAAATTTCAGGTTTCCATGTCTATATAAATCCGAATTGTACCAAATTAGGTACAATTTAGTACTTTTCCTACACATAAGCATGAATTTCCAAAAGTACACCCATATCTCAATCGTACGCTTCAATGGTAATCTAAATTCCAAATTTCATGTTTTCAGCTCAATCCGTTCAACCAAATTCAAATTGTACCAAATTTAGTACCATTTAGTACTACTCGTACACATAAGTACGAACTTCAAAAATAATTTCCTTATATCAACACCACTTCCCAACCTTGATTTCCATACCAAATATGAACATTGTAGCTATATCCGCTCAAAATATACAATTGGTACCAAATTTAGTAACTTTTCGTACACTTATAAGTCGAATTTCCAATAACCCTTTGGTACATCTTTCTAAATCTCCATCAGTTACCCTCATTCCAAATTTCAGAATTCTAGCTCTTCCCGTTTGCGTAATACAAAGGGTACCATATTTAGTACCTTTTAGTACTTTTCGTACCCTTCTAGGTCGAATTTCCAAAAACCCAGCCTTATCTCACCCCTACACACCGACACCAACCCACAGTCAAAATTTCAGCTTTCTAGCTTCAGCGGTTTCGTCTGGGCGATGATCTGTCACTCACTCACTCACTCACTCACTTATCACTAAGCTCTTTTATATAATAAGATATTCTATTTTATTTTTTACATTTTATATTCTTCTGGGTGACGTAGGGGATGAGAGATACCAAGGAACGATCCTGACCTGACACTGACCTCCCCGTGGTGTCACCTGGGATAGCTGCCTTTAACATCCCTTAAAGGTAGTGAGCTAACATTTGCCGCGCGTTCACCCTTAAGAACGTTAGAAAAAAACCTAGAAAAAACAGCCTACTATGAAAAAACGAAAGAAAAGAAACACAAATCCCTCTAAAGTTTACAAACCCCGCAAACGTTTTAAGGACCATGATCTGCGAATCTGCACCTGAAATGTTCGCACTCTTTATAGAGAAGGTGCAGTTTACCCATTGACAGACGTACTTGAAAAGTACAAGGCCGACATTACTGCCACACAGGAAGTACGATGGAATGGGAAAGGCGTCACAACAACACCTAAAGGTGACGCACTGTATTATAGCTGCCATGATATAAAGCATGAGTTTGGTTGCGGATTTGTAGTTGGTCGGAGGTTAAAACACATGGTCTCCAGCTTCACCCCAGTGAATGAAAGACTCTCTGCAATTCGATGAAAAGCAAAATTCTTCAACATTAGCTTTATTTGCTCTCATGCTCCCACTGAAGACAAGGACGAACAGACCAAAGATATATTTTTTGAGCGCTTAGAAGAAACATATGACCATTGTCCTGCCCATAAAATTAAAATTATTTTTTTTTTTATTTTAATGCCAAAATTGGAAAGGAAAATATCTTTGGCCCAACAGTAGGAAAATTCAGACTCCACAATGAAACATCTGACAATGGTTTGAGGCTGATAGACTTGGCAGCGGCAAAAAACATGGTAGTTAGCAGCACCAGATTTAAACATCTCGACATCCATAAGTGCACCTGGTTGTCCCCAGATCAGAAAACAAGAAATCAAATTGATCACGTTGTGATAGATGGAAGACATTCATCGAGCGTGTTGGATGTGCTTTCGTTTGACCTTGTTGCAGCAAAGGTACGCAACCGGTTAAACGTAGCAAACAAAGTACGAACAGACACAACACGAAAGCTAGACATTGGTAAGCTGCAATCACAACAGTAGTGGAATTCTGTAACTGATTTTTTGAGTTACCGACAGAAATCGGTAACATTAAAACGCAAAATTATGAATAAAAAGTACCAATAAAAGTTGACAACACTGTTGCTATCAGTAGGATTTATCAACACCTTTAGTTTGGTTGTTAACTTACCGAAAAATTTCGTTAATTACCGAAATTATAAGCATTTTAATATTACCGATATTTGTCGGTAACCCGAAAAATGAAATACAGAATTCCACTACAGAGAGCCACAGCATATTCCACACAACTAGCCCAATTACTTAATCAAAGCACTCCTCATCCCGATAACATATCAGAGCAATGGCAAAGCATTGCCCACACCTTGCAAACATTCGCAAAATCCACACTTGGATACCAGAGACCACCACCAAGGAATCCATAGTATGACCAGGAGTGTCGTGCTGCTAACGAAGAGAAAAATGCGGCATATAGGGCTACTTTACAATACGTAACAACGCGTAGCGCACGAGAGAGGTATCGAGAAAATAAAGAGAGGAGAAACGTCTTTTCCGCAGGAAAAAGAGAGAGATGAAAAAGCGGGAGTGTGAAAAAAGTAATATGTACAGGAGCCAGAATGAAGTCCGAAAATTCGACCAAAGACTGAAGCATCAAACTGATGGCTTTGGTACAGGCACCTCTTCCTGTAGAGACCAGCAAGGTAATTTGGTAACTAATACAGATAGTGTGTTCAGGATATGGAAAGAACATTTCTCAGACCTGTTGGTATCCAATAGGAGCGAAAAAGACGAAGATACCACAGATCCAATTCCAGAAGATGGTATTGAATGTACACCGCCCAGCCAAGATGAGGTAAAGACAGCAATAAACCGTCTGAAGAATAATAAGGCAGCAGGAGCCGATGGCTTACTAGCTGAGCTGTTCAAAACCGGAGGCGACTCGCTGATAAGGTGTATTCATCAGCTAGTTAGCACCATCTGGCAGGAAGAGGGAGTACCCGACAGTTGGAACATGAGTATCCTGTACCCCGTCCACAAGAAAGGAGATACGACTGTATACTCTAATTGTAGGGGCATAAGTCTACTTCCGATTGCTTACAAGATCGTGTCAGGGATATTGTGCGAACTACCAAAGCCTATGGTCAACGAGATAATTGGGCCATACTAATGCGGCTTTAGACGTGGCAAGTCCACCATTGACCAGATATTTACCCTGTGGCAAATCCTGGAGAAGACCCAAGAGATGCAGATCGACACCTACCACCTTTTGTCGATTATAAAGCAGCCTTTGACATCCCGCTGCGTTCAAAGGTATTCCAAGCCATGTCTGAATTTGGTATCCCCGCAAAGCTCATCCGGCTGTGACACGAGATCCTCAGTTTAAATTGGAAAGAATCTCTCCGAAGAATTTTGTACCAAAAGAGGTTTCAGACAAGGAGACAACCTTTCGTGTGACCTTTTCAACATCCTGCTAGAAAGGTTATACGAGAGGCAAACGTCAAAAGAAGTGGCACAATCTACACCAATAGCCACATGTTACTTGCGCATGCTGATGATATAGACATTATGGGACGATCAGTAAAAAAAGTAACTGAAAGGTATCAGTTGAAGGCCGAAGGAGAATCTGCTAAAGTGGGTCTGGCGGTAAACGGAGGGAAGAAAAAATTGATGGTGTCGACGTGCAATGCGTCCATTGCGCTCGGACCAACTGTTGAAGTTGGTCCCTATAAATTTGATGTAGTAAAAGACTTCGTCTACCTCTGCACCGCCGTAAACACAACAAACGACATCAGTTGTGAAATAAAAAGAATAATTGTATTCGCCACAGCCACATCTCGTCAAACAAAAATAACGCTTTACAAAACACTGACATTACCCGTGCTGATGTATGGTTCCGAAGCCTGGGTACTTGCGCAAGCAGACATGGCACTGCTTGGTGTGTTTGAGGAAAAATTCTTCGAAAGATCTACGGACCAATCTGCGTTGACGGTGAATATCGACGTCGCATGAACCACAACGACATCCATATAGTTAAACGTATAGAGATGCAACGATTGCTAGGCCATATCATAAGAATGAGCGATGATGAACCCGCTAATAAGCCGTATAAATATGGGCCGCTTGGAGGTGCCCGCAGAATTGGTAGGCCAAGGAATAGATGGCGCAAACAAGTGGATGAAGAGATGAAAAGACGCGGTATTCCAAAAAGCGAAGCAATAAACAGAGAGAAATGGAAATCTTTTCTTAGTTCGGAACAAATGTTCTGTAATGGGCCAGGTAAGTAAATATGTATTTTATATTCTTTATTTTATATTTCATATTTTATTTTTTATACTTTATAATTTGTAATATATATTTAATATTTTATATTCTATATTTTATATTTTTATACCCTCAGCCTTTAGGCTATGGAGGGTATATACACTTTGATACGATGAAAATGTGCCTCATCGAAATAATGGTTTTAGACCCCAAGTATGTTTGGACGAAATGTGTTTCAGACAATTTGGAGTCGATCTAGCCATGTCCGTCCGTCTGTCTGTCTGTCTGTCCTGCTGGCTGGAGCGCACGATAACTCTCGAACGGATGAACCGATTCGGTTCAAATTTTGGCTTTCGTAATATTTTGCCCAAACTTAGTTTAAGTTCGAAGATGGGCTATATCGGTCCACTCCTTCCGGTACCTCCCCCACAAAAGTTCGAAAATGTTCGGAAAGTTTGTGCGCACGATAACTCTTGAAGGGAGTGACCGATTTGGTCCATACTTTGTATAGCGTAAACTTTCTACCAGGGTAATATGAGGTTCCAATATGGTCTCAATAGGTCCACTCCTTCGGGTACCTCCCACACAAAATTTCGGAAAAGTTCAGTTTAGGGCCATCTATCGAATCGCTTTGATTTTTGGTTTAGAAACTTGTATTCACTGCCCTCCATACGACGGTACAAGTACCATCAGGGGCAAGTCCATACTTCCTGAGAATATAGCATGAAAGTTGCAAAAAACCCCTATGACACCGTGTGAGGGGTTGGTGCTCAAGATAACTCTCGAACGGATCTGCCGATTCGGTCCAAAATATGGCCTTAGTAATATTTTGTCCAAACATAGTTTAAGTTTGAAGATAAGCCACATCGGTCCACTCCTTCAGGTACCTCCCCCACAAAAGTTCAAAAATGTTCGGAAAAATTGTTCGTACGGTAACTATTGAAGGGAGTGGCCGAATTGGTCGATACTTTACACATCCTAATATATCTACCAGATATGGATCAGGTTTAAATATGGACTATATTTGTCTACTCCATCCGGTACCTCCCACACAAAATTTCGGATAAGTTCACTTTAAGACCTCATATCGAATCACTTTGATTTTTGTTGAAGCAACTTGCATTCGCTGCCTCAATTACGAAGGGAAGAGCTTTTTTAGGGGCAAGTCCATACTTCTTGAGCAAACAGCCCGAAGAGTGTAAAAACCCCCCTACGGCACCATATGTAGTGGCTGGAGATCCACTTCCATAACGGTCAATGTCGATCCATTCCTTTTAGTATCTCCTCCGCATAACTTTTGATATTTAATCCTAATCAACTTTTTTGTCGGTTCAAACGCCCAAAATTTTTAAAACCCACTAAATACATACGTGTTTTGGGAAAAAATTGTTTCAATATACACAGGCTGAGGGTATATCTCTGTCGGCAAAGCCGACTGATACTTTTTTACTTGTTTATTTTATATTTAATATTTTAATTTTATATTTTATATTTTTATATACTATGTAGAGCATTTAAAATTTAGTCTATGTTTATTTATTGCATACTTTCTTGATATCATATTTTCATCATTTTAAAACCTACTTTTAGTTATAAATTTCTGCCAAAAGTAATTTGGGCCACAAATCTGATAAGTGTTTTTCCATAACTCTTGGCATCTTAAAACTTTTGAGACATACTTGTTAAGTTGTGCAGTAGTAACCCACTTTAGATGAAATACAACCACAAACTGTTAAGAATTGTTACCTCCCAATAACCGATACAGCATTTGCAATGTCTGCATCAATAAAAGTGAATAAGCCCATGGTAAAATACAAAACAATTATGTGGCAGTAAATTGAAATGTTGTGGCATAAACGAAAATGAATTCGACTAAAACAAATAAAAATTAAATATTTAAATACAACGCTTGCTCTAGGTATGTAATGTTGTGAAAATGACTAAACGAGTCCTAGCAAAGAAACATCGATAGAAATCGCAGATGAAGGAGATTTCCTCATAACTAAATGTAAGCTCCAATAGAACAGAAGGCATTGGCGCTTTGATTTCTTCTCTTTGTTCGACTTTATTTATTTTGGTCAGTATAACACAATACCATTGCATATTTTCAGGAGCATTTCCATGCAGTCATACGGTTTCCAACACACTTGGAAAATTAATAAATTTTAATTAAAATATTTGTTCCCACCCTGAAGCATCAGATCAAGTTTTTTTTTTCAATTACGTTAAACAACAACTTCAAATGCATTGATATTGAGAGTGAAAAAAATCTTTCCAGCTCGATGTCACATATTAAGCACTTTTTCAAGTACATTGACAAACAATACTTTAATTTCATTTGAGACTAAGTCTCAAATGTTTCCAAAGAATGTTCAGCTTTTAATTTCAGTAGCAAACAAATTCCACAAAATTCTCAAGAACTTCTTGATAACAACAAAAAATCTTTAGTTACGAAAAAATCTAGCAAAGTATGGCATGTGGTGCAGTAATAAAAATCTGCAGAAATTCCACACCTTGGCTTTGGCAAATTTATTTTGTGGTGTTTTTTGTGATTTTTTTTTTCTAAAAGCACCTTTACCATTTTTTTACTTTTTTAGTTTTTTGTCGGGGGTAAGCTTTCTCTGTGATTTGTTTGCTTTTAAGTCTGTTACGCTGTACTTTATCCAATAGGATTATTTAAAGCCATTTTTTCAATTTGGCACGTTGACAGGTTTTTGTTTTTTGGGTTTAGACGTTGTGCTTTTTTTTGCATAAAGAAAATCAAATCCGCTTCAAATAATTGCGTTAGGGGTATACTTTAAGGCTCTGGTGTTTGTTTTGGTCTTAAAACTGCTGTAATAACAAATCTTAAAAAGCATAAGGAGACGGATGAAGTTGAGGAAGAAAAACAATTTTCACACCACCACCACCCTGTGGTTTAAGTGCTGGAAATAAAGAAAAATTGCCAGACTTCAATTGTTTTCTTTGCTAGCGCTGTCGCTGCTGCAGCTTAAGATTGGTGAAGGGTAAAATATCACGTTCTGTGGTATTATTTTCTGGCTATACCCTTGTTCTATACTGGAAATGGATTCATAATGAAACTGTGGTGTCACATACACACAACTATATATAATAGGTGTTGATGTAAATTCACACTTAGCTAATACAATTTAGATGGATTTTTGTTTTTCTAAATCTTAATACCTAGAAATAATAATTGAAATTTATTTTTCTGTTAACTAAAAGGTAAATGAAATCAATGTCAAAGTGGAAAAAATCTCCAAATCATTGCTAATGATAATTTATGTTAAGACTTTCCGAAGCCTAAACGTTTGCATTAATGTGAAAGACACCCCTAAAAATATATGCAAACGTTTTTAGTATGAAATATGTTTCTCCTGAAAATATGCATTAATTTTTTGGTGTAATGAAAAATGCCTTAATTTATTATTATTATTGGATTTGTTATTCAATAGTAAATAATAATATTGTTTTAAACACTTTTTGGAGTAATAAGAAGGTAACAACAATGCCATGCCTGAGGGCTGACTTGTATTTATGTAAATCTTATTACATGAATGAATTAATGTATTCAGAAAAAATGTCAAAAACGGGTTATGCTCATTACATACCGCAGTAAAGTAGGGAAATTAATGCCTTACGCCGTATACATTTTGGAGGAAATTTTTTTAAGAACTATAGAATATTAGATTTTTACAGACAGAATAAAATAAGTAATACTCGAATTTATAGAACTTATCAAAGTGAAAAAGTCTATATCTATGAAAAGTATTAGTAGCATTACTACTAAAATTTCTACTGATCTTCTGTAATAAACCTTCTATTGATATTTTTAGGGAAACGTGGCAACAAAGTTCGAATCAGAAGACCAACTGTAGTGCGATTCTCTAACTCATTTTCTGAGTTGCCGACAAAAATCGGTATTGAACTCATTCCAAAAAATCCAAAAGATTAGCACATATCGTTTAAACGACAGGAACATGTTGAACATTTTTTAACATTTTATTATGAATGACATTTAAAATTATTATTCGGAAACGAGTCGGAGTAGAAAAAATATTGGGCTGGAGCCAGAGTCTAAGTTGTATTTATTACTCGCTGGTGATTAATTTATTTTCAAAATATCATTAATATTTTTCTTCGCAAAAATATTTTTTTCGCAAATAAAAAAAAAACAGTATCATTGAATATTCACATTATGTGCAAGGAATTCGAGGTTTTAAGATTTTGCTGTAATTGAAAAAAATCATGTATTCAGATCTCTTAACAAATTTATGTTTTCTGGCCTCAGTTTCCAAGTTATATTAAGTGCAGATAATTCTGACATAACTCTGATAAAAATCTGAACTATGCTTTGATAAGTGTATAAATTTATAAACAAGTAAAAAAGTGTCAGTCGGCTTTGCCGACAGAGGTATACCCTCAGCCAATGTGAATTGAAACTTTCATCTACGGACAGATAGAATGTATTTAGCGTCTCTTTAGAATTTTGTGGCCCTTTTCCAACACTTGAACTTGCCGGCAAAAATGTGGATAAGGAATTAACACAAATGTTGAACTTTTGTGGGGGAGGTACCCTTAGGGAGGACCGATATGGGCCATTTTAGAAGTTAAACTAAATTTTGACAAAATATTAGGAGATCCAAAGTTCGGACCAAATTGGTTGCACCATTCAAGTGATATCGTCCTAACATTTTAGTGACATTTTTTAAATATTGGGGAGAAGTACCGGAAGTTAGGGACCGGTTTTGCCCCATGAAACTAAGTTTGGATAAAACTTAAATTTTGCACCAAATAGTTAGAACAGTTCGAGAGCCACATATGGTGACATAGGGCTGTTTACACCTTTCCCAAGAAATATGGACTTGCTCCTGAAAAAACTTTTACCGTCGTAATGGAGGTAGCGAATGCAAATCGCTTCAACAAAAATCAAAGTGATTCTCGAATCAGGTCTTAACCTGAAATTATCCGAAATTTTGTGTAGGAGGTCCCCCAAGGAGTGCACAAATATAGTCCATATTTGAACCTGATCTATATCTGGTAGATATATTAGGATGTGCAGAGTATAGATTACATCAGTCACTCCCTTCCGAAGATTTTTGAATTTTTGTGAGGGAGGTACCTGAAGATGTGGAACGATGTGGCTTATCTTCAAACTTAAAATATGTTTAGACAAAATATTACTAAGGCAAAGTTTTGGACCGAATCGGCAGCTCCGTTCGAGAGTTATCTTGCGCTCCAACCACCTCACACGGTGTCATAGGGGGTTTTTTTGCAACTTTCAGGCTATTTACTCGGGAAGTATGTACTTGCCCCTAATGAAACTTGTACCGTCGTATGGAGGGCAGTGAATACAAGTTCCTAAAACAAAAATGAGAGCGATTCGAAAGATGGCCCTAAACTGAACTTTTCCGAAATTTTGTGTGGGAGGTACCCGAAGGAGTGGACCGATTGAGTCTATATTGAAACATTATCTAAGTCTGTAACACATTTTACAATGGGCAAATTATGGACCAAATCGGGTACTCCCTTCAAGAGTTATCGTGCGCACAAATTTTCCGAACATTTTCGATGTTTTGTGGGGGAGGTATCGGAAGGAGTGGACCGATATAGCCCATCTTCGAACTGTAACTAAGTTTGGCCAAAATATTACGAAAGCCAAAACTTGAAACGGATCGGTTCATCCGTTCGAGAGATATCGTGCGCTCCAGCCAGCCAGACAGACAGACGGACGGACATTGCTAAATCGACTCCAAATTGTCTGAAACGGATTTCGTCCAAACATACTTGGGGTCTAAAACCATTATTTCGATGAGGCACATTTTTGCCCGTATGAAAGTGTATATACCCTTGGTAGCATAAATGCTGAGGGTATAAAAAGTATCAGTCAGATTGGCGTCATCAGCCTGTATGAAGTGAAATGGATCCAATATCGGCTACAAAACAAAAATTTGTTTCCCCAAACGTTATGTATTTAGGGGATTTCAGAATTAAGTGCCGAAAAATATGGAATTTGTTTAAAGCTCAACAATTTTACGGAGGATGTAGCTAAAGGAATGGACCGAAATAATCCATTGTTTAAGTCGATCTTATTTTAGGAGTTCACAAGGAGTAGCATCCGTAAAAATTTCCAAAGGATCCTCGAACAGACCATAAACTGCACTTACACAAAAATGTTGAAATTCTGTGCGGTAGGTACCCTAGGGAATGTACCGATATGGCCCATTTTCAAATTTATACTAAGTTTGGTCAAAATATTACGATCCAACGTTTGGACCAATTCGCTTGCGCAGTTTAAAAGATATCGCACGTACCACTTTAGCAAAAAAATTTTTTTGAACTTTTGTGGGGGAGGTTCCTGATGGAGTGGACCGATTAAAACAATCTTCCAACATTATCTAAGATTCGCAAAAATAATACGATATTCAAAGTTAGGACCAATGTAGTATCCACATTGTGGCCGTAGGGTTTTTTACAGCATTCGGGGCATTTTCTCAGGAAGTATAAAAAATAAGGAAATTACAATGGATTGTCCATACATTGCGGAAAGAACAGGATCAGATATGCCACCAAGCCCCAAAATGGAATGGAAGTGTCGGCCAAGGACCACTTGGAAGAGAAGTCTGATGGAATAAGTAGAGAGTAGCGGCACAAGCTGAAATGAAATAAAGCGTATTGCGAATTATCCAATATGCTCTTCAAGAAATAAAGAGATGGACTTGCCTATGAAAAAACTTGTAACGTCGAATTGGGGGCAGGAAATACAAGATGTTGCAAAAAAAATCTATGCGATTAGAGAGCAGGCTTCAAATATAATCGAATCTGATCTATGTATGTCATGGTTACTCCCATCAAAAGTTATCAAGAGGACCATTTTATCGAAACTTCTTGAACTTCTGTGGGGGAGATAGGTACCCGATGAAGTGGACAAATAAAATTTTGGACCAAATCAGTTGATCCGTTTGAGAGTTATTGTGCATCCATCCATCCAACCAGACAGACGGACATTGCTAAATCGCATCGAAATTATCATACATTGGGTCTAAAATAAATACTCCGATGACTCACATTTTGGTGTATGAAAGCACATTTGGTTGTACAACTGTGGACGTTCCGAATACACTGTACAACAAAATTGATTTTTTTAAATTACAAGAAACCCCGCACAGATTATGAAAGAGGGCCGAAAAAAAGAAGACAGGTGTATCGGCGTTTTGAAAGTTTAAGTCGGGAAGTAACCTAAATAGGCGTGGCAAGTTCCGCTCATTTCTACAGGTTTTGAAATATTCGACATCTGATTCCTTGGAATCCTTGCATTTTAGGTATAAAGTGTCTTTGGTAATATTACTGACAGCAATGCGGCGTATCTTTTTATGAAAAAAATTAACCCGTTTGCGAGTCACTAAACGGGTCTTTTTAGTAATTTTTTTTCAAAAACGTTTAAAAATTCCTTTAAAATGGGATATGAGATCAAAATATTCTACAAAATTATTTGTTATAAAATTTCACTATAGGTCCCTGAATACACCACAACTCTAAATCGTATCTAAACGCCAGGAATCTGCCAAAAGTAAAATCACGTTTTGGGGTTAATGTAGTACTTTATCTGAATTTATTAAGTTTTGTCCCACCAAACTTCATTCTAGATAGAAGACGTCAAAGACAAAAATATCCTCCATCAAATTTCAATATATGTCGCCAAATAAATGAAATATGTATTTACAGTATATATATTAAAAAAACATCAAACAAAATATATTTTGTGACCGCAGATAACGAAAATGTGAATAAAAACGGTAGAATGTGGTCCTAAATCGTATATAAAAAGCGAAAGCTTCTGGAGATGTTAAATATTATAGCTACAAATTTCTTTTATTCAGAAACTCGTAATGAATTTTGATTTGGAACATTTCTTCTTTTGGCACAATCCCCAAAAAGTGAAGTATTTTAGGAGATTTTGACTCAGTATGGAATAAATTTTAATTAAGAGTCTAAAAGTTTAACAAATAATTTCTACATATAATATCTAATTTTGTAACGTCATTTTCTTAACAAAGTATTTTACATAGATGTCTAGTTTGTTTTGGGACTTACAGTGAAATTTTGTATAGAATATTTCTTCTTTTAACAACTTTCGTCTAAAACTAAATTTCATGTTACTTTCTTGCATTAACCCGAAAAAAGAATAAAACTAATTTATTCAAAAAATATTTGGGTATTTTGTTGGCAAACTTGATGTATATATTTTCTTGATATATACTATAAATACATATTTCATTTATTCGGCGACTTATATTAAAATTTGATGGAGAATATTTTTGTCTTTGGCGTCTTCTATCTAGAATGAAGTTTTGTGGGACAAAACTTAATAAACTCAGATAAAGTACACCATTAACCCTAAAATGTGATTTTATTTTTGGCAGATTCCTGGCGTTTAGGTACGAATTAGGGGTTCGGTGTATTCGGGAACCTATAGTAAAATTTTATGACAAATAAATTTGTAGAATATTCTGATCTGATACGATCACATTTTAAAGGAGTTTTTAAACGTTTTTGAAAAAACGAACCAAAAAGACCCGTTTAGTGACTCGCATGAGGGTTAATTTTTTTCACAATAAGATACGCCGCATTGTTGTCAGTAATATTGCCAAAGACACCTTATACCTAAAGTTCAAGGATTCCAAGGATTCTGATGTCGAATATTTCAAAAACCGGAGAAATGGGCGGAATTCGCAACGCCTATTTAGGTTACTTCCCGACGTAAACTTTCAAAACGCCGATACACATGTCTTCTTTTTTTTGGGTCCTCTTTCATAATCTGGCCGAATTACTTTTGCTTGCTAAAAATTAAAGGATCAATTGGACCAAAAAATATTTTCCACATGACTTTTGTAATCAAAATACAGTTGAAAAAGTCTAGACTTTTCTTATAGATTTTTGTTTTTAAATAAATGATGTTTTTCGAAAAAAATTGGTGGGCCGAATTTAGTGTTATATTTCTTTAATGTGGAAAAAATACCCGGAGTCGGTGTCGAGTTATTTTTTCGACTCAGACTCCGAATCAAGCAAAATTGCTCGACTCCGACCCTTGTTTATATACATATATTTTTTCCAATAAATATTTCAAATTTTGTATTGCACCCAACAAAAAATGCAATTTCGTTATTATTTCAGATAATTTATTCAGCTGCAATGTTGTTGTAATTTATTTTTATTATTTTTACTCCTTTCGCTTGAGATACTTTACGGTAATGACTTTTTGTGTTTGTGAGTTTCGCATTTCATTAAATTTCCAGCATACAATTATGATTATCTGACCATGAACTAAATGTTTTAATGACGTTGAGATAAGCAATCAATATTTAAATTGTGAATATGCATCTGTATGTATTTTATAAAATATTGCACAAATTAACTAATTAATGCGTCATTAAATATACTTATAAATATCAACATGATTCGAAAAGTAATATTTTATATAATTATGTGGTGATTTAGTTGCAAGTTTCAAGGGTGGTGAAATTTTAAAATAACACAACTCTTTAAAGTGGCAAACATACAAACATTATGGTATACTTGTATATATGTATTATTGTACATTAATTGTTTATAGATTGATTTTCCATTCCATGGTGTTTACGCTACAATATGTTCTGCTAACAAGAACAACATTTGCAAAATAGTTTTAACTTTAATATTAATAAAGTTTAATTATAAAAAACAACAACCAACAAAAAGAAAAAACTTTTACAATATAAAACAGATATAGCCTTGAAAGTAAAACAGAAAAGAAAAAAGATTCTTAACACAAAACAGATTAAAGTAAAGAGGAAAACACAAAAACGTATAAAAAACAACTCACTCGCTGTAAACTGTCCCGGGTGAAAGAATTATTGTGGCAACAACAACCATTTTATGGCATAAAACGGGAAAACAGAAAATTTGCATAATGATATTGAATAATTCATGAACGTGTTTATCATAAATTATTGAGAATGAAACCAACCAACCAACTAACGGCAACAACAAGACACAAACCATAAAATGAAAAACAAAAATTGGAAGAAAAAAAATGCCAAGAAAAACACGGGCAGCGGGATAAAAAGTACTCCCACAACACGAGTTAAACTTTATACAACAAAGTTTAAACTCATTAATGGACAGTCATTAAGAGGACATTAACAAATGTAAAGAAACGAATGGAGTTAAAAATGAATGAACGAAAAAAATAAATACTGACGGACAGGCGTGAAAAAAAGGGCCATGGATGCTGTTTGTCATGTCACGTTATTTATAAAAATTATATTTTTAATAAAATGTGCTCTAGGCAAAAAGGAAGTTAAAGTCAAATGGTGAAATATTAATAACAAATGAAGCTTTAAAGCAATAGCAGCAGGATGTTTATATTATGTATAAATATCTATTGTTATATGTTGCTAAATACTATTTGTCATATATTTTTCTATTACATAGATATCTATGTATGTATGTATAAATGATGATGTTTGCACACATGACCGTATGATTAATAATATTTTTATTTTTCTTAATGTTGCAAAGATTTCCAAAGTGACATTTAGGATAAAAAAATTAATTTAGATTCAAATTTTATAAAAAACGGAAACTGGTTAAAATGTCTAATGTCAACAAGGACGAAATTTGGGGATTATTCTGAATGTAAATTTCCTGTACGTTTTCTCGTTTTCTCCCTCAAGTTGAAAAGACAAAACCCATGGGGAATTTCGGCAAGAATAAAATCCATTATCAAAAATATTTTATAAATATCTATAATTGATAATTCCCTTCGCCGGGATGAAATCACGATATTGGTAGCGATCAGTAAAATTTTGCAACATTACTCTCTGCAATAGAGGGTAATAAATGAAGTTGAGCCAATGGGGGAATACTCCACTCAAGCAATTTTATAAGTATCTTCAAAATATATTCTCAGAAATATTTTATAAAAAAGCTTCAAAAGAGTTATAATAAAAATAAATATATTTTTTTAATTGCATTACAAACTCTTGAAAGAATAGAAACAGAATAGTTTTCAAATTGTTCCTCCAATTAAAAAAAAAAACACACATCAAAGATATTCAAATTACCCACCACTACTTAATAATATCACTAACACTTTAATCAACAATAATAACATAATTATCGCATAATTATTATTCATGAACTAATTTGTACATAAAGTACAATGTTTTCGGAATTAATTAAATGTCTATGAGTTGTTTAACTAGAAATGTTGTAGTACATAATTTAATCAAGTGACTTCTACAAGTCAGCAATTTCTTTATTTTCGTTGGAAAAACAAATTAATTACATTTTTTCTTATTAGATTCATTAGAAATTTGGTAATGACATGACAATTATGTTCTCATAGAATTTATTATTAATGAAATTGTTAGTAATATTTTGTGTAATTCAATATATGGAAGACACCATGCCACATATTAAGTTTTTTAAAAAATAAAAATTCATATTTCCCTAAGGCAATGTATATCAAAGGGAATTTAATTATAGAATTTGATATTAAAACAAGTAAGAACAGACTATAGTCGGACGGGGCCGACCATGTGATACCCTATACCACTATCCCTGTGCACTAGCTTTCCGGGCTAGCTGTTATAAGATGTGCATTAGAAATTTTACCAATTTTCACACAAAAGTTTTGATCAATTTAACCCGCTAAATATTATCCGATCATACCGTTGACTTGCACGCTACTTCTTTATCTCAAACCAAAACTACGTTTAAAATTTCGCGCCGATCGGACTATTATTGCGACCTACAGAGCGGCTACAAAATCGAGCAAAAATTTTGTTTTTGGTCCATTTCATCCCTTTAACATTTCACGATCATCGCCAAAAACTAATCAGTTCTATTCTGGTCCAAACCCGACCTCCATACTAAATTTCGTGACAATCGGTCCATAATTGCGGCCTCTAGCTTGATTACAATTTTTAATGGACGGACAGACGGACGGACGGACGGACGGACACACATCGCTAAATCGCTTTATCTCGTCGAGATATGAAGTTTGGTATACCACATGAGGGGTCTACGACGAATATTTCGCGGCGTTACATGAATTTTTGGGAAAACAAACTTATTATACCCTTTTCCACATTGTGGTATAGGGTATAATGAATAAAATTGCCAAACATTATTTTTTAATTATTTGAAGATATTGCCTATTATTATAATTAACAAGTAAAAAAGTATCAGTCGACTTTGCCGACAGAGATATACCCTCAGCCTGTGTGGATTGGAATACTTTTTTCCCAAAAAAAAAAAAACGTATGTATTCAGGGGGGTTTTCAAAATGTTGGACGTACGAACCGACAAAAATATGGATAGGATTAAAGCGCAAAAATTTGCGGGAATATCGACAGATAGGGCTTTTTTACCATACTAGCCTACGAAAAACATAATATCGCTATAAAAAGGAAGGATCCTCGAAATGACCCTTAACCACACAAAAATGTTGAACATTTGTGTGTGGACGAACGTAGTATTCGAATTTTATGTAATATTCAAAGAAATATTAGGATATCCAAAGTGTGGACGAACGTAGTACTCTGTTCGAGCTCTCCAGTCCCTACATATGGCGCCATAGGGGCTTTTTACAACTTTCGGGTTGTTTTCCCAAGAAGTATGGACTTGCCCCTGAAAAAAACTTTTATTGTCGTAATTGAGGCTGCGAATTCAAATCGCATCAACAATAATGAAAGTGATTCGAGAGCAGGTCTTAAAGTGAATTTATCCAAAAATTTGTGTGGAAGGTACCCGAAGAAGTGGACAAATATAGTCCATATTCGAACCTGACCTATATCTGGTAGATATATTAGGATGTGTAAAGTATGGACCAAATCGGTGTCTCCCATCGTGCGAACAATTTTTCCGAACATTTTTAAACTTTTGTGGGGGAGGTACCTGAAGAAGTGGACCGATATGGCTTATCTTCGAACCTTAACTAAGGTTGCACAAAATATTACGAAGGCCACATTTTGGACCGAATCGGCAGATCCGTTCGAGAGTTATCTTGCGCATCAACCACTACACACGGTGTCATAGGGATTTTTGTGCACCTTTCAGGCTATTTTCTTAAAGCGATTCGAGAGATGGCCCTAAATTGAACTTTTCCGAAATTTTGTTTGGGAGGTACCCGAAGAAGTGAACTGATTGAGCCCATATTGAAACCTTATCTAAGCCTGGTACACATTTCACGATGGGCAAAGTATGGACCAAATCGGTTACTCCCTTCAAGAGTTATCGTGCTCACAAATGTTCCGAACATTTTCGAACTTTTGTGGGGGAGGTACCAGAAGGAGTAGACCGATGTAGCCCATCTTCGAACTTAAACTAATTTTGGGCAAAATCAAATTTGATCCGTTCGAGAGTTATCGTGCGCACCATCCAGCCAGACAGACAGACGGACGGACGGTTGATCCATTCGAAAATTATCGTGCGCACCAGCCAGCCAGACAGACGGACGGACAATGCTCAATCGACTCCAAATTGTCTGAAACGGATTTCGTCCAAACATACTTGGGGTCTAAAACCATTATTTCGATGAGGCACATTTTGCCCGTATGAAAGTGTATATACCCTCGTTAGCATAAATGCTGAGGGTATAAAAAATTAATTTTTATTAATTTATTGTTGGATTAGCGCTGACCGATGATATTTTGCAAATGAAAAAGGAAAGCCGAAGATTCGAACCCACACAACCACCATTATGTGACCGGTTTCGTCGTTGGTAGCGGCTTATCAGACACATTCGCCGTGGAGTGGCATCTCTGTCATCGAGCTTATTCTCTTTCAAAAGCAATTTGTGTTTACAGTGGGGTTCAGAGCCAAAACTCATAACCTCCAAAGGCAACGCTACCCACCACTGTACAAACAAATTTCATTTCATGATATGTTATATATCACATGCAACACTGAAAATGCAAACAATATCAACATTTTTTGAAAGTACATATTGAGAAAAAACCGTACATAGTAGGGGGTTTTGTCCTGTCAGATCCAGTTCGGATTTAATGACCTCATCTAAACCGGGCTAAAACTACAATTTTTTGCATTTATTAGGCCTTTATCTTAGAAACGATTAGGGATTTGGCCTTGCTGTCTATGCTGTAGCCGAACTTCTACTACTGCTGTAGTAGAACTTATCTTTTGAACACACTACATAAGAAAAACTCCATCTAAGGCATCAAAATCGATCAAATATAGAAAATTTTACTTAATAGCTGAAATTCTGGTCAGTA
Source organism: Musca autumnalis (assembly GCF_047663935.1). Taxonomy (NCBI): domain Eukaryota; kingdom Metazoa; phylum Arthropoda; class Insecta; order Diptera; family Muscidae; genus Musca; species Musca autumnalis. The sequence goes on along the minus strand of NW_027411866.1, from coordinate 201,208,239 downwards.
TCAACTAAACTATTGAAACTCTAAAATGCTTACTTCATGTTGTTTCAGCGGTATTTTGCATCATATCTTTTAAAACACGTATTTCCAACACAGTTAACACCAACAGTTTATTTTCGCATTTCGGATTTCACCACATCATTGAAAAATATACTGAAAACAACGTGATAGAGGCATTTTACAACAATGGCATGTTCTGAAGAGTTGTGTTTTGCTTTCCAGCGAATATTTTATTTATTTATTAAGAAAAAAAATTAACGGTTTTGTAGATATGATGCGAAATGTATACAAAAGATAGAAATTTTCGATATTTTATAAAATGTTGAGGTAAAAAATTAAGTTTTTAGAGTTCATTATTTCTCCAAATATTTGATTCTTGTCCTTATCTACAAATTTGCTTCAGATGTCAAATGAAGATTCACATAGGTTTCAGATATATAGCCCAGAATTGCTTTAAAAACTCAATATTAACTCATGTTTAGATGCGTCCATAAAATCCAAGCTGTATCTGACACAACAAAACCCAACTAGGGTTTTCGTCGTTTGGGTCTGTACTTTCAAAAAATCCTCCGCTCAAATTGTTTACACAAGATGACATTAAAAATGTTGCACATTTGTATTCAATTCAGTATAAGTATTTGTTTAACTGTGTGGGTTTCTATATTTTTTTCCAATTGTTTGGCATGTGACGTACAAGTTCTTCATACTAACATTTCTTATAAATTTATCTCAAGATGCATAATAAAATGTGATTTCTTTAGAACTTCTTCTTCGAAATTCATAATAAATAATTGAATTCAAATAATAATAATAAATTACCCACATATCTATTGACGTGGTGTAAGGTATTTTATATGGTTTCTTAGAAGGCCATTTCTCTGAATGTATTTATGACGCATGTGACAGGTTGGAATCTTATTATAGGAATTTTGGGAAAATAGTGTTAAACATTATATTAAAATAGCCACAATTCATTTATGTGGAATAAAACTTGGAACTTGGACCCAACTAACTGGAGTGTCCAAAAATGGAGGAACGTGCTGATTTTTGTGTAATTTGAAGGATTCAGATGACATAAGGCGTAACCCAATTAAACGGTTAAATCCTAAATGGTGTAGTGGCGCCAACCTAATGGTCTGGGATTGTTTCTCGGGGCAAGGGATTGATTCAATTCATAAAATTAATGGAATTATGGATTGTTTCAAGTATCGTTACGTTGCCTTATGCTAAAAAAAAGAGATGGAGGATAACCAGCCAAAACATGTAGTGAGAGCGTTTAAGAGTGGTTCCAAAACAATTCGACAGAAGTTCTCCATTGTCTTGTCCAATTCTCTGCTTTTAGCTCTCGGTTGGTACTTGAGGGAGATCGTTAACTCAAAAATCAACCGAAAAAATTTCAGAACCAAAGACAATTTATTTGAAACCGCAAAATTAGATTGTGAAACAGTATAGCCTGAAACAGTAAGACATGCTGCTGAAATTGCCTACCTTATTGCCAAATTTGCGAAAGATATATATGTAGACAATGTACAAATCTGAACCGATATGGACCAAAATTGGTCCATATCAGTCCTCTTATACGCATGTTCAAAATTTCGTTAGCTTAGCTTAACTCCTTTTATTTTGTCCACGTTTGGAAAGAAGAGGCAACACAGTGCGCCGTTTTGACTAAGTGTAGTGGTAGGTGCGCTCCCAAATCCCTTCGGCAATCTTTTGAATCTACCGCATAAGAAAAACTCCATCTAAGGCATCAAGATATAGAAAATTTTACATAATATCTGAAATTCTGGTCAGTATCAGCTAAACTATTGGGTGTTGAACCAAGTAGCATTCTGAAAAATGTTCCAAATAATGTTCTCAGCAATTATTTAGATTATTTTGAAACTATAAAAAACTCACGTCTTGTTGTTTCATTGGTATTTTTTGTATAGCATATTTTACAACGCGTATTTAAAAAACATTACACACCAACACCAACATATTGAATCGTCGTTGAATAAAATTCAGAAAACAACATGAAAAAGCATTCTGCAACAATGGCATGTTCTGAAGAGTTGTGTATTACATTCCAGCGAATATTTTTTTAAAAGAAAAACATTAAGAAAAAATTAACGGTTTTGTAGATATGGTGGAAATATACACAAATTATGGGAATTTTCTATATTTTATAAAATTTGAGGCAATATAAAATGTGATTCAGGTGTCAGATGAAGATTCACATAGGTTTCAGAGACATAGCCCAGAATTGCTTTAAAAAGTCAATAAATAGCCATGTTTAAAATGGGGCTATAAAATCCAAGCTGGATCTGACACAACAAAACCCAACTAGGATTTTCATCGTTTGGGTCTGGACTTTCAAAAAATCCTCAGCTCAAATTGTTTGCACAAGATTACCTTGAATATGTTGCACAGTGTTATTATGAATTCAAATAAAATATAATTTTTTAAGATGAAAATTTACATTTATATTTGTTATATTTTTTATTAAAATTTCTAAGAAATTTTAAATTCAATTTTTATAGGCGAAGGAGTAATTTATTGGAAGAGACGACTATGGCATACTCCAAAAACCTATCGTTAGTGTCAACAATCCTGAGTAGCCCTTCACAATAATGATAACAATTTTTGCATAATTGAATATGGCGTACGGCGTACGTATTAGAACATTTTATTTTGTTTTGTTTTTTTTTTTTATTTAAAGTAGTACGGATTTGCAGAATTGCTTAAGTACAATTAGCTTTAATTTTAAGAACAGTGGAAAAAATCATTTTCTGTTCTTGTAAACACCTTCGAAACGAAAATCTATGCGACCGACAAGCCATAAGAAGAAATAACATGTAAACGTACACTTTTCCATGTAAATTTGGGTTTATGTATTTCGAAAGGGCTGTCTTTTGTAGAAAGAGAATGTCAAAATCACTCATTTGGGTTGTAGCTGTCGAGTAGAACGTAAACTCGCGAATAACACCGACAATCTTAAATCAAATTTATGCAACACATTCTTGAAACAAAATAAACATTTTATAGGCACGTTTTAAGGGCGGTTTCATTCATTATTTTGAAGAATTCAATTAAATAAAATAATTCAAAATAACGACATTTTTATGTTCTCAAACAAACAAAATCACACATATCACGAAAAATTTCTAAAATTGTCATTTCTATTTCAAAAAAATTAATTTTTTTTTAAACCACATCAATGATTTTTGGTACATAGATTAGGTTATGCGGCATACATAAACAGGCCGTAAATTTATTTTGTATTTGTAAAAAGTGTTAATTTAAAATGATGACTTAGGTACCCACTTGGCAATTAGAAATATTAAGGAGCAGCGGTAATATATAATTGTTATTACTCGAAATAATCTCATATGTAATTTTGTTGTCTTTCAATAATTATTTCTCAAAAATATAATGATGATTATTTTTAGTACATATTTATTCTTAAATAAATTACTCAGTTACGAATACGTAATGTTAATTCCTATGAAACACTAAGGCGTATACTTTTCCAATGAAAATATTACTGGACTATGGTGACGTATACTTGTTACCTAGCATAATGTTTGAAGCCAACGAATAATTTGAATCATCTGTGACTTAAGGGATTTCGACCTACACCCTTTTACGATTGGTTTTTACCGCTAGGATCCAATCTATTTCGTGTCATGATCACGTTTTAAGTATGACTCCATGGAAGTCAATAAAGAAGCATTATTTTAAATGTTTTTTATTTATTTTTTTTTTAATTTAGGGAGCTATTTTTTATTCGATATACACAATAAAAATATACATTTTTAATAGCGTTATGTACCAATTAGGAGTAAAAAAACTGACTTGCATACAAATCGGATGTGATTAAAATATTGAAAAAGGAGTGAATTTTTCGAAATCAATATTATAGATTTTTGCAGTAATTTATTCATAATTTAATCATATTTTTAACTGACTCATTTTAAAGTACAGATAAAATAAAATATGTTAAAAAAATCGAAAATTTCGAGTCGATCCGACAAAAATTGGCTAAGATATGAGAGTTAGAAATGTAAAATTCATTGTAAATTGTATGTAATATCGAAATTTTGCACGCGATTTTCTCGAAATGACATTTTAGAAAGCGGTAAGCACAGTAGCTCGAAAATGGATGATTCCCTCCTTATATGTTTTTGTGGGATTATGTGGAGGGCTGAACGATAACTATCTGGCCTAACAACGCGAATATTTACCATCAAAAACGATTTAACTGTTTTCTTATATACTTTTTCGTGCGCTCAAACCTATTGATATGATTTGTCATCCCTTATTTGTTTTTCGAACTTCTTAGGAGACTTCAGGCAAACAAATTATAGTGTGCCACTCAGAATTAACCGTCCTATATTCCTCATGTCGTATAGTCGCCACATGGTTAGTTTTTCTGAAGAAACAGGCACCTTTTTGCTTCGAAGTGCATCCTACATGAAAATCTTTCGTTTGATTTGGCTCGTTTTTAAAGCCACAAACGGCTCTTAACCAATTCACTGTAGCCTTTTTTGAGCGATTGTCCAATCCCTTGAAAACTCCCCCTCCTCCTCCTATATTTTTGGATTTTTTTAATTAATTTTAAAAAATATACAAGAAAATGAAATTTAAAAAGTAATCATGGGGAATTATTACCAATATATACAATAGAATAGCGAAAATTCGTACCTCGATAAATCGAAATCTTCGATCATTCGTATAAGTTGTCGGTCCCTTGAGACCATTTTCTTCTCATTTTAACCTCGTTAAATCAAGAACCTCGATAATTCGTATAAAATGACAAAAAATAAAGAACATGATATACATGGGCAGGCGCAACTTTACATATGTGGTAAGTTGACTGTTCGAAATTTCGAACACTGGTACTTGTTCTATATTTCAATGGCTATATCAAAACGTGGAAATGTACTGACAAATTAGGGGGAAAATTATTATAGCCCCATAGAAGACTAAATACTAATTTCAGTCTTGTCTGGAGAATAGTACGGCTAATATCCTGAAAACCCCTAAAATCGGGAATTACCGTTCTACTGAAGCTATATAAAACATGAACCTGTGCTGACCAATTTCAGGAGAAAATTTTAGTAGCCCCGTTGTCTAAATTCACATTTTTAGGTTTATTTTAGGTTTTCGCGATTTTGCAGGGAAAGCGCAAGTCCTATCGAAATGGTGCTAAAGAAAATGTTGTAGCTGTAAAAATTGTCTAGAGGACTGACGGTTATGATTTGTTCCTAGGTTTTACCATTTGTTAGATATCTAGATCTTCAGGTCACATTTTTAGCTTTTTTGTTAGGTTTTCACGATTTGCTTGAAAACGATAAGTCTTATCGGAATGGGACTAGAGAGAGTCTTTTAGCCGTAAAAATTCTCTACAAGATTGTCTCTCGTAATTTTTGCCTACGTTGTACCATTTCCGAGATATATAAGTTTAAGTTGGGAAATTGCAGTCATGACATTCTTTTATAAGGAAGCGATACAGTTAATACATTGTCCCAATTTGAACTTCTATATGTCAATAACGGTAAAACCTACGAAATTATTATAAAGGTCAATCGTGTAGATAATTTTCGTTGCTTCTACATTTTCTTTAGTCCCTTTTTGATGGGACTTGCGGTTTCCAAGCAACATCGTGAAAACTTAAAAAAACCCCTAAAAATTACAACTTGAATCGCGATTTATTTAAAAAGCGATCCGGCGATTTTTTTTTATTTTTCTTATCTATGAACATTGTAGTTTCGGAATCCGCAAAAACTTCCCAGGTGTAAACAACTTCCATTTAAAGTTGCTTCAAGAGCACCGCGCCTCGTTAGCATAAATGCTGAGGGTATAAAAATTTGACTCGGGACGAAATGGGCTAAATTCAAATGTTAACTTTGACAGTTCACCATTTTTCTAGAAATGGGTCGGTTTATATGTTTTCGAGCTACAGTGAGCACCGCAAACTGCTTTAGCAAAATCAGTGTTTCGTAGGCGGCCATTTGTCACAACACAGTGCAGTATTTTTTAACGAAAAAAATTCCGAAAGTAACTCAAGATATGACATTTTAGATGAAAATAAAATCTTCTAACAAAGTTTGAAAGATTTCTTATAATAAAACCATTTCATTTGTCAGAAAACATTGCATTATTTTTCAAGGAAAAAAATTCCGAAATTAGCTCAAGGTTTGACCTTTTAAATGAAAATAAAATTCTCTAAAAATTATGTTAGATTTCTTGAAAATATCAGGTGAAATGTTTTTCTTGGCCATAAGCCGTTAAGTTATTTGTTGTATTTGAAATGAAAAATTTTATCATTCAATTCTCGAAATCTTAAAAATAGTTTACAGAAATCTACCCATTGATTTTTTGAGAAACAATGAAATATATGAAGGAAATGTTTATTAGAAACGATATTTGCACTACGAAATCAAGAAAGGTATCTAAGATACTTTTAATTTTAGATACAATGTAGAATATTAATAAAAAATTTATTAATATTTCTTTATAATTTGTATTGTGTATAGAGTGTGCAAGTCGAAAAGCTACATATATAAGTAAATAACCAATTTATTAAAAATATTTTCAAATTCTAGTTTTCTTTTTCTAAACACCAACAATCAAACTTTGGAAATCTTTGCAAATTTTCTTGGTGATCTATGAAATGATATTCAAGCTATTTATATTATTTACAAACAGTTCACTGAACAATATATAGTTGTTTATTTGCAAGTATATATTTTAGTATATTATTTTCATTTTTCATGTTAATAGATTACAAATCATAACTGCTAATATCTGGTTTGTTATCATCTTTTTTTTGTGAAAAACAACTAAAAATTTATATAATTTCGGCAAATATTCGCAAATTTTGTTTTGAAAACTAAACAAAGAAATAAATATTTTTTTCAGTTTGATAATAAATCTTACAAATTCACGGCTAATTCACGTTGAAGAAATAATAACAATTTTAATACAATCACTTCACTTTGAAAAAAAAATTATAAGTCACTTCTTTTCTCTTTCAAGAAAACATATATTTTTCACAGAAAAATTATTGTTGTTTGACAAAGAATTACATCAAGACATTTCGATTTCTTTGTTTCTTTTGATTTATTTTTCATTGAACACTGTGATGTATGAGTGTTATTAATAGCATTTTGCCTTAGAGGGCCTTAGTAACGTATGAGTGATATTAACACATAAATGCCTGTCGTTTTTTTTGTTTTTCCTTTTTTTTGAGAGCACTACAGGTTACTATTATGTACGTAAATATGACACATATGAATGGCCAGATTCGAATAGTGTGTTGTTGTTTTATGAGAGACAGATTTATTGATTTATTATTTATTACAAAACGTTGTTGTTAGTTTAAATTTTTAGTGCAATTTATTCCTATTTCATTTATATCGCTATGAAATATTTGCACCATTTATATTTTTATGACAGCTCATAACATACATGATTTTGATTTGCTTCACTTGTTTTATTTCATATTTGTATTTTGTTTTTGCATTCTTCAGCAATTTGACACATATTTTTCATATCTAGGTAAACTACTAGAGAGTAAGCGACCCGGAATATAAAAGAGGGGACCGGGAGAGAGTAATATGCAGATAGATTTTTATAGTATTTTTTATTATTATTTCGTTGTTTGTGTTGTTGTTTTTTGCTTTGTGTTATGTTGGATAGGGTCATAAAAACCAACCAACATCCATTATTTATTATCGTTGTTTTGGGAATTTTATTTCATTGTTGTTGTTATATTGTAGTTGTTACAAATGTTTTAATGGCGCGTTAGTTTTATATGGTTTCCATTTATTTTATTAGATTTTTTTATTCATTTAAAATGAAAACCCCATGCACTACGCGTAGCAAATATTTACACTTAGGGAAAATTTATTCAATTCCATTGGAATTTATGTAAAGATATTTCTTAAGGTTTAATCCTGCTAAATATTTTGATTTTACTTTTATTTCCAATACATTTTAGAATTTATTTGAATTTAATTTTCACTTTTTTACACTTTCGAGGAAAAACACTTTTCATTTGTTTATTCCCTGAATTTTCTTATTTCATTATTTTTCTTGCTAGGCGTGTGTGTTTGTGCATTTGTGGCACACAAATTTTCTTCTTCTTTCGCTAACCGACCAAACGACCATTTAACGCCCGTATTCAAAAACAGACTAACCGTTTTAAGGAACACAAGATTTATCCCTTGGTACAACAAAAAGGAAAACAGAAAAGTATCAAACAGAACAGCAGCCACACTAACAACAGCCGACAACAACAACAACATCGGCACCATCAGTATAATCTTTGGTGTTGTAATTATCTCTGCTCACAGAGAGATAAATTCACTTTACACGCAAGATAATTTACTCATTCGTGTGCTCCCCACCAAGAAGAAACAAAGTTAAGGGGAGCTTTGATGTGCCACATCACAAAGGTAGCATCCCTTAATGGAAGAGTAACTCTCTCAAAGTTATAAAAGGGGAGAGAGAGAGTAAAAATTTGATAAATGCCTTTACTACAAATATAACATTTGGTTGAAATTTAAATGGAGTGTGGCAAAGGCATGGTAGTATCTCAATCTCTACATTTCTCTCGTAAGGATGCACTAAGGTCAGCATCCTTATAAAAGAGAAACAACCTATCATCAACATTTAAGAGCGTAACAACATAGATAAAGATAAATGCCTTCGGTGTTTCCTACGTATATAATGAAGGTATACAAAGTATGCTAGGATAATTTAAGCTCTTCAGTAGTTGTAAAACTGTAGGCCACACAAGGGATAACATTTTTCGATAGAAGTGAAAACACGAAAGAGAAATATTATGAATTTATATTAGACGTGCTCAAGATATGCGTGTGTTAATATGATTAAAAAGAGTCCTTCCACTTCTCAACTTCAATAGATATAAAGAGTAAGAGAAAACACGTGTGTTTTGCTGTCACGAAAATGGACGTTTTACAGATAACTAAAAGCTTGGTGATATTTTATGTAGCTTGAAAACTTAGCAGTGACCAAAGTATCTCAGAGCAATGTATCTGTATTTGAAATTATGTTTCTTTACCCAACACTGGTTGGACCCTAGTGTATAAAAATATGTGGACCGTGTAAAAAAAATCGGGAATTCAAAACAGAATCTGCGAACTTGCTGTTCTTACACTCAGGACAAGATAATAAGTTTTGGAAACAAAGGCCTTAAACAAGTCATTGGAAAGACTTTTAAACTTGGACTCTTTAATGCTGCCAGGAAAAAGTGAATTTTTTTAAAATACGATATTACATATTTAATCTGACTCGAAGGGGAAGATTATGTTGTACCAACTTAAGGCTTGAACCTAAACAGATTTCCGCCATAGGTGAAAATTTTAGTGAATACCCAAAATGGGGTATAACAGCCCATAAAGAATATATCTTTGGGTCTAAAACCATTATTTCACTGAGGCGTATTTCTGATCGTGACAACGTGTATATACCCCTTGTAGCCATATTACTGAGGGTATAAAAATAAAGTACAAATAGACACAACACGGAAATTGGACATCGGTAAGCTGCAATCACAACAGCTAGCCACATCATATTTCACTCAACTGGCCCAATTGCTTAATCAAAGCCGTCCTCGTCCCGATAACATATCCATACTTTGTTACCGGAGACACCATCATGTAACCAATTACCTGGATTGCCATGCTGCCACCGAAGAAAATAATGCAACCAGTAGCAACGCGTATGGCACGAGAGAGTTATCGGGAGAAAGGGAGAAATGGAAATGGAAAAGCGAGAGTGGAAAAATCGATATTTACAGGATCCAGAATGAAGTCCGAAAATTCTAGCAAATAGTAAAACATCAAACTGATGGCTTTGGAACTGGCATATCCTCCTGTAGAGACCAGCAAGCTAATCTGGTAACTGATACAGATAGTGTGCTAAGGATATGGAAAGAGCATTTTTCCAAACAGTTGGTATCCAATAGCAGCGAATATGACGAAAATACCACAGTCCCAATCCCAGAAGATAGTATTCAGTGTATACCGCCCAGCCAAGATGAGGTAAAGACAGAAATAAATCGGCTGAAGAATAATAAGGCAGCAGAAGCCGATGGCTTACCAGCCGAGCTGTTCCAAACCGGAGACGACACGCTGATAAGGTGTATTCATCAGCTATTTAGCACCATCTGGCAGGAAGAACAAATACCCGACGATTGAAACCTGAGTATCCTGTGCCCCGTCCACAAGAAGGGAGATAAGTCTGTATGCTCTAACTACAGGGGCATAAGTCTACTCTCTATTGCCTACAAGATCAGGGATATTGTGCGAACGACTAAAGCCTATGGTCAACGAGATAATTGGACCATACCAATGCGGCTTTAGACCTGGCAAGTCCACCATTAAGCAGATATTTACACTGCGGCAAATCCTGGAGAAGACCCAAGAGATGTAGATCGACACCTACCGCCTTTTTGTCGATTATAAAGCAGCCTTCGACAGCCCGCTACGTTCAAAGGTATTCCAAGCCATGTCTGAATTTGGTATCCCCGCAAAGCTCATCCGGCTTTGTGAAATGACTTTAACTGACACGAGGTCCTCAGTTAAAATAGGAAAGAAGAATTTTGTACCAAAAGAGGTTTCAGACAAGGAGACATCCTTTCGTGTGATCTTTTCAACATCCTGCTAGTCAACTATATGTGTGGACGCCAGTCGTTGGTGGAATTCAGAAACAAGAAGTCCAAACCCCGTAGAGTGAAACAGAGAGTTTTCCAAGGAGGGGTGATATCTCCGGAACTGTTTAACCTCTACCTTTCTGAAATGCCACACCCTCCAGACGCTCTATACCGTCTGATGACCGTGATCGTGATGTATGCGGATGATTGTACGATCTTGACGTTGGGTCCTATCATCGATGACATATGTGATAGGTTAAATGTCTGCATAGCTGACCTAGTGCAGTTCTTCCATCTGAGGAATTTGAAAATATCCGCCGCTAAATCCACTGCCACACTATTCACCAAATTGAAGGCTGAAATGAGGCTCCCACTGAACATATTAGTCGATGGTGAACTGATTCCGACCACTAACTACCCCAAAATACTGGGTGTAACGTTCTATAGCATATTTTATTCGTCCGCGCATGTCACAGCTATTTGCGATAAGATCAGAAGTAGGAACAAGGTGCTCAAGTCGCTGGCCGGCAGCACTTGGGGAGCTGACAAAGAATCCTTGTTGACCACCTACAATGCAATAGGCCGGTCTGTGGTAAGCTATGCGGCGCCAGCGTGGTCTGCCGCTGAGGACTGCAACAGGGTGCCTCCTCATGACATCCCTGTCACTATTAAATGGACAGGCTTCCTCCACCCAGGCACGTCAGGATAGATCTTCATGATCTAGAGAGAGACGTCCAAAGGTATAAAAGAGAACCTCTACACCAACGAGCTTATCAGGCAGGCTTGGATAGCATTCACACTGACATGGTTGCGCAGGCAGTACAGAGATACAGTGTAAATTCCGTACTTGAGGAGCACCCCCATCCATCGCAGCAGAAGAAAGCCAGGCAAACACGAGTGGTTTTAGCCCAGTTAAGATCCGGACGATGCAGCCGCTTCAATTCGTATTGGGCCCGCATTGACGCCACGATACCCAACACATGCCCAGAATGTGGATTGGGACCACACTATACACTGCATTTGTTTGGACGCAACCAGTCCATTTTGCAGAATTCTTGAATCTGGATACAGAGGAACCTGATAACTGAAATAATACACGAACGAACACATTTGCGTTACTACAACAACAAAAAATACTGCAGATCCAATCCCAGAAGATGGCATTGAATATATACCGCCTTGTCAAGATGAGGTAAACACAGCAATAAACCGGCTGAAGAATAATGAAATATCAGATGGCCAGAGGTGACACATGATAAAGTGAACGCGCCAGCTAGTTAGCCCCATCTTGCAGGAAAAACGCGTACCCGACGATTGGAACCTGAACATTCTGTGTCCCGTCCACAAGAAGGGAGTAAAGACTGTGTGCTCAAACTACAGGGGCACAAATCTGCTACCTATTGCTTATAAATTGTGTGTCAGTGACATTGCGCGAACGACTAAAGCCTGTGGTCAACGAAATAATTGTGCCATATCAAGGCGGCTTTAGACCTATCAAATCCACCATTGACCAGATGTTTACCCTGCAACAAATCCTGGAGAAAGCAGCAGAAAGGCGTTTCAAGCCGTGACTGAATTTGGTAGCCTCGAGCCTAACGGGCTTTGTAAGATAACATTAACTGATACTTAGTCCTCAGTTAAAATAGGAAAGAACCTCTTTAAAGAATTTATTACCAAAAGAGGATTCAGACTAGGAAACGTCATTTCTTGTGAGCTATTCAACATTCTGCTTGAAAATGTATACGAGAAGCAGATGTTTAAAGAAATGACACCAATAGCCACATCATGGGTCGATGAGTAAAGGAAGTAACTGATACCTTTAAGAAGGTCGAAGGAGAATATGCTAAAGTGGATCTGGCATTAAATGGCGACAAGACCAAGTGGATCGTGCCGACGCGCAATGTTTCTATAGATAGGAACTTGGTTCCAAAAATTTGAGGTAGTAAAATACTTTATCTACCTCTGCACCACCATAAACACAACAAACAACATCAGTTGTTAAAGAAGAAGAAGCACAGTATTAGTCAACAGGTGCTCCTTAGGCTTAAGTAAAGAGTTTTAGAACAAAGTTACATCTCGCCGAACCCGTGTTAATGTATGGTTCCAAAGCAAGGGTACTTGCGCAAGCAGCTAAGACAGTGCCTGGTGTGTTTGAAAGAAAAATTCTTCGAAAGAACTACGGGTCAATATGCCCTGACGGTAAATATCGACATCGTATAAACCACAAGCTGGATCTGCTTTACAACGAAATCAGTATAGTTAAACGTATCGAGATACAACGATTGCGTTGGCTAGGCCATGTTATATGAATGAGCGATGATGAACCCACTAAAAAGGCGTATTGAAACGACCTGCATGGCGACACGCAGAACTAGAAGGTCAAGGCTTCCATGGAGGAAACGAGTGGAAGACAACATCAAAAAGCGCGGTATCCAAATTGGTGAAATAAAATAACAAATAGAGAGGATTGGAACTTATTCTTAGTTCGGCCCATTGGACAAATGTTTTGTAGAGGGCCAACTAACTAGGTAATAAAAAATTCCTAAAATATTAATAGAGACTTTTTTAGATTATTACTTACCTTCAATAAAATCGGAAATATTTTTAAAGTTTAATTTGAAAATTATGTAGCTTTCAGTTGCGTATTTAAAATGTACGGTTCCCAAATCATTATAGATTTAAAAAAATGTTGCTTACCTGCAATAAAAAGAATGAAAACAAAAAACAGATTAGTCAATATTTAAGGTGGGTGTCGTTCAATCATAAAAAATGATTTCACAGTTAATGAAAAAATTCATATTATCTGTAATGGTCGGGATCGGAAGCATTACTGATAATCGATTTTCCCGGATAATCAAACAAATATGCGTTCTTGCAAATATGTATTTATAAATAAAAGCAATTATAAATTTAATGTGATGTTTAAAATATTGAAACTGCTCTAAAATAATTTATTTGTACATTGTTTTATAAGCCCTTGGTGAGTATATTAAGAATCCCAAAGGACAGATCGGCCGTGAGTCGAACTTCCACATTATGGCGTGATGAAGTTTTTGCTAGAGACCCAGTAAGCCATCAGGAATTAGCGTTATATCTTTGTTCACTGTTGTTTTAGCTTATTTTTGAGATGATATGTCTTCAGTCAAATCTTTTTTCCCCAAGAGGAGTTTTCCGTTCCCCAGACTTTCACCTCCATTTTGTTGCCAGTGTAATCGTTGCTACCATGCTACTGTTTAGATAAAATAAGTAATCCACCAATGCTATGTTTTCCCTCATCTTTCACACAATATATTCACCATGTATAAGGACATTTTTATCCGCACTTCGAAAGCTTTTTAGTGTCGGTACACATTTTTGTTTCGTCAAATTCACCACTCAACTTAGACACAATTAGTCGCCAGATGGCCAACACATCCGCTATGCCAGTCCTTTCGGATAAAAGCTTTCCTGTTGTTAAAATGGGTGTGTTGGTTATGATGCACTAAGAGTAAAAATATTCTCTTTTCATGCCTTGATAAACGTGAAACATAGCGAACCAATTGTTTACAATTAATGAGAAACACATGTTTGCAAGAACGATATTTTCCCGCTAAAACTTGTACTTAGAATGCAACAATATATATAGAGGTGTAAAATAAACAAATGCACAGGGAGTGACATACAAAAATGAAAACAGAGCTGTTTATTTAAAAAGGCGATTAAAAGTCGATATATGACCGATTGCTTATAACGACTCCTAGAAATAACTTCTTCGCTCAATATATAATTACATGAGGTATTAAACAGTAGCATATGAAAGTATCATTACCCAACAAAATAAATTTGAATTATTTGAGGAACGGAATGGAATAGAAAGATAGACAAAATAGAATAACTAAAAATAACATAAATAAATTAATAAATAAATAATAGAACATTGGTGGCGTTTTTTATTGGGATCCCTGTTACAGTTTTTAGAGCTTTTCGGCCATTATTTAAGGAAGTAAGGATTTGCCCCGATAATTGTATTATAGCATTAGGGGCCGCAAGAACATCCTGCTACAAAAAATAACAAGTGATAAAAGGCTATAGTCGGTACGAGGCCGACTATGTGATACCCTACACCACTACCTCTGTGAATAAGCTTTTCACTCGAAAACATTTCTTTTATGGAGATACGAAAGTTTTCACCTATCTGGCTCTTATACCAAATGACTTAAGGCGAACTGAACGGAAATAACTAATATTTAATTTTATATTTGACTATTGTCGACATCACCAACATCTCTATCTCTGTGAGAAAATTTCGTAAGGATCCGATCAAAATCCCGACCTGTGGTGTGATTGCAGAAAAAATGGAAAAAAGGGATGCATTAACGACTATTGCGACATCTCTATTATTTGACTACCTACGCCAACCTACTTTGCATAATTTCAAAGATGGGATTTTCTACTTTCTTCAGACTTTGCTTTTAGAAGGTCCCCGACCAAAGGTGTGATATCAGTCATTATTTTAAACATCGCAAAAATGAAAAGTTGGGTTTTATTAGCGACTATAGCGATATCTTCGTTGTTAGACCACCTACGACAACCTACGTTACATTGTTGTAAGGGTGATATTTTATACTTTCATTGCCAGGTTTTGCTTTTTGTAGACCCCTTATAGACGCTGAGATATTTGCTTTGGAATAAAATGTTGACTTTTTCTCCAAATAAAGTTTTTGCTCATTCCGACCCCTAAATATTATCCGACCATCATCAAAATCAATAGGCTTCTTCCTCTGTGAGACCCTCATTAACCCTCGAAATTTCGTGACGATCCGATCAAAATTGCGCCCAGTAGCGTGATTTCCAAAAAAATGGAAAAATGGGATGTATTATCGAATATTGCGATATCTCCGTTATTTGGTCACCTACGACGACCTAGTTTGCATCATTGTAAAGATGGGATCTTCTAGTTTCATAGTAAGGCTTTGGTTTTGGAAAGTATCCAACCAAAGCTGTGATATTCGTCATTATAACTAAAATCGAAAAATTAAAATTTGGGTTTAATTTGCGACTATTGTGATATCTTCTTTGTTTGGTCACCTACAATAACCTACTTTACATCATTAGAAAGGTGATATTTTCTACTTTCATTGTCAGGTTTTGCTTTTGGTATACCCCTTATAGAAGCTGAGGTATTAGCTTTGGATAAAACGTTGTATTTTTATCCAAATAAGTTTTTTCCCATTCCGACCCCTAAATATTATTCGACCCTCACCAAAATCAATAGGCTTCTTCCTCTTTGAGGTCCCCATTAACTCTCAAAATTTCGTGACGATCCGATCAAAATTGCGGCCTGTAGCATGATTTCCAAAAAAATGGAAAAATGCGATGAATTTCTGACTATTGTGATATCTCCGCTATTTGGCCACCTACGCCGACCTAGTTTACATAATTGTAAAGGTGGAATCTTCTACTTTCATAGTCAGGCTTTGCTTTTGGAAAAACCCCAGCCAAAGCTGTGATATTCGTCATTATAACTAAAATCGCAAACTTGAAAATTTGTGGTTTATTTGCGACTATTGTGATATCTTCGTTGTTTGATCACCTACTTTACATCATTAGAAAGGTGATATTTTCTGCTTTCATTGTCAGGTTTTGCTTTTGGTATACCCCATGTAGAAGCTGAGATATTTGCTTTGGAGAAAAACCTTGTCTTTTTACACACATAAGTTTTTTGCCCATTCCGACCCCTAAATATTATCCGACCATCACCAAAATCAATAGGCTTCTTCCCCTCCGGGACCCCTATCAACACCCACAATTTCGTGACGATCCGATCAAAATTGCGGCCTGTAGCGTGATTACAAGGTTTAGATGGACAGACGGACAGACGGACGGACGGACGGACTGACGGACGGACACACATAGCCAGATCGACTCAGCTCGTCGAGACATTCATTTTGATATATATAAGTATGGGTCTACGACCATTATTTCGATGCGTTACAAACTTTTTGGCCAAAACCAACTTATAATACCCTCCCCACATAGTGGTGTAGGGTATAAAAATGATCTGAGACATGGCATCAAATTGAAATTTTGTGAAAAAAACAAGTAAAAAAGTGTCAGTCGGCTTTGCCGACAGATATATGACATTTTTTAAATATTGGGGAGAAGTACCGGAAGTTGTGGACATGTATTGCCCCATGAAACTAACTTTGGATATAATATGACGAAGACCAAATCGGTTGAACAGTTCGAGAGTTATCGTGCTCTCCGACAGCCGCATATGGTGACATAGGGATTTTTAACACCTTTCGGGCTGTTTTCCTAAGAAATACGGACTTGCCCCTGAAAAAACCTTTACCGTCGTAACGGAGGTAGCGAATGCAAATCGCATCAACAAAAATCAAAGTGATTCGAGAGCAGGTCTTAAAGTGAGCTTATCCGAAATTGTGTGTGAGAGGGGCTATTTGCATCTTTCAGGATATTTTCTCAGGAAGTATGGACTTGCCCTTGATGAAACATGTAACTTCGCATGGGGGGCAATGAATACAAGTTATTGCAACAAAAAGCAAAGCGATTCGAGGGCAGGTCCTAATCTGAACTTATCCGAAGTTTTGTGAGGTAGGTACCCGAAGGAGTGGACCGCTTGAGTCCATTTTGGAAACTCAGCCAGCCAGCCAGACAGACAGACGGACGGACATTCCTCAATCGACTCCAAATTGTCTGAAACACATTTCGTCCAAACATACTTGGGGTCTAAAATCATTATTTCGATGAGGCACATTTTGCCCGTATGAAAGTGTATATACCCTCGTTAGCATAAATGCTGAGAATATAATTAAATTTTGTGTGGGATGTACCCGAAGGATTGGATCGATATACCCACAGTCGAACCTGACCTATGCCTGGAAGAAATATTTGGCCAAATCAGTTAATCCGGTCGAGAATTAAGGTATGAACCAATTTATGTAAACTTGTGATTTTTAATTTTTCATCTAAATTCGGACAAAATATTTGTGTGGTGCAAAGTTTGGATCAAACTGGTTGACAGACGGGGCTAAATGGACTGAAAAGGATTTCGGCCAAATATATTTCGATGAGGAATCTGCCAAAAGTAAAATCACGTTTTAGGGTTAATGTTGTACTTTATCTGAATTTATTAAGTTTTGTCCCACAAAACTTCATTCTAGATAGAAGACGTCAAAGACAAAAATATTCTCCATCAAATTTCAATATAAGTCGTCAAATAAATGAAATATGTATTTACAATATATATCAAGAAAATATATACATCAACTTTTCCAACAAAACACCCAAATATTTACACCCTACACCACTATGTGGGGAGGGTATTATAAGTTGGTTTTGGTCAAAAAGTTTGTAACGCATCGAAATAATGGTCGTAGACCCATACTTATATATACCAAAATGAATGTTTCGACGAGCTGAGTCGATCTGGCTATGTGTGTCCGTCCGTCTGTCCATTTAAACCTTATAATCACGCTACAGGACGCAATTTTGATCGGATCGTCACGATGTTTCGGATGTTGATGGGGGTCCCGGAGGGGAAGAAGCCTATTGATTTTGGCCGACTATAGCCTTTTCTCATTTGTTTTTTAATTAATTTGTTTTGTTTTTTTTTCGAGTTGATGCATAAAATTAACATGAAATTTGGTTTTAGACTAAAGGTGTTAAAAGAAGACATATTTTACACAAAATTTCACTGTAAGTCCCAGAACAAACTAGATATCTATGTCAAATACTTTGTTAATAAAATGACGTTAAAAAATTAGATATTATAGGTAGAAATTATTTGTTAAACTTTTAGACTCTGAATTAAAATGTAGCTATAATATTTAACATCTCCAGAAGCTTTCGCTTTTTATATATGTTTTAGGACCATATTCTACCGTTTTTATTCACATTTTAATATATTTTATTGATTTTTTTCATCATAAATTCTTTCAGAAGATTATGTGTGCTCCATTCAAACTGTTTTTGGAATATATATAGGGAAAATATTGATAACCCAGATCGGACTTTGTAAAATTACGTATCTTAGTACTATAAACTAAAATAACGTCATTTGGATAAGTCATAGGTTCCTGATATTGTATGTGAAAATGCTGGGATAGTCTACGGATATTGTCCAGTGAATATATCCGACATACGAGTCCTAACATCCATGATTTTGGGATTGTCCTATTACTGCTCTGACAAAATTGACTGAAATTGTAATAATTCCAAGGAATCTAATGTCGAATATTTCAAAACCTGTAGAAATGGGCGGATCTTTCACGTCTATTTAGGTTACTTCCCGACGTAAACTTTCACGTCTATTTAGGTTACTTCCCGACGTAAACTTTCAAAACGCCGATACACGTGTCTTATTTTTTATACCCTCAGCATTTATGCTAACGAGGGTACATACACTTTCATGCGGGCAAAATGTGCCTCATCGAAATGTTTGGACGAAATCCGTTTCAGACAATTTGGAGTCGATTTAGCATGTCCGTTCATCTGTCTGTCTGGCTGATGCGCACGATAACTCTCAAACGGATGAACTGATTTGGTCTAAAATTTGGCTTTCGTAATATTTTGTCCAAACTTAGTTTAAGTTCGAAGATGAGTTATATCGGTCAACTCCTTCTGGTACCTCCCCCACAAAACTACGAAAATGTTCGGAAAATTTGTGTTCACGATAACTCTTGAAGGGAGTAACTGATTTGGCCCATACTTCGCACATCGTGAAATTTCAACCACCTTAGATATGGTTCCAGTATTTACTCAATCGGTCCACTCCTTCGGGTACCTCCCACACAACATTTTGGATAAGTTCAGTTTAGGTCCTGTTCACGAATCGCTTTGATTTTTGTTGTATCAACATGTATTCACGGCCCCAATACGGCGGTACAAGTTTTATCATGTGCAAGACCATACTTCCTGATAAAATAGCCTGAAATATTGAAAAAGCCCCTACGACACCGTGTGTAGTGGTTGGAGCGCAAATCGGACGGATCTGCCGATTCGAATATGGACTATATTTGCCCAATCCTTCTGGTACCTCCCACAAAAAATTTCGTACAAGTTCACTTTAAGACTTGCTCTTGACTAACTTTGATTTCTTTTGAGGCAAAATAAGATCCACTTCCGTAATGCACTATGTCGGCCCATATATATCTATATCTCTGTCGGCAAAGCCGACTTATACTTTTTCACTTGTTTTCCTTAAAAACGGTTTAAGAAAACGGGTTTTTTGTTCTAGAACTACAACTAGCAAACGTTTTATAAGCGAATAATTTAATTTGATTGACAATTCTGTAAGCTTCTTAATGCTATACATATAAGTTTAATCGGTTACTTAAAACCGGTTCAAAAATCGTTTTAATGTCGGAATATCCGGTTCAAAAATTGAGATAACCGGATCTATCCTCCATGAAAATTTGTTATTAACGTGTTCGTCATTACAAGAGCTATTTGTGGTAAATATTTCAGAAGCACCCCAGTAGTGCAATTCTCTAACCCATTTTTTAAGTTACCGACAAAAATCGGTAAAATTAAAATGCTTATAATTTCAGTAATTAACGATATTATTTGGTAAGTTAGCGACCAAAAATAGTGGTCGTAAAGTTCTACCGATAGCCACAATGTTGTCAACTTTTATTTGAACTTTTCATTCCTAAATTTGCGTTTTAATGTTACCGATTTTTGTCGGTAACTCAAAATATGCGTTAGAGAATCGCACTACAGATGTCTACATAAGCAATAACCAATTGTTATGTCTACATATTAATAAATAACCAATGAAGAATATACAGAAAAACAAAACATAGTTTATTTCTGAACCAAAACCGATTAAATGTCAAAAAGGACAATGAAAACGGGACAAAATCGATTAGTTGTCAAAGAGAACCGTACCTAAAATCTTCTGAGCAACATTTTTGTAGAATATTTGGATGCTGAAAAATCTCATCTTGTGGTATTTTCACTACGGTTCAAGAAATAAAGGACGAAAAGGACATGAAAGGCATTGAGTTAGAAGAATGAAATGTTCTACAAAAAGATTCGCCAATGAAGCTACAACAACGCCAAACAGAGATATGGAGCTATTTTCTCAAATATTATAGGGAAAAAATCAAAAACTTCATCGCGCTATAGGTATCTCAGAAACTTGACCTATGGCGAAAATTTCCTTTTGGCTTCTTGGTATGCACATCAAGGGCTTTCATCTCCAAAAGACTTTTCATCTCCCCAGACTTTGAGTTCCATTTTGTGTCACAGTGTAATTGAACAAAATATATATTTTCTAACACTTATCATTTTTATTATTTTGTTTATTAGCGTTTGAACTTTTTAATAAATAGCAAAATGGAAATAATAGTGTGCTTACCATTTGTGCCCTTGGCACCAGTTTTTATTTTAACTAACCCAAGCAGCATCAGTAAACCTGTATTGAAAATTTAACAAATAACAAGTGAGGGTAACTTTACTTCCTCAACAATTCATTATTAATTTTCATCCAAAACCTAATACTGCAAACTGTTTAACATCATTATCCCTGAGGCAACAAACGTCTAGCGTAGGTTAAATCACGAGCATTTCTCAGCACTCAAGAGTGCCTGTGTCAGTGACCTTATGTGACAGTGAAAAAATTAACTTTAATTTTCCATGTCATTGCCTTGGTAAGATGAACATGACGATGTTAGAAATATGATCCACACAAAACTCAATTAAAACTAAAAGCGAGAGTGTGTCTGTTTTTTGTTTTTTCATAGAAATTCTAAAATTCCATGTCAAGAAAATTGAAGATACTGTGTCAATGGTGGAGAAGAGGTTTGGCATAGGTTAACCTAAATTACAATTTCACTAGCAAAAAATGGAACAAAGAATTTTTACGTGGTGGCAATGTGAAGTAAAGTGGGGGTGAATTAGCAAGTCAGACACTAAGATAAATATATTTACATAGACATAAAAAATACTGCTGTACTTATTTATGTATGGCACAAACATTGTTTAACCGCAAATGCAAATATACCCAAATGTCGATGAAATTCTTAAAAGGATATGTGGTTGAAATTGTGTGCGTGTGT
Source organism: Musca autumnalis (assembly GCF_047663935.1). Classification (NCBI taxonomy): domain Eukaryota; kingdom Metazoa; phylum Arthropoda; class Insecta; order Diptera; family Muscidae; genus Musca; species Musca autumnalis. Next base: position 201,186,513 of record NW_027411866.1, on the reverse strand, counting down.
TGGCTGCAGACACTCTATCCAAGATATATGGTATTTGGATGTGCGTGTGTGTGTGCTTTGTGGCTTTTAGAAAGATGCTGTGAAATGATATTTCAAGGTCTTGGCTTAGTAGTTTAGTAACTTTTATTAATTTGAGGATAAATTAGCAATACAAACAGCCAAAATTTCACCGAAATGCTTAAATGCGGTGATAATTTAGGCAACTTTATTTGAATACTCGTATATTAAAATATAGTATAAGATTAAAGAGATAATTAAAGGTCTTTTGTGGTAATAAAATTATATCCCACTAAATTCCTCTAAGTTATGATAACCATCCACAACATACTACAAATTTACACATATTGAATATGTTGCATATACACACATAGATTAGCCGTTGAGTGTTGTTTCCCCTATCTACAGGTCTCACTCTCTCTATGTAAAAGGCGTTGTGCCTTAAGCACAGTTAATACAAGCTCATAAATTTGTTAATGCCATAAAAACGTTTATGACGTCTCCGTGATTAAATGAAACAAAGTTTATGTTATATTCGGTATGAGCACACTCATACACACCCACACATACATACATACATACACATTTTTCGCCGAAAGATTAAGTGGAAATAATTGCCGTGTTGGCGTAGATATTCAAGACAATTAGCAATTTCTTTAGTAAAACTTTATTAATATACTAGACCGGATCTGTCTGTCTGTCCGTCCGTCCCATGGCCCTTTTGTGTTAATGAAAGTTCTTAGACCAGCCGACGACGACAAGAAGAACAACAACGACTACGCTGAAGATGTTTACAGTTAATTAAACTATCATATTTAAAAGACATTAATGCGTTTTCTTCAAGTCCTTTATTTACACTTCATTAACATGAAGCAACTAATGATGATGACGGGTAGAAGACAGTGCGTGTTAATGACGAAACACAGAACACCACCTCACTCTAGTTTCGTTTATAAAAATAAAACGAGGTTGGTGAAATCCTGTGTGGACGAAAGCACAAATGGTTGATGACCCCACCCAAGCCATCTTACAAAGGATGGTGATATATTTGAAGTAAAATAGAAGGAAATTTAAGAAATGAGTTTGCATAGGATTTGGAGTTTATGCTTCTTTTAGTTGAATTCATAATAAAGCTGAGGTATCGCTATTTTAATTATAATGAAGTATTATTTTTTATTATATTAATATTTTCGAATGCAATGGCTACACAAAGATGGGACGGTGAGTTTGGAATAAAGTGGAGCAATAAATATGATTGCGAATAATATCGCAAATAACGTCGTCAAAAATAGTACTTTTTGAAAATTCGAAGAAGATCTGAGATTCTCCAACTCACTTTTTTGTGTTACCGAAAAAATCGATAAACTTAAATTGCTTATAATTTCGGTAATAAACGATATTTTTCAGTGAGTTATCGACCAAAAAAGTGGTCGTTAAGTGCTGTCAAATTTTATTTAAACCTTTCATTCATAATCAAGGTACATTTATATAAGGTAGAAGTGACAATCAGCTTTATTTTTACTTTTTTATAATTTGGTTTTAAAATATAATAGGGTCTACTCATGAAATTTGGAACTTCGAAATTTGCTACCATAAAATACTACTTTTTATCCTAAACGTGTAGTAAAAATGACCTACGACCTAGTTCTGAATGCTTTATATTAACATTTTGATTCAAATTTGTTCTATTTTAGAGGATTTAAAAAATTTATATTTTTCCTGAAATTAAGAACGACCCAATTATTCAATATTTTCTTTTACATTAAATTTTCAATAACAACAATGTTGTTTTTGTAAATTTGTTAGTTGTTGTAATTCATGCATATACCTTATATAAATATGGCTTGTTCATAATTTTCCATTTAATATTACAGATTTGTTTCGGTAACTCCAAAATGAGTTACAGAATGTAAAAACTAAGCTATTAATACCAACGCTTTAATTTTTTTTTTAACATTTCTAGGTACAGTTCCACGGGACTTTCTCACTAATCGGAGTCTAACGAACTAATTCCTGTAGAGGAAAGGAACACCTAACTTCGATTTTTAAGGGAATTTGTCTACCCAACACTAGGTTTAAAATACTGTTGCTTATAATAGTCAGATGTCGATGGTTGAAGGGTAGAAACATCATTCGGCAGATTCAAATAGTTAATTCCATATTGACTGTATAACTGAGTCAACAGTGGCTAGCCAGAAAGACGAGATGTGGACCGAAAACTTCGAAAAACTTAATTTTTCTTATTTGTACACCAATTGCTATAGCTAAGAACGATAACGTCAATGAAATAAATAAGAATCTAATGATCAAGATAGTAAAAAAATATTGATGTCCGGATTATCGAGGTACGAAAAATGTGAGATATCCGGATTACCGAGTCTACAATGTAAAAAAATCTAGTGTTCGGATTACCGCGTTGTCCGTATTAACGAGAGTCCGGATTATCGAGACTATACTGTACTTTTTTCAAAAAAAAAAAAAAAAAAAACTTACGTATTTAGGGGGGTTTTCAAAACAATATGGAAAGAATTAAAGCGCAAAAATTTGCGGGGATATCGATAGATAGGGTTTTTTCAAACTGAGTTTCGTCAATATTTAGAGTACCATTTTAGCGAATATTTTCGAACTTTTGTGGGGGAGGTTTCGGAACGTCCACTCCTTCCACCTTCGAATTTCATTTAATATTCGAAGAAATATTACGATATCCAAAGTGTGGACGAACGCTGTATTCGGTTCGAGCTCTCCAGCCACTACATATGGTGCCATCGGGGGTTTTTACAACTTTCGGGCTTATTTTCTCAAGAAGTATGGACTTGCCCTTGAAAAACTTTTACTGTCGTAATTGAGGCAGCGAATGAAAGTTGCTTCAACAAAAATCAAAGTGATCCGAGAGCAGGTCTTAATGTGAATTTATCCAAAAATATGTGTGGGAGGTACCCGACGGAGTGGACAAACATAGTCCATATTCCTACCTGACCTATACCTGGTGGATACATTAGGATGTGTAAAGTATGGACCAAATCTGTCACTCCCATCAAGAGTTATCGTACGCACAATTTTTACGAACATTTTTGAACTTTTTTGGGGTGAGGTACCTGAAGGAGTGGACGATTATGGCTTATCTTCGAACTTAAACTAAGTTTGCACACAATATTACGAAGTCCACATTTTGGACCGAAACGGCAGATCCGTTCGAGAATTATCTTACGCTCCAACCACTACACACGGTATCATAGGGGTTTTTTTTTTGCATCTTTCAGGCTATTTTCTCAGGAAGTATGGACACCTCATCTAAGTCTGGTAGAAATTTCACGATATGCAAAGTATGGACCAAATCGGTTACACCCTTCAAGAGTTATCGTGCGCACAAATTTTCCGAACATTTTCGAACTTTTGTGGGGGAGGTACCGGAAGGAGTGGCCCGAAAGAGCCCATCTTCAAACTTAAATAAACTAAGTTTGGGTAAAATATTACGAAAACCAAAATTTGAAGCGAATCGGTTTATCCGTTCGAGAGTTATCGTGCACACCAGCCAGACAGACAGACGGACGGACATTGCTAAATCTACTCCAAATTGTCTGAAACACATTTCGTCCAAACATAGTTGGGGTCTAAAACCATTATTTCGGTGAGGCACATTTTGTCCGTATGAAAGTGTATATGGCAAACAAGTAAAAAAGTATCAGTCGGCTTTGCCGACAGAGATATACCCTCAGCCTGTGTATATTGAAACAATTTTTTTTTCCAAAAAAACGCATGTATTTAGGGAGTTTTAAAAATTTTGGGCGTTTGAACTAACAAAAATGTTGATTAGGATTTAATATCAAAAGTTTTGCGGAGGAGATACTAAAAAGAATGGATCTCCAGCCACTACATATGGTACCATAGGGGTTTTTTAGAACTTCAGGGATATTTGCTCAAGAAGTATGAACTTGCCCCTGAAACAACTTTTACCATCGCAATTGAGGCAGCAATGCAAGTTGCTTCAACAAAAATCAAAGTGATTCGAAAGCAGGTCTTAAAGTGAACATGTATCCGAAATTTTGAGTGGGAGGTACCGGATGGAGTGGACAAATATAGTCCATATTTGAACCTGATCTATATCTGGTAGATATATTAGGATGTGTAAAGTATGGACCAATTCGGCCACTCTCTTCAGTGAATACAAGTTGCTAAAGCAAAAATCAAAGCGATTCGAGAGATGTTCCTAAACTGAACTTTTCCAAAATTTTGTGTGTGAGGTACCCGACGGAGTGGACCGATTGAGTCCATATTAAAACCTGATCTAAGTCTGGTACACGCTCCACGATGGGCAAAGTATGGACCAAATCGGTTACACCCTTCAAGTGTTATCGTTCGTACAAATTTTCCGAACATTTTCGAACATTTGTGGGGGAGGTACCGGAAGGAGTGGACCGATATAGCTCATCTTCGAACTTAAACTAAGTTTGGACAAAATATTACGAAAGCCAAAATTTGAACCGAATCGGTTCATCCGTTCGAGAGTTATCGTGCGCCCCAGCCAGCCAGACAGACAGACAGACGGACGGACATTGCTCAATCGACTCCAAATTGTCTGAAACACATTTCGTCCAAACATACTTGGGGTCTAAAACCATTATTTCGATGAGGCACATTTTGCCCGTATGAAAGTGTATATACCCTTCATAGCCTAAAGGCTGAGGGTATAATAACAAAATTCCTTTGCAATTCCATTTGAAAAAAATTAAAAAATTTTTTCGCGAGCACATCTACGATTTTTGGTATAGAATTAAAGGAAAAAAATCTGGTTTAAAATCTGCCCGCGTTCACGAAATTGGCCGATGCGCGCAAAAGTTATAGCGGTTTTTATCCTCTTATAAAGAAAAAATATTTTAAAATTTCTTATTTTTTGTGTTGAGATAATGTAAGTATATATCAGTAACAGCATTGGATATCTATCCGTAGATGCACCAACATTTCCAAAATGTGTTTTTATTTTCGCGGAAAATCAAAAAAATTAAAAAAATCTGGCAATAAATTTAAATTATACTAACTCAGAGTCCGTATAAACCTCTAAAAACTAAATTAAAAATACATACTGAAACTAGACAACGCGTAAAAAAATGTGAAACCAAAATTATAAACATTGGCTTTATAAATTGCATATTATAACAACAACAAAAGAGAAACAATTCATTGTTGGAAAATATTGTTACAAATATATTTTTTGGTTTGTTTCGAAAAATTAGAAAAAAATATTTGAGATTATCCAACTATTTCGCTAAAATCTAATACATAAATTGAAGTATTCTGATAAAACTTTATCAAAATATATGGTTTACCATCGTGAAAGCTTAACTGCTTACTGTGAAAACTTATAAGGATAGGAAATTAATAGTAATATTGAAATTACTATCATTTAAAAGATATGAAAATTAAAAAGCCTGTAATTCGCGAATTGTTTAAAGTCGGTTAATGCGCATCCGATTTTGGATAAAGCCAATCAATCTTTTTCAATATTAATGCATATTTCGATGTTTCACTCAGCGGCCATTGTGTGCCGCCAGTTGCATCATGCACTGCAAAAAACCTTAAAGTTGTTAAAAGTCACGCAATGTGCATACGATTTTGATGCGCATCCGGTTTCATCAGCGCCCATCAAAAATACGTCAATATACACCTATTTCAAATAGATTCTTCAAAAACCGCGGATGTGCCTCCACATTAAATTTTTGGCGAAATACCCATATTACTCGCGTATCTCTGTTTTTTTATGACACGTGTTTTAGCAAATATTATAATAGCGAGTAAAGGATTCCATTTATGTAAAAAATTTTAAAGAAAACCGCGGTTTAGTACGCGGATTTGTCAAAATATATTTTTGCTGATTTTCCGATTTTCAAGGTATCTATATCCGTGGTTTTAGTAGATGAATTCGATCGCGGAAGGCTTCATTAGAACCGTCGCGTAAAAAAACTAAATTCACGCGGTTTTCAAAGGAAATTGAATGGCAGTTGCAAATTTTACACGCAAAATATATGTTTTGTAAGAAAATTCACGCATGAAATTTTGGCCTTTCGTCTCCAATTACTAGGATGCTGCAAGGAGCACACTCATGAGATATGCACCAAACGACGTAAAATCACGAGTTCTATAATCGTGTTATGAGTTTGGAATATTATCTTCTTGCGCGTCCGGATTATTAAAAAAGTTCAAAAAACCCCGAAATTCCGGCTTCAAAATGTCAACATCAATTTTAGGTGGATGCAGTGGATATATCGAAAAATCATATACTGCTTTCTTATTGCCCATGGAGTATTCTGTGATTCATTCTTTGGGAATAGGTCTATTAAATGTAAGGTTAAGCCAGTAATCGCATGGGAACATAAAAAAACTTGTTGGCTTCAACCCATTTTTACCCATTTTTCTACATTGATGCCAACACAGCTTCCACGAAAATTAATTTTAATGGTCGACATCGAAGTATACAATCTATATAAATAAAAATCAAATGCCTTTCGTTGGTAACGGCATCAGTTGAGAACGGGTACACCGATTTGGATAATTGTTTTACTGAAATGTTCGTCATAACCCAGCATAGGTTTTTATGAAAACAAAATTTGACAACGCCCACTTTTACGAACGTTTTTTTTCAATTTTAATCTTCTCTACAAAAACTACTGAACTTATTTTCCTGAAATTGTCATGGAATGTACAGAGATGTGACGCGATATTTTAAAATAACGTAATATTTGCAAAAATTACGAATGTATTGCTTTAAAAATTTATGAATTAATCTACAATTTAGATAGTTCTTTGGGCCTAAAGACCCGATCACGCTTGTTTTCTTTTAAAAAAATTTATATAACCAATTGTACTGAACCGATTTCCATGATTTCCATGAAATTTGAAAAAGCTCAAAGTTTGCCGTTCTTATGTATTTTTTTATGAATTTCGGAGGAGGGGGTACTTTCCCCACGCCTTTCTTGTAAACGCTACATGTATAAGCCAAACTTATGATTATATCTGTTTGAGCATAAATTTTGGGAGGCAATGGGGTTGTGTGTACCCTAGCTACATATTTAGAGCCAAGATACCGGACCACGCCCACTTTTATGTTATACCTTGAAAACTGATGACCACATCCACTCTTTTCAATAATTTTTTTCCAAAACTACTGAGTCTAATTTCATGCAATTTTTACAAAATATATATTTGTAGACGAATTTCGGGGGCTTATTGTTTTATATTTGCTAAACTTATTAGTGCATCGGCTTGCAAATTAATTTTCGAGACAACGGTGGTTGCGTCTCCGACCAAGAAAAACGATATATTTACTAATTTCCTTAAATTGTGAGGCTCAACGGCCCATCAGCTATGAACAACTAAAACATATAACCATTTTTTGTAAAAACTTTTATAATTAGAACGCTTTAGGATAAAGACAGGGGACATGGACGATAATAAATACTAAACAGCATCAATGGGCGAAAAAATATGACAAAGTCCGTAGGAGAAAAGGAAGGTTACAGACAGAATCTGTTGATAAATTTAATATTCTATTCGGTTTTACAATGAACCGAAGAAGTGACGTAGAAAATACCTATTTTTGAATTGTCAAGCATAGTCGATAAAAAGTTGTCATTAAAAATCATTACGACGGGCCAGCAACGCGGACCGGGGTCTGCAAGTCATTGATAAAAATTGATTACAAATATACAAAAAAATTGATTACAAATGTGCAACATTTTTTTTCCACTTTTTTATTAGATCAAAAATAAAGAATACAAAAAAAAGTGTTTTTTTTCTATTTGGACCTATATTAAAGAAATTATGAGTATTTCTTTGCATGTAGTTTTTACAGAATTTGACTTTTTCAAGGCGCGATATGTCTCTAGAATATTTTTGGGAAGTCTGTGCTCTTCCCGGAAATGTCTATATACCAAATGTTTGCCGCAAATTATCATCTGACGGGGTTTCTAACATGTTTTGCCTTTATAGAATCCTGAATTTCCAATGATATCGCCCGTTATAACTTCACTAGATCAGTAGTACTCACTCTGATACGGATCCGATCCCTACGATCGTATGTTTTTATATGTTTTTCGAGATAACAGCACTCTGGAATCTGAATTTTATTCAATCCAAATCTTAGATTCATGAAATATCCATTATTTCCTAAGTTTCTGACTTTTGGACCCATGCTCATGTCCCTCACCTGGATCCGTCACTCCCCCGATGAAGTACGTATCGATATCAGTTTTAAAATTGTACTCACTTTTAAACTTCCCAAGACAAAAGAACAAATAATTTAATCATATTAACAAGTAAAAAAGTATCAGTCGGCTTTGCCGCCATAGTCCATTATAGTATACATTTTGGATCAGTATGCCAGGAAGCATGGACTTGTCCACGGAAAACATAATCTCTTTGTAAACGGGACCACAACGAACAGCATCGGTATAAATTTCCCAAGATTCTTCGAACAGACCCTAAACTGCACTTGAACATAAATGTTAAACTTTTGTGGTACCCTAAGGAGAGGACCGAAGTTTTAGAAGTTAAACTAAATTTGGATAAAATATTAGAAGATCAAAAGTTTGGACCAAATTGGTTGACCCGTTCAAAATATATCGTGCATATCATCTTAGTGACATTTTTTAAATATTAGGGAAAATACCGATATTGTCCATCATCGAACTGAAATTAAGTTTGGAAAAAATATGGCGAAGGCCAAATTTTGGTACTAAATCGGTTGATCCGTTCCAGAGTTATCTTGCGCTCAAACCACTACACACGGTGTCATAGGGGTTTTTTTTTTGCACCTTTCAGGCTATTTTCTCAAGAAGTATGGACTTGCCCCAGATAAAACTTGTACCGTCGTATGGGGGCAGTGAATACAAGTTGCTACAGCAAAAATCAAAGCGATTAGAGAGCAGGTTCTAAACTGCATTTTTGTGTGGGAGGTACACGAAGAAGTGGACCGATTGAGTCCATATTGGAATCTCATCTAAGTCTGGTAGAAATTTCACGATGTACAGAGTATGGATCAAATCGGTTACTCCCTTCAAGAGTTATCATGCGCAGAAATTTTCCGAACTTTTTCGAACTTTTGTGGGGGAGGTACCGGAAGGAGTGGGCCGATGTAACCCATCTTCGAACTTAAACTATGTTTGGAGAAAATAATAGAAAAACCAAATATTGGACCGAATCCATTGATCCGTTCGAGAGTTATCGTGCGATCCAACGGCAAGACAGACACAGACGGACGGACATTGCTAAATCGACTCCAAATTATCTGAAACACATTTCTTCTAAACATACTTGGGGTCTAAAACCATTATTTCGGTGAGGCACATTTTGCCCGTATGAAAGTGTATATACCCTCGTTAGCATAAATGCTGGGGGTATAATGATATTTTACAAAATATTTAAGATTTTTGCATGCGATTTGGCTCAGTTGCATATGTTTTGACAATTAAATTTTAAAAAGTTTTATGTATATTCCAATTTTTTCATAATTCTTGTTGGATATCGTGTTAAAACTTTTCATTTTCTTATACTGGAAGCATTGAACTATAAATAATTGCAAAAAAATGCCTAAATTGTCTTTAAAAAATATTTTACAGAACATTTTCTAAAACGTGCAATTTTGTTTCAAACACAAAGGGAATTTTTAGATATTTTTTTCTTTATAAGGGAATAAAACCCCCCATATCTTATAGGCGCAGTATTTAATTTTGTGAACGCAAACAGATTTGAAACTACGATTGTTTCTTAACCCATATACCAAAAATCGCGGATGTGCTCGCAAAAATATTTTAATGTTTTCTTCAATGGAATTGTAAAGGAAAATTGAAATTTACCATATAGGTATATAAACTCGAAAGCTTTTTGAATTTTGAAACTGATGGCTCTTAAATTGTGTAGTTGACCAGCAAATTTATGTATACAAGTTGAACTTACTTCATAGTATAAACTTAAAATCAGTAATTGTGCTTACCTGTAATGAAAAGAATGAAAAAAGTGATATTAGAAACTTAATTATTAAGAAATAATAATAAAAATGGGTGTACTTTAATTATAAAAAATGTTTTACAGTTAATGAAAATATCTTAGAAATATGCAATCATTCATTACTGTGAAAGATACGAGACCTAAGATCTTTGGAATGCATCCCTTTTTCCCATTGACAATTTACTCTGCCAGAAGGCCATCTCGGACAATTTCTCAAATAGATGTCAAACGGAGAAACGACGAAGAAAAAAAACGAAAAATGCTATTTATTAAAGTCAACATTGTAATCGAAGTCTGCTTGAATGCACGACAAGTCATTGAACAAATTACTACATCTTTTAACTCGTAGTGGTGGTGGTGCTTCTGTCATTCTGTCTGCCACATAGACACACTTCGAGGTAACATGAGAAATTGGACCCTTTGACAAATAATTAAAAATTAATTAAAACATTTTCTTGTACCTTCGGATATTTCAACGAATGGTAATGTATGTCCGTTGTGTGAGAGAGAGAGGGAGAGAGAGAGAGGGAGATGGAAATCAAGGTATCATCACAAGTTTCATTCTTAATTTCTTTGATTGAAAAGGAAACGTATGTGTGTGTACATTTCACCTAGTCACCCAGCAAACCAAATGTCGGATGTCCGACACGTCTGAACAATTTCGGAAGCAACGTCGTTCAGATTTCGTTCCGATTTCTAAACGATTTTTCGGAGCGGAAATAGTTCAGATTTTGTACCAATTTCGTTCCGATTTCGCAACGAATGTCGGAAAGAAATTTCCTTTCCGAATTTCCCAAGGATTTTCTTCAGATTTCGTTACGAAATCGGATCGAAATCGATACGATGTCGCTCCGACATATTGTTCCGAAATTATGTCAACCACTTCATACAACTTTCGTTAAGATATCGTTACGATTTCGGATCAGACATCGGACGTATCGTCCGAATTTTGTTTCGATTTCGTTAAGATGTCGGTACGATTGGTTTGCTGGGCAGTCAGTCCATTTTACATTAAGGATATTTGTAATGCACACACACAGATCCCAACCATGTTCAGGGCTTTCTTCATTATGTAGAATTGGCATATTTGAAGAATTTAATTTAAATGAAAAATCAAGAAAAAACTGAGGGAAACAAATGAACTCCATTTTATTATTTGAAATATATTGTCAATAAAGGTAGGTACATACGTATAATGGATTTATCCATAGATAGAACAAATAGCGATTATTGAGTTGGGAATGTTTGCACCTAAAGGTTAGTGGACATTTGTGGGGAAAGTACCAGAAAGTGTGGACCGATATAGTCCATTTTTGAATTTGATTAAAGTTTAGGAAATATTTAAGTCTCTGTGAATATGGACATAATCGACTGCTTCGTTGCAGACTTATCGTGTGTATCAAGCAGGCTGACTGGCTAAAGCGATTCCAAATTGTCTTTACATATATGGAACATAAAATCATTATTTCGAAGATGCACATTTTCGAGCGTATCAAATCTTACTAATACTCATTCGCCTAAAGGTTAAAAATAAAATATTTCCAGTCTAAAAGCATTCTTGACTGCTGGCGGGCTCTGTGCATATCAGGGCACCTTCTACATAAAGTACAACATGTTTTAAAGATATTGTAACTTTAAAAGAAATAAAATCTTATCTGAAACTACAATAACTTACCTATATTTTAATATAAAATAATTCACAGCAACCAAAATATTTTCAACCATTTCCATTCAAAGCCTTTTTCCATTCCCCTCACAGAAAAGAACTAAAAATGAAATAAAAAAAAAATAACAAAAAACCGTGTCCAAAACGTATGTGCGGAATACCTCAACTGGTTGGCTGGTTAGTAGTAGCTACTGCATCAGCAGTTGGCACTGTAAGTTGTCATGTTGGTAGAAAATATTTACACTTCATTTAATGTCCCCAAGGATGTTTTGTGGCAATGAATGAATGTTGCTTACCACTGATGCAATTGCAGGCAGAAGCATTTCAAATTGTTCTCAGAGAACCCAGATTGCTGGTGATGTGAATAGACAAACAAAAACATGATAAAAGCAAACAACATGACAGTAGCCTTGCAGGCAGGCAAAGAGACATGAAGATAGACAGGAAGTTCAACAGAAAAAAAGAAATAAAGACACAGCTGCTGCTGCATAGAAACTAAAAAAAGGACATTCTTATTCTGTTGGCCAATACTTATGGCAAAACTCATTTCATTACAGTTGTCAAGCATTTGGGGTATGTTCTTTGCCAGCTTTTTTGCATTCTCTTCCCATTCGGCTTGCAACACATTTACGCTAGACTGCAAGAATGTCGCATTGAGTTCCAGTTTTTGTTTTCCGTTTTTTACAACGACTACCACCACTATTACTACCAACACTTATATACATACATACACAAGCTGACGACAGCAAAACACTACCGCACTTCAATTGCAATTTCACTCAATGGGTGATTAAGAATCAATTTGCGACATTTTCCATTCGTTTTCTAAGTTTTCTTCTTGTTGTCCTTGCATTTTTACGTTTTGCAACTCAATGCAGATTGACATGTGCGTAAAGGGAAATAAACTTTGTCACCAGATATAGTCGAAGATTTTACTTAAACAATTACTTCGAGTCTCAGTAGAAATGATTTTTTCTTAACGTTAGCAATTTTCGAATAAGTGGACGGGGAGGAGGGTGCGATGTAATCAACAGACCAACCAACTGTTGCAAAAATTAAGCATTGCTTTAAAGGACCTCTGTGTGCAGAAGATGTTCAAATGGCCTTTTAATGATAGAAGACCTTCAAAAGGTCTTTCATGAGAAGAAGACCGTGAAAAGGTCTGCTATGAGCAGAAGACCGTCAAATGGTTCTCTATGGCCAGGCGACTGTCAAGAGGTTTCCACAGACAGATGACTTTCTTATGGTGTTCTATAGACAGAAGACTTTGTAAAGGTTTTCCATGACTAAAGACCTTAAAATGGTATACCATGGACAGAAGACCTTCTCAAAGTGTTTTAAGAACAGAAGACCGTCTAAAGTTTTCCCTGGACAGCGAACCTTCTAAAGGTCTTCTATGGGCAGGGGATCTGCTAAAGATCTTTTATGACATTCTACATGTCTGCTATAAACGGAAGCTTGCTACAGGTTTGCTATAGGGAGAAAATTATAAAAAATCCTCAGGTCCCTTTTTTCTATGAAAAAAAAAATCCTCAGGTCTCTTAGGACAGGTTTTTTCTATAAAAATTCCTCAGGTCTCTGAGAACAGTTTTTTTCTATAGAAAAAAATCCTCAGGTCCAGAGGACACTTTTTCTATAGAAAAAATTCTCAGTTCCAAGGACACTTTTTTTATAAGCACAATCCTCAGGAGAAGTCTCTCTTGTCCCGTATGGGATGTTGTGGAATAATGTTTTTTTTTACAATCCTCAGGTCACTGAGGACAATTTTTCTATAGAAAAAAAATCCCCAGTTCCCTGAGGACATTTTTTTCATAGAAAAAACTGTCCTTAGAGACCTGAGGATTTTTTTTCATAGAAAAAATGTCCTCAGGGACCTTAGGATTTTTTTTCTATAGAAAAAGAAAAATTCTCAGTTCCTGAGGACAGTTTGTTTTCTATAGAAAAAGTGTCCCCATGGACCTGAGGAATTTTTCTATAGAGACCTGAGGAATTTTTTTCATAGACAAAACTGTCCTTAGAGACCAGAGGATTTTTTGCTATAGAAAAAGTGTCCTCTAGGACCTGATAATTTTTTTCTATAGAAAAAAGTGTCCCCATTGACCTGACGAATTTTTTTCTATAGAAAAAATTGTCCTTAGGAACTGAGAATTTTTTCATAGAAAAACTGTCCTCAAAGAAAAAAAAAAACTGGAATTTTTTTCATAGAAACAAGGGACCTGAAGATTTTTTCTATAGAAAAAGAAAAATTCTCTGTACACACATGGACACATTTGTCTATAGAAAAAAATCGTTAGATCAATGAGGACACTTTTTTTCTACAGAAAAAATGACCCTGAGAACCTGAGGACCTTTTTTCTATAGAAAACACCCTGAGGACAATTTTTCTATAGGAAAAAAATCCTCCGGTCGCTAAGAACAATTTTTTTCTATAGAAAACAATTCCTCAAGTCCCTGAGTACTTTTTTGTATATAAAAAACTCCTCATGTCCCTGAGGACACTTTTTCTATAGGAAAAAATTCTTCAGCTCACTGAGGACACCTTTTTCTATAGAAAAAAATTCCTCAGTTCACTGAGGACACTTTTTTCTATAGAAAAAATTCCTCAGTTCACTGAGGACACTTTTTTCTATAGAAAAAAATTCCTCAGTTCACTGAGGACACTTTTTTCTATAGAAAAAAATTCCTCAGTTCACTAAGGACAATTTTTTCTATAGTTCTCAGTTCACTGAGGACACTTTTTTCTATAGAAAAAATTCCTCAGTTCACTGATGACACTTTTTTCTATAGAAAAAATTCTTCAGTTCACTGAGGACACTTTTTTCTATAGAAAAAAATTCCTCAGCTCACTGAGGACATTTTTTTCTATAGAAAAAAATTCCTCAGCTCACTGAGGACACTTTTTTCTATAGAAAAAAATTCCTCAGTTCATTGATGACACTTTTTTCTATAGAAAAAAATTCCTCAGTTCATTGAGGACACTTTTTTCTATAGAAAAAAATTCCTCAGCTCACTGAGGACACTTTTTTCTATAGAAAAAAATTCCTCAGTTCATTGATGACACTTTTTTCTATAGAAAAAATTCCTCAGTTCACTAAGGACACTTTTTTCTATAGAAAAAAATTCCTCAACTCACTGAGGACACTTTTTTTATAGAAAAAAATTCCTCAGTTCATTGATGACACTTTTTTCTATAGAAAAAAATTCCTCAGTTCATTGAGGACACTTTTTTCTATAGAAAAAAATTCCTTAGTTCATTGATGACACTTTTTTCTATAGAAAAAATTCCTCAGTTCATTGAGGACACTTTTTTCTATAGAAAAAATTCCTCAGTTCACTGAGGACACTTTTTTCTATAAAAAAATCCTCAGTTCACTGAGGACACTTTTTTGTATAGAAAAAAATCCTCAGTTCACTGAGAACACTTTTTCTATAAAAAAAATCCTCAGTTCAATTTTTCTATAGCAAAAAAATCCTCAGTTCACAGAGGACACTTTTTTCTATAGAAAAAAAAAATTCCTCAATTCACTGAGGAAACTTTTTTCTATAGAAAAAAAATACCTCAGTTCACTGAGGACACTTTTTTCTATAGAAAAAAATTCCTCAGTTCACTGAGGACACTTTTTTCTATAGAAAAAATTCCTCAGTTCACTGAGGACACTTTTTTCTATAGAAAAAATTCCTCAGTTCACTGAGGACACTTTTTTCTATAGAAAAAAATTCCTCAGTTCACTGAGGACACTTTTTTCTATAGAAAAAAATTCCTCAGTTCACTGAGGACACTTTTTTCTATAGAAAAAAATTCCTCAGTTCACTGAGGACACTTTTTTCTATAGAAAAAAATTCCTCAGTTCACTGAGGACACTTTTTTCTATAGAAAAAAATTCCTCAGTTCACTGAGGACACTTTTTTCTATAGAAAAAAATTCCTCAGCTCACTGAGGACACTTTTTTCTATAGAAAAAATTCCTCAGTTCACTGAGGACACTTTTTTCTATAGAAAAAAAAAATCCTCAGTTCACTGAGGCCACTTTTTTCTATAGAAAAAAGTGTCCTCAGTGAATTTTTTCTATAGAAAAAAATTCCTCAGCTCACTAAGGACACTTTTTTCTATAGAAAAAATTCCTCAGTTCACTGAGGACACTTTTTTCTATAAAAAAAATCCTCAGTTCACTGAGGACACTTTTTTGTATAGAAAAAAAAATCCTCAGTTCACTGAGAACACTTTTTCTATAAAAAAAATCCTCAGTTCAATTTTTCTATAGCAAAAAAAATCCTCAGTTCACAGAGGACACTTTTTTCTATAGAAAAAAATTCCTCAATTCACTGAGGACACTTTTTTTCACTGAGGACACTTTTTTCTATAGAAAAAAATCCTCAGTTCACTGAGGACACTTTTTTCTATAGAAAAAAAATCCTCAGTTCACTGAGTACACTTTTTTCTATAGAAAAAATTCCTAAGTTCACTGAGGACAATTTTTTCTATAGAAAATAAAATTCCTCAGTTCACTGAGGACACTTTTTTCTATAGAAAAAATTCCTCATTTCACTGGAAACACTTTTTTCTATAGAAAAAAATTTCCTCAGTTCACAGTGGACATTTTTTTCTATAGAAAAAAATTCCTCAGTTCACTGAGGACACTTTTTTCTATAGAAAAAAATTCCTCAGATCACTGAGGACACTTTTCTTCCAAAAGTCTTCTATTAGCAGAAGAAATTCCAAAGGTCTTCTGTTGACAGAAGACCTTCCGAAAGTATTCTGTTTACAGAAGACCTTCCAAAAGTCGTCTATTGGTAGAAGAAATTCAAAAGGTCTTCTATGGAGAGAAGATCTTCTAAAGATCTTCAATTGACAGGTATTCTGTTGACAGAAGACTCTCCAAACGTCTTCTATTGGCAGAAGATATTTTAAAGGTCTTTTACGGAGAGAAGACCTTCCAAAGATCTTCTATTGACAGGTCTTCTGTTGACAGAAGACTTTCCAAAAGTCTTCTAGTGACAGAATAAATTCGAAAGGTCTTCTATGAGTAGAAGACGTTCCAAAGATCTCCCATTGACAGAAGACCTTCCAAAGGTCTTCTATTATTAGAAGCAATTCCAAGTTTCTTCTACGGAGAGAACTTCCAACGATCTTCTATTGAAAGAACACTTTCCAAAGGTCTTCTATTGACAGAACACCTTCCAAAGTTCTTCTGTTTACAGAAGACCTTCCGAAAGTATTCTATTTACAGAAGACCTTCCAAAAGTCTTCTATTGGTAGAATAAATTTCAAAGGTCTTCTATGGAGAGAAGATCTTCTATTGACAGGTCTTCTGTTGACGGAAGACTATCCAAACGTCTTCTATTGACAGAAGATATTCCAAAGGTCTTTTACGGAGAGATGACTTTCCAAAAATCTTCTATTGACACGTCTTCTGTTGACAGAAGACTTTCCAAAAGTCTTCAAGTGACAGAATAAATTCCAAAGGTCTTCTATGAGTAGAAGACGTTCCAAAGATCTCCCAAAAGACCTTCCAAAGGTCTTCTGTTAACAGAATACCTTCCAAAGGTCTTCTATTGACAGAAGACTTTCTACAGGTAATCCATAAGCAGAAGACCTTATAGGGGTCTAATAGAGACGGAAGACTTTATACAGCTCCAATAGTGACAGAAAATCTTCCACAAGTATTCTTTAGGAAGAAGACCAGCTGTATGCCTTTTGTCGACTGTGCAGCTTCTTCACGTCTACTATTGTTAGAAAATTTTTACAGGTATTCTATAGACAGATGACCTTCTACACGTCATCTATAGACAAAGTAACTTCTTCAGATCTTCTATTTGCGAAAAGATTTTTACTGGTATTCTATTGACAGAGATGTTTTCCAATTCTTTTCTATACTTTTTTTGACAGAAGACCTTCTATTGTACTTTTATTTATAGAAGGTCGTTTACAGGTCGTCTATTGAGGAAATAATTTTTACAGGCTTCTATTAAGAGAAGACATTTTCCTGGAGTTCTGTATGCAGAATACCTTTTAGAAGTCTTCTTTTGAAGGACGACCTTTTACAGGTCTTCAATTGATATAAGTTTGTAGGCAGAATAACTTTTTATGCGTTCTTTTAAGAGATTATTAAATGTTACCTGTGCCACTTTTTTCGGTTTTAAGGGTTAAAAATTTCTATATAAAAACAAGCTGAACAACCACCTTTTACAAGTATTCCTTTGGAGATTACAAATATCTTTGGGATTACATGACATATGTGAGTGTGCCTGGGAAACCATGTAAACCGTGTTAAACGACATCGATGTTCATCAGGTTTACTGGTACGTATGTATGTCATGTAGACAGCCGAGACGTATTTATCAACCACCCCCCATTACCCTCCTTGAACCACCCTCCTCATTTGTTGCTTTGATAAATTAAAAGAAAATTACTTAAGGGACAACGACGACAGACCCTTATTAAGGCAAACGTGGCCAGCATAAAAATTCGAAATAAAAATATTTTGTTGTTAAAAAATTGCAAAACTTCAAAAATATTTTGAAAAGAAAAATTAATAAAAACAATTCATGAAACTAAAGTTTCTAAAGGACAATGGGAAATAAAAGAATTTTATTTTTGTAAAGAAAGTAGAAATCCCATGAAGTGTGCTCTGCCTACCATGGCTCTACAGATTGTTAACTGAGATTAATAGGGGAATTCCCAAAGCAACATATGACAATATTCCCATGTCATATTTGTTGATAAATGCCTGCTAAGTGACACAGAATTTTAGGACAAAAAACAAATGACCGTAAAAGTCAGCACAACAAAACAAAAAAGCAAAAATGTATTTGTACACAATTTTTCAATTTAAAGGGAAGGCCAGAATTGGAAAACTTAGAAAAAAAAATAAATATTACAACTTGATGAATGTCCATCTGAAGAGGGATAATGAAAACAAATATACGGCGAAGAAATCAGTTAGTTAATTAGTTAAAAAAACAAAGTCCCTTTTAGGAAATACGGTTATTGTGTCTTTTTCTACTTAAGATGACGAATTCATTTTTTGTTTTTTTTTTTTTAATATGAAGCATAGATTATTTTCAGCAGAATGTATTAACCTTTAGGTCAACGATTGTATTATGTATAATTTTTAACTTCTGCAGCCCCTTTTTTGCAAAATGTCAACATATTTTCCTCCACTTTAAAATAGTAATTAAAACGAAGCAGGACATATTTCAATTAATTATATTATTACATTTCAAAAGGCAAAAATATTTTCGATATAACAAGAATATTGTTTAACCACAAAAGAATTTAATCAATATTTGCTGCCAAGTGGAAACATTTATCCACTTCCTAGTAACCCAAAAAATCAACAGGAAGCTTTACAAACATAAAATGTGTCACAAAAAAAAATCATTATTGAAATCTTAAAATTGTAAACCTTTCACAGCAATCGTTGCTGGGGCGATAACTACAAACAGCAGCACCGGCAAAACATAGCAAAAAAACAAAGAAATCTATTTGATTTCATATCGCTTTTTTAGAATTTGAAATATTCAATTTTTTCCTTTTCAATTAGAATTGATTGAGACTTAGGAATTTAATTTTAGAAAAATTTTCTTTAGCTACCATGGAGAGAGAGGTGAGAAAGAATTTGTTGGTTTGGATGTATAACGGTAGAAATTTAAAAAGTATATCCATCAAGATAAGGGAAGAAACCTTCGAAATGAAAAGAAAACAACTAAAGAATTTATTTTCATCTCAAACCTACAATGGCATTGGCATTTGTCATCGACTAATTGTGATTGATATGATACTATCCCCTATCCTGTCGGAACGACTGTTAGTACAACTATATTTAACAAGTAACAATGGCATAAAGTTTGGACTAGCCTAACCATGAGGACAAACAACTCTTAATGTAGAAGAAAATACCAAATGACGAATATTTTTGCAAAGTTGCTTCTAACCTTACATGACTTATAACACCGACACAAATAACAGAAAAATATATTTTAATATAAAATTAAATTTAAGAAAAACTTGAGGGACCATAAATTGGATAGCATTGATGGAGGCTTCCATTTTTCTAGCCAACCCTCCTTTATCCCGAATATTTTTTTCGTATTTTAGAAAATACTTAATTTTTGTAAATTTCTGGAGAAAGAAATATCAAAAGGAAGCATCTTTTGTAGTCCAATTGTTGTCTTAATGAAAAAGTAAAATAAAATACTGAAACTTTAACTCAAAACATGAGTAAGAGAATCGCACTACAGGCCGAAAACCAAAAGTAGTATGAAATAATGATTAAAAAATGGATATCTTCTGACAAAAATTAAAGACATATAAATTAAAAAACCTTATATAAATTCATCGAAATCCACAGGACCAATTTTGTCGAGATTTTAATTGAAGGAAATCTTAAATATATTTAAATATCTCTATCGGCTCAAGTTTTACGGAAGCTTGGTCAGGAGAAATTATTCTGCATCATTTATGTGACAGTTTTCATAGCCTACAGCACTGAGGGGAAAATGTATTATAAGTCAGCTTTGAAAAAACTCTTTCTAGGGTCCACGCCGCACAGTGGTTCAGAATCGTTTTTTTTTTCTGATCAAAACTCTGCAACTTTAGAGAGGATAGAGATATTTTCATAATTCTTTTCGACATGGCGTGATGAAGTTTTTGCTAGAGGCCCTGTAAGCCATCCGGTATTAGCGTTATATCTTTGTTAACTGTTGCTTTAGCTTATTTTTGATATGACATGTCTTCAGTCGAATCGAATGAGGATTATTTTCGTAGAGCATTGCGACCTTCTAAACAGCTTCCTTCAATGTCCTTTTCGGTCTTTATTTTAAGACCAGCTATAAAAGTACCACAAGATGATGTTTTTCAGCTTCGAAATGTTCTGCAAAAATGTCGCTCAGAAAATTTTAAGTACGGCTCTCGTTGATAACTAATCGATTTTTTCGCAGAGCAGGTACGAGTACCTGCTCTGTAAAAGTTCAACGCTTTTGAATTTTTAATGAAGTTTAAGGTCACTTGTCGGATCGTACTGAAGTAGCGTGTAGTCGTCGCGATTATTCCTACAACAACATAATTGTTTTTGTTTATTGTTGTCTTATTAGGACGAAGGTCATTATTATACCCTCAGCCTTTAGGCTAAAAAGGGTATATACATTTTCAAACGAGCAAAATGTGCCTTATCGTAATAATGGTTTTAGACCCCAAAGGCCTGCGTACATAAGCTGCCTTGCCTGCTTACCTTGCTTACTTCTGATAAAAGAATAAAAAAGAAAAGGGCAACCCAGTTCGAAATTTCCTCGGCCTTCTTTATTCTTTTATATTTATTATGGCAAAAATGAAGCAGGAAAGCAAGGCAATCAGGCAGAGCAGCTTATGTACGCAGGCCTTAAGTATGTTTGGACGAAATGTGTTTCAGACAATTTGGAGTCGATTTAGCAATGTGCGTCCGTCTGTCTGGCTAGCTGGTGCGCACGATAACTCTCAACCGATTTGGTCCAAAATTTGGCTATCGTAATATTTTATCCAAACTTAGTTTAAGTTCGAAGATAAGCCATATCGGTTCACTCCTTCAGGTACCTCCCCCACAAAACTTCAAAATGTTCGGAAAAATTGTGTGCGCGATACATCTTGATGGGAGCGACCGATTTGGTCCATACTTTGCACATCGTGAAATGTGTATCAGACTTAGATAAGGTTTCAATATGGACTCAATTGGTACCTCCCACACAAAATTTCGGAAAAGTTCAATTTAGGGCCTGCTCTCGAATCGCTTTGATTTTTGTTGTAACAACTTATATTCACTCCCCCCCCCATACGACGGTAAAAGTTTCATCAGGGGCAAAATTTGGCCTTCGTTATATTTTGTGCAAACTTAGTTTAAGTTCGAAGATAAGCCATATCTGTTCACTCCTTCAGGTACCTCCCCCACAAAACTTCAAAATGTTCGGAAAAATTGTGCGCACGATTCATCTTGATGGGAGCGACCGATTTGGTCCATACTTTATACATCATAATATATCTACATGATATAGATCTGGTTCGAATATGGACTATATTTGTCCAGTTCTTCGGGTACCTCCCATATAAGACCTGCTCTCGAATCACTTTAGTTTTTGTTGAAGCAATTTGCATTCGCTGCCTCAATTACGACAGTAAATTTTTTTAGGGGCAAGTCCATACTTCTGGAGAAAACAGCCCGAAAGTTGTAAAAAACCCCTATGGCACCATACATATGTAGTGGCTGGAGAGCTCGAACCGAATACTGCGTTCGTCCACACCTTGGATATTGTAATATTTCTTCGAACATAAGATGAAGATCGAAGGTGGTGCTTATATGTCCACTCCTCCCGTTACCTCCCCCACAAAAGTTCGAAAATAATCGCTAAATGGTACGCGCGATTTCTCATAGACGTAGCAAACGATTTGGTCCAAACTTGGGATCTCTAAATATTGTCGAAACATAGTTTATGTTCAAATTTGGGCCCTATCTGTCCAATCCGTGTGGTACCACCCACACAAATGTTCAACATTTTTGTGTGGTTAAGGGTCTGTTCAAGGATCCTTTGGACATTTTTACCGAAGGTTTTCCTAGTGGCCGTTTACAGCGATATTATGTTTTTCGTAGGCTAGTGTGATAAAAAGCTCTATATATCGGTATCCCCGCATATTTTTGAGCTTTAATTCTTTCCATACTTTTGTCGGTCCATAAGCCCAACATAATACATAAGTTTTTTTTTGGAATACAGTATTTCAATCCACACAGGCTTAGGGTATATCTCTGTCGGCAAAACCGACTTGTTACTTGTTTTTATCTAATTTATATAAAAGCCAAAGATAATTTTTTTAATTTTAAGCAAAGTCACGAATGGAAATATTCATATTTTAAATCGGTTTAGTCAATATAAATAACATATTAATATATTCAATGATATTGAACATTTTTCAAATTACAATATTTTGCATGTACATTCTTGCCACATCTTCCAGTGGCCAATAACAAATTATGTATTCATAAATATTTGCGTATTTTGATATAGAATGCCGACCATGTATAGGCTGGCTTTCAATTACAATGCAATTTATATTCCACAAACATTTACTACAAAGGCAAGAAAAAGAATAAACACAACATAATGAAGTCCAGTCGTTTTTGTTAACAGAAACCAAAAACATGTAAGTCTGGTCCGTTTTTAATTTTGAGGTCTATATTACAAGTAAACACACAACCTGTACAATAGGAGCATACATACATATTTTGAAAACCAAACATACAATTACTAAGGTTCAAACCAGACACATTAACCTTTATTTAAAGTTTACCAAAGGACCTTTACCTCTTAGGTATTTTTTTTTTCTGTGATACCTAAAGAATACAAATTTTGAAAATATGTGTGATCCAATGTCTTGTTTTGTGATTACCCCATAGGTTGTTTGTTGGTTACCACCAACACCACAGTCTGTTGATGACAAGTCTTTTTTGTTTGTCATATTTTCAATCCCTTGTTTAGAAAATCAAAAAAAAATGACACTTTTGTTCTGTTTTGTTGTAATGCAATTTAAAAAAGGATTTCTTTACCAATACAATCCAGCAAATCAAAAATTTTCATATGTTGTGTTACTTTATCTGCAGGCAACACAATTCCAATGATTAGAAAATGTGTGTGTGTGTGTTGCAGATATGGGTATACCCTTCTTTTTTGGTGATGAAAATGATTTGGGAATAACCTTTGAGGGAGTTTTAACAAAAAGTTTTTTTTGTGGAAATATTAAGACATACATAGATATACATATGTATGTATACGTACATGTACATACATATGTGTGTATATGTTGTATATACAATACGATTGATGACATCTTAATAATATTATGACTTGTTGTGACATAAGGTGTGTCAACAAAGTATTGGGGGATAGATAGTTATGGACATTAGTGTGGCTATGTTTTTTGCTGGGGATAAAAAACACATATCCGAATAAAAGTTTTTAAGATTCGACATAAGATGGACCTTTTTGGTATACACAAGCGACAAAGTTCCTGAAGTGACCGACTATATTAACAAGTAGCAAGTAAGAAGCCGGGCCGAACGAACTGTATTGAAGTAAAAAGGAACAATTCCTTCCGTTTATGAAAGTACGTACAAAACGCATCCTCCTATTCCTTACAATAGCTGAAAATCTGAATTCTAATATGAGGCGTCATCGTTGTTCCTTCTAAAACATGGACCAATATTTACAGGTTTCCGAATTTAGTTTTATCATTCTTTGGCACCACAAAATATAAAATTACAGCAATCTCGGTTCGAAAATTTTACAAAAAGTCCTCGAAGTCCATGAAACTGGGCAACACGGGCTTTAAGGTTTCTATATTACAGAAACAAAAATAATCCAATTAACAACCAATTCGGAAGATAAATGCTACTAAAACATTCAAAAGATCTTAAATGAGGCTACACTTTATATAAGGGCTATACCAAAACGCGGAATTATACTATCTGATTTTTGCAACGAATATTTTGATCCTATAATAATGTTTTGCATCTTTGGGAAAGAAAATCGGCACTACCGTTCTAGGGAGGATGTATAAAAAGTTAACATGTACCGAGAAT
The DNA here is from genome assembly GCF_047663935.1 of Musca autumnalis. NCBI lineage: Eukaryota > Metazoa > Arthropoda > Insecta > Diptera > Muscidae > Musca > Musca autumnalis. Next base: position 201,162,253 of record NW_027411866.1, on the reverse strand, counting down.
TTTTTGGAGGAAAGTTTTGTAACTCCAACGAAGACTAAATAGCAAATTTCAGTCAGATGAAAAATGCTCTTTGGTCTCAAATCCAAATTTTCTGGCCAAAATTATTTCAACGTCCATTTTGTATTGCAATTGATTATTATTAATAAAATATGTGTAAAAACAATAATTATTTCGTCTTTTCGCCCAAAATTACGAAAAACGGCCATAATTCATTGAACAGTGTGGTCCCGTTGTATGGGGTCTAAACCAAAACATTGACATATGTTCAAAATTTTTGGTAAGAAGGATACTTATCTTCAAAGAAGTCGAAGTATCAAATTTCAGCCGGATCGTTTATAAAATCTCGCTAAAATCCCCAACTTATCTAAAACTGGGCGGTGTCGTTATATGGGGGCTATGATAAAAATTGGACATATTGTGACTTTACAGACTTGTTTCCTCTAGATATGAATTTTAAGGAAAATCGGTTGAAAAATGTAGCCATGACCAATAGGCCGGCCGCTTTGAAAACCTTAATGGGAGCTTCGCATCTCTGATTCCTGGGATTCAACTGAGCAAAAAAGTACACTAGACCATAGGTCTATCGTGAAAATCGAGCCTCCCGATTTTGACTTTAAATTTTTTATCCACGTTTTTTTGGGCATTTTGGCATATAACAGCCAAACCATTGAGATTTTCGATCGAACACAAGGACAAAAATTGTAGACTAGACAGTAATTAAGAATTCTTTAATACATCGCAAAAGCTTTGGAACTCTCCTTCAGGCAGTTTTGGCCTTGATAAGGTGCAAACTTTTTGAAAAATGTCGATAAATGGCACTGTGCTACAAAAGTTAACCAGAAAAATATTCAAGCGTTCTGATGCAAAATTATATCGTATTGGGATCCATGGACAACGACAATGCCTTTAGTTCGTTTGTGTCACTTGGTTTAAGTCTTATGATTATGCCAGTTTTTAATATTGTATTTTTTGGTCTTTAAATATGTACATTAGGCCGCGGTGATTTGAAAACCCTAATGGGCCCATCGCGTTTCTGATTCCTGGGATTGAACTGAGCAAAAAAGTCCACTAGACCATAGGTCTCCGGTGAAAATCGAGCCTCCCGATTTTGACTTTAAGTTTTTTATCCACTTTTTTTGACATTTTGGCATATAACGGCCAAACCATTGAGATTTTCGATCCAGCACAAAGACAAAAACTGTAGCCAAGACAGTAATTAAAAACTCACTAATACATTGCAAAAGCATTGGAATGCTCCTTCAGGCGGTTTTGGCCTTGAGAAGGTGTAAACTTTTCGGAAAATGTCGATAAATGGTACTGTGCTACAAAAGTTGACCAGAAAAAAATTCAAGCGTTCTGATACAAAATTCTATCGTGTTGGGATCCATGGAGAAAGAAAATGTCTTTAGTTCGTTTGGGTCACTTCGTTTTATTTTTTTATAACGGTAAAAGCAGTGAAAATCTGGGTTTCTTACATTTTAAAATTTAAACGGACATATCTTCTTTTTTCACAACGATCCACCGTGATCCTTATTCCTTTTAAAGGGGGTGAATTATATCTTTCGAACAAGTTATTATTTTTTAAATCGGTTACCAAATGGCTAAGTTATAGTGGTTTAAGTCTGAAAAACCCCACAGCCATTTCGAGGCGATATCGAGGTCACAGCATTCAAAGTACCGAAAATCGGGAGGTACCGTGCAAGGGAGCAATATCAACTTAGCGGTTATATCGACTTAGAATTTTACCCTGATCAAGAATATATATACTTTGTAGGGTATCCGATGAATATTGCGATGTGTCAAAAACGAAATGACAAATTTATTTATACCCTCCATATTATGGTGGAGGGTATAAAAATGCGAGCTGTATGTACATATTTAAGAAACACATAATGTACCTGTAAACAGGACCAGTTGTTTCGGTAACAATTTCGAAAAGATCCTTGAAGATACCATACACTGCTCCTGTACAAACATTTTGAACTTTTGTGAGAGGGAGAACCCTAAGGAGTTGACCGATATGACCCAAAATATTACGAGATCCCAATTTCGAACCAAAGATTCAAGATATATCGCGCGTACCAAAAGCATGTTTATACTGTTTTTGGGAGAGGGAGCAGTGGAACCAGAAGAACCGTCTTCAAACTTTATCTATAAATCACAGAAATATTACGATATTCTGCGTTTCGAAAGTATTCGTGCGCACCCACCAGCACATGGTGACTGTAGCCATTTTCTCAGGAGGTTTGGAGTTGTCCTTGAAATAAACGCGAAAAACGTGTTGCAAAAAAATAAAAACGACTCGAGAGCAGGTGGTCTTAAACTGCACTTTTCCCAAATTTGTGTGGTAGGTATCCGAAGGAGTGAACCGATATAATTCATATTCAAACCCAATCTATGGCTGGTAGAAATATTACGACCTGCAAAATATGGACGAATTTAGTTTATCCTTTCTGCAGTTATTGTGGCACCATTTAGATGAACTTTTGTAGGCGAGGTACCCGACGGAGTTGACCGCTATATCCCATCTTCAAACTTGACCTAAGTTTTAACAATTTTACGAAATGCAAAATTTTGAACAAATTGGTTGATCGGCTCAAGTGCTATCTTGCGCTCCAGCCAGCCGGAGAGACAGAAGGACGGACATGGCTAAATCGACTTCAAATTTTCTGAAACGGATTTAGTCCAAACTTGGGGTCTAAAGCCATTATTTGGAAGAGATACATTTTCATAGTTTCAAATTTATTCGCCTATAAGCTGAGGGTATAATGGACCTTTTGGTATACACGATACTCCAATGGATTAAGTGAAATCTTAAGGGAAGTGAAGACTTCTCAATATCCTGGCATGAGTGACGGTACTGAAGGCCCATAACTGTTCGGTCGATGTGACGCTCTGTCTCAGTTTTCGACTGATATGTGTGGATATGGCGTGTAATGTTGTTGCGAGTGTATTTGCTACACTACACCACCGCTGGCATCCTTGCCTGGCTTCTGTAGCGGGAAAAACCTGCCAAGTTTCCAGGCTTTTGGTACAATATGGGTTGCTAACGATAGATTGAGGATACATACTTGTTAACTAACACTGTGCAACAAAATTCTTTTTTTTCAAAATGATGGGAAAAACTGGCTAGATTATGAACGTAGAGCTAAAAATATGAGACACGTGTGTCGGCATTTTTAACGTTTACATCGGAAAGTAACCAAAGTAGGCGGGGCAATTTCCGCCCGTTTCTAGTTTTTTTTCGAAATATTCGAGTTAAGATATCATGGAATACTTGCATTTTAGGTATATAGGTTCATTTGATATATGCATTTGCATGCAATTGGCCTAAAACGCAAGCAATTAAAAAAATTGACTTTTTTGTAATTTTGGGCTTTTGAGGAAAAATTTAAATATGCGATAAAAATTTAATGATAAATCTTGCATTCATCTAAAGTCAGGGATTTGTTAGGAATGTAGTAAAAGTAGTTTCTCAATCAAAAACCAAGGGATTGGCATGTAAGAATACACATATTTAACCCTTCCGATTGCAGTAAAACTAAACGTTTTAGAGAAAAAAGTTATTTTATACAAAAATGTCTCAAAAATATAATTTTCATACACAATTTTATGTTTTCTCGCAAAAAAATCTCGGCGCTAAGTGTTTTAATGAAGACATTTTGGTTATTTTTCTTCCAAAATGTTTTAAATTTACATGTCATAGCGTCAACACTTCACAATTTAAATTAAAAACTTTGTCAGCCACCAATTTAATATACATTTTCTTCAACGTTCTAATAATTTCTTTAGTAAAGCAATTTTTCCATTTCTCTCTTTCAATTTAACTTGAAAACTTTTGACCAATCCTCGTCACTCCGGGGAATGTGTTAAGTGATTATTATAACAAAAAAAGAAATGTTCCCAAAAATGTTTCTCCTCTTCAGTCTGTGTGTTATTGCCTTTAGTCCTTAAGGGTAATAATACTTCAAGTTATGTGACAAAGACAGCAAAAGCTTTATATTTATTATTCGGTAACAATGCCAGAGCAGCAAATAAAGAATAAAGGTAACTTGGCCTAAATGCAACTGATGTGTTGTGATGATGTTGTCGTCGTCCAGTGTCCCATTGCTGATGGTTATGTTCTGTTTGTTTTGAAGTTTTTTTTGTTTGATTTGCTTGTAGTCCTGTTTTGTTTGATATTTTTCATCATCACATTTGGGAGGGTGTTTTTGTATCACCCAAGAATGAGGCGATGTCCATCTAGGACGACTGCAGCCTGTCGCTGTATGTTTGCGTTTGACATGTTTAGGCTTTTGTTATTTGTGTCTCAATGCCAAATTGTTAAGGACATGTTGTGAATTTGGTTAGAATTGTTATTGATGTTGGCTTAGATACTTGGAATTTAGTATTTGTGTTGATAGTATAGAAGAGATTTTTTTTTTTTTGTTAGACAACATTTGAAAATAAAAATATTTTGGGAAACAATTTTATTGTTTTATTACAATTCACATCTGATTGAATTGATTTGATTAATTTTAATTTAAAACAGATCAAAATCTTTCAAAATTAAAATAAATCTTCTGATTTATGTAAATTAAAATTGATAAAAATTTAAATTGTTTAATAAATAGCTTTTGAACGTACCAGTAGAAAAAAATTATGTACAGTATAGTTTCGATAATCTGGACATCACAATTTTTACAAAAATTGCTTATATATTTCATTTAAGTGTTCGGTGTTAACAATCACAATTAAAAAGGTTTAATAAACGCCTACTACGAGAACTTAACTATAATTCGAACACCGCCGAAATATGTGGTGTCCGGATAATGGAGATTATACTGTATATATATTAAATTAATGCATTGACTTCGAGCTACGTTGGTCCCTTCGGAAATGTTGGTTGGTACGAAAATTATTCCAAAATTCTGATATATTTCATAATACGGATCTATTTTATCTTCGATCATCGTAGATTCTCAAGTGCAGTTTAAATTTTAATTAAATGTAAGTTTAATTTTAAGCAAAATAAGGTGCTTCTATCCCAGCTTTTCACAAAATAATTTTAATGCTACATATTTTTAAACTAAAAAAAAATCTTAAACTGCTTGTTTTTCTTCTATAAAAACAGGACATGGACTGGATGATAGCCATTAAGCATGTGACCACAAAACAACTAAATTTTTATAAGAAAAAAACATTTAAGAACATGAGTAATGTTGTTTAAGAACAAAGATAAATTACACGCTGCATGTCAAAAAAAAATACAGAAAAAGAAACAATACTTATACACAATTCACCAAAAGACTTAAACAAAAAAAGAGAGAAGAAAGAAGTAAACACCAATGAAAATAATAGCTGAAAATTAAGTGCAGCATGATAGAAACAAATTTGTGTGACACAAATAATATTTTGACACAAGCAAAATCTTTTTGGATATCTCTCTTGACTATTGTGGGTTATAAAATCTGAAGTTCATCTAACGTCGTGGTAGAAAGCAGACTTCAAGATATTGGGTCTTAAATGGTGGAAATGACTTGGATTTTTAATATTTGAGCAAAAAAACAGTTTAAAGGCGAAGTAAAGTCTACAAATAAGTATTTAAACGGCTTTTCAAGAACTGAATCGTCAAAAAGTGTATTGAGCGATTTAATTTAGAAGCTGTGAATGAGCGACCTATTCTTCGGCTTAAGTATTACCAAGCAAGTAAAAATAATCAACTCCACTACCCCTGCAAAAGCTTTTACTAGTTCAACATTTATTTTAGGGAGATAAAAAGTTATTCGCCACTCTGGTGATGATTTAAGGCTAACTCAACCACAATAATTACAGCCGCTTCAGATCAATGTATTTTCATAAATGTACATCGATTACTTAAAAATATTTAGCCTATACAATACAAAAATTCAGTCGATACAATTTGGAGTTAAATATGAACGTAGGAACAGGCAAATTTTATAATAAAGATAGTGAATGTCTTCGTGAGGGTTGCGTGTGTAGAGAAGGGAGATATTTTGTGAACGGGGTCTACTTAAAGAGACCCTTATAGCATTTATAGCAAGCATTTATAGCAAGCTTGCTTGCCACATATAAGATAAGAAAATGTGTATACGACCGCTCCATATATTGTATGGCAGATGTATCCGTACAAATTCACCTAAAGTACCAAAGCGACCTCTTTATCTTAACCTTACACAGCAGCAGTGACACTCATTGTAAAATTTCAGAATTACAGATCTTTTCGAATTATTCCATTTGGAATTCTAATCATTTTATTTGTAATTCGAAAAATCGAGATATAAAATCAATACAAAAAATAAATATAAATATACCCGAGTATTTACCCAAGTGTTGGGTAAAAACTCATTAAATGCCGAAGCACTTGACGTAGGCTGACAAAATTTGGCTTACAACTTTCTTATGTCAACAGAACTTCTGGTACTGAACATGGAGTCTCTGGTCCATGTTTTGATACAGCCCCCATATAGCCGTACCTCCCGATTTAAGGTATTTTTAATCTATTAGCCACATTTTACAACCAAATTGGCTGTAATTCGGCACAGTGAGTCCTCAAGGAGTAGAAAATATCCTTGCAAAAATTTTTCAATATAGGTCCACGTTTTCTAATAGCCCTCATATAAAGGTACCCCGATTTCGAGTATTTACCCAAATTTTGGGTAAAAACTCTTTAACTGCCGAACCACTTGACGTAGGCTGACAAAACTTGGCATAAATCTTTCTTATGTCAAAAAACTTCTGGTACTGAACATGGGGTCTCTGGGTCCATGTTTTGATATAGCCCCCATATATCCGTACCTCCCGATTTAAGGTATTTTTTACCTCTTAGCCTCATTGTACAATCATATTGGCTGAAATTTGGCATAGTGAGTTCCCAATATGTAGAAAATACCCTTGCAAAAACTTGTCAACATAGGTCCACGTTTTCTAATAGCCCCCATATAAGGGTACCTCGATTTCGAGTATTTACCCAAATTTTGGGTAAAAACTCTTTAACTGCCGAACCACTAGGCTGACATCACTTGACATAAATCTTTCTTATGTCAAAAGAACTTCTGGTACTGAACATGGGGTCTCTGGGTCCATGTTTTGATATAGCCCCCATATAGCCGTACCTCCCGATTTAAGGTATTTTTCATCTATTAGCCACATTTTACAACCAAATTGGCTGTAATTTGGCACAGTGAGTCCTCAAGGCGTATAATATATCCTTGAACATACATATTTGTCAACGTAGGTCCACTTTTTCCTGTAGCCCCCATATAAGGTTACCCCGATTTCGAGTATTTACCCAAAAGTGGGTAAAAACTCATTAACTGTCGAACCACTTGACGTTGGCTGACAAAATTTGGCTCAAAACTTTCTTATATCAATAGTAATTGAATTGGTATTGAAAATGGAGTCCCTGGGTCCATGTTTTGATATAGCCCCCATATAGCCGTACCTCCCGATTTAAGGTATTTTTAACTATTAGCTACATTTTACAATCATACTGACTGTAATTTGGTACAGTGAGTTCATTTTCAATGCTAGATATTCTCTTGACATAAGTAAGATTTGAGCCAAATTTTGTCAGCCTACGTCAAGTGATTCAGCAGTTAATGAGTTTTTACCCAACACTTGGGTAAATACTCGGGTATTTACCCAAGTATTTACCAACTTCTTTGAAGTATTGTAAAACTATCCATTTTGAATCGATTTCATAGCCTAAACCCAGAAATAGGGTCTAAGATATTGTATTAGCGATTCAATATAGTAAATACCCAAATAAATACCCACAAATGGATATTTACCCGGTATTTACCAAATTTACTGGGAATTTACCCGTTGGGTATTTACCCACTATCCATCTCTAGTCAAGATGCCGAGAGAAACGCTATAACTTCACACTTTCTGACGTTTGCGCCCAGAAACATTTCAAAACAATTAAGCGACAAACAATCGGCCTTATTTCAATCAATATTCAATCTTTTCTAAAGAAATATGGACTTGCCGCTGAAAAAACTTTTACCGTCGTAATTGAGGCTGAAAATTCAACTTGCTTCAACAAAAATCAAAGTGATTCGAGAGCAGGTCTTAAAGTGAACTTATCGGAAATTTTGTGAGGGAGGTACCCGAAGGAGTGGACAAATATAGTCCATATTTAAACCTGATCTATATTTGGTAAATATATTAGGATGTGTAAAGTATGGACCAAATCGGAAAAATCGTGACCACAATGTTTTCGAACATTTTGTGGACCGATAACTTATCTTCGATCTTAAACTAAGTTTGAACAAAATTTTAAGAAGGCCAATGTTTGGACCCGAAACAAAACAGGAATCGACCGTTTAGGTCTTCCAAAGCGAGCCAAATCCAACGAAAGTTGTTCATGTAAGAAGCACTTCGAAGCACTTATTTGGCAAAACTGGCCATATGGCCACTATACGACTTGAGAAATGTATGACCTTTAATTCTGAGTGGTACACTACAATTTATTTGTCAGAAGTCTCCTGAGAAATTCGAAAAACGAACAAGAGAAGACGAATCATTATGCATCATGACAATGAGAGCTCTCACACATCGATTCAAACCAGTGCCCGTTTGACCAAACAAAACATGGAATTGATGGGTCATCCACCATACAGCCCTGTCTGGGGATCCAATGATTTTATTTGATTCCCGAACATCAGGAAAAAAGGCATGGCCAACGATTTTCGTAGCCAGAAGATTATGTAAAAGTTTTCAAATACCATGTTTGGGGGTGTCTAAATCGGAGTGGAAAAAGTGCTTTAACAATTGGCTGGAGACTACTTAAGAAAATAATAAAAATATTTTTGATGGTAAATAATCGCGTTTTCATTGTTAGGCCATATAGTTATCGTTCAGCTCCTCTTGGATCGTTCTGAAATTTTGTCAGTAGGTTGTCTTTGCGGATCCCTTTACGACGCACATTGGGGCAAGATTCCAAAAAACGGAGATTAATTCAGGGAAGCATTTGAGTGATCCAATGTTAATATTTTTCGAATGTTTACACTTCAATCAATATAACGGAACACAGTTTTGGTGCAAATTGAGGGATTGGAGAGGTATATTCAAAGCCCTCATAAATGGGTACCATAAAAACTATGAAGTGTTTTTACGGTTTTGCCTACATTTCTTATTTGATGAATCTAAAATCTTCTAATATGATAAATTATTGGTTAAGCTAATATTTGGCAAAAAATTATTAAGTTAGGTCAATATATTAGTGTAGCTCCCATACAAGGGTATCTCCCGATTTTATGTATTTCGAATGTCTTGACCACATTTTTTAGTACATTTATATGTAAATTAGGATTTATAGTTCTGAATGCCTAGGAATTCATAGTGCGAAAATTTGTCAATATAGGTCAATGTTTTGGTATAGGCCCCATATAGAGGTGCAGTCAAATTTGGGGGTTTTCGAATATTTTATGCATATATTGCAACTAAACTGGTTCAAATTGTGAATTGTACATTTTGAAGGGATTGAAAATATTTCTATCAAACATCATCTCTATATATTCTCGTTTTGGAATAACCTCCATATAAAATATTTCGCAACTTTGTAACTCTAAATATGTACTTACTTACTTACTTACTTAGCTGGCCCATTACAGAACATTTGTTCTATAGGCCGAACTAAGAAGAGATCTCCATTCCTCTCTATTTGTTGCTTTGCTCTCTGGAATACCGCGCCTTTTCATCTCAACATCCACTTGTTTGCGCCATCTATTCCTTGGCCTGCCAATTCTGCGTGCACCGCCATGTGGCATGTATTCATACGCCTTTTTAGCGGGTTCATCATCGCTCATTCTTATGATATGGCCTAGCCAACGCAATCGCTGCATCTCGATACGTTTAACAATATTGATGTCGTTGTATAGCAGATACAGCTCGTGGTTCATGCGACGTCGATATTCACCGTCAACGCAGATTGGTCCGTAGATCTTTCGAAGAATTTTTCTCTCAAACACACCAAGCACTGCCATGTCTGCTTGCGCAAGTACCCAGGCTTCGGAGCCATACATCAGCACGGGTAGTATCAGTGTTTTGTAGAGCGTTATTTTTGTTTGACGAGATGTGGCTTTGTTTTTAAACTGCTTACTTAATCCAAAGTAGCATCTGTTGGCCAATACAATTCTTCTTTTTATTTCACAACTGATGTCGTTTGTTGTGTTGACGGAGGTGCCGAGGTAGACGAAGTCTTTTACTACCTCAATATTATAGGAACCAACTTCCACAGTCGGTCCGAGCTCAATGGACGCATTGCGCGTCGACACCATCAACTTGGTCTTCTCACCGTTTACCGCCAGACCCACTTTAGCAGATTCTCCTTCGACCTTTATAAAGGTATCAGTTACTTCTTTTACTGATCGACCCATGATGTCTATATCATCAGCATAAGCAAGTAACATGTGACTATTGGTGTAGATTGTGCCACTTCTTTTGACGTTTGCCTCTCGTATAACCTTTTCTAGCAGGATGTTGAAGAGGTCACACGAAAGGCTGTCTCCTTGTCTGAAACCTCTTTTGGTACCAAACTCTTCGGAGAGGTTCTTTCCTATTTTAACTGAGGACCTCGTGTCAGTTAAAGTCATTTTACAAAGCCGGATGAGCTTTGCGGGAATACCAAATTCAGACATGGCTTGGAATACCTTTGAGCGCAGCGGACTGTCGAAGGCTGCTTTATAATCGACAAAAAGGTGGTAGGTGTCGATCTGCATCTCTTGGGTCTTCTCCAGGATTTGCCGCAGGGTAAATATCTGGTCAATGGTGGACTTGCCAGGTCTAAAGCCGCATTGGTATGGTCCAATAATCTCGCTGACCATTGGCTTTAGTCGTTCGCGCAATATCCCTGACACGATCTTGTAGGCAATAGGGAGTAGACTTATGCCCCTATAGTTAGAGCATACAGTCTTATCTCCCTTCTTGTGGACGGGGCACAGGATACTCAGGTTCCAATCGTCGGGTACTCGTTCTTCTAAATATGTACTTTTCAAAAATAGGGAAACATGGATACATTTTAAATTAATTGGATACATTTTAAATTAATTTTTAATATGCTTCTAAACTTCTTTTGCCATAAATATATTTTTCTAAAACTCAGATTTCTAACTGAAGTTGACGATTCCATTCTTTTGATGCGTAAAAAAATATTACTCTTTATATACCAAAATTTAATTTAATTTAATTTTTTATGGTGCTCTATAAATTATAAAAATTCTTTAGCTTTATGACAGTGTAACTGTAGAAGTAAACAATATATGATCTTGACATTTTGGTTAAAGACTTAGAATTTTGTACCATATTACCATGTAACGACAGTTATACCAAAAACCGAATTTAATTTCTTTTAACTAATCTCAATTTTTTTCGATTTCACCTCTTCTGCATCGCCATCTTTATATATAAATCATTATATATAGTAACTATAACATAATGGTGGACCTGCACAAATTGTCTTATGTAGGGTGACCACAGACATTAAACCAAAACACGACATGCTGTACAACAATAAAAGGGAAAATGAAGACAAAAACCCCAAAATGCAAAAAATTTGACCCACAGCTATTTCCACCATTTTTGATATAACTCAAAATGCGCAAGCAAGACGCAAGTTTTGTTTGCGCAATATCAAAGACAACAATCAAGAGAAAAATACAAAAAAATTTCTCACGACCTTCTCGACACTCTTTTTTGTTATACTCCAATACATTTAAAAATTATGCAAAATCTGGACACATTTTGAGGAATTTTTTCAACACATTTCTACAAGACTTTTTCAGAACAATTTTCTCCTAAAATATTAAGAACTACCTCTGCTTGAAATATCCATTTTGAAAATGCCAAGTTTATGTAGCAAAAACTACGTTATGGCGATTTAAAAGCAGCAACATTTAATACTTTTCACCTGTTTCTTAAATTTTAAAAATATGTTAAACTTTAACACTGCGCTACACGAAAAGTAAACAACATACGACTTTGCTATTTTGGCTAGTGAGGTAGAATTTTGTCAAGAAGATTATCAAAAATTTGTGTTTCAATTTTTCAATTAAGACCCGTTTTTTTCAATCTTGCCCCAACGTGCGACGGTAAAATTTTTTTTCTTGCGCAAGTCCATACTTCCTGAGATATTGGCCTTAAAGCTACAAGAAACCCTGACGGCACCAACCAAAATGGCAAAATCGCAAGATAATTCTTGCAGGGAGTTTCTGATTGGTGCAGACTTTGCACATGGTGTTATTGCATACAGTAATGTAGCGGTTGAAATAAGGACTATATCGGTCCACTACTTCCGATACCTCACAAGGAAAAAGTGAAGTTTAAGATATCCTCTCGCATCGTTTTGATTCTTTTTTCAGTAAGTTGTTCTAGAAGCCTCATTTATAACGGTCACAGACGTAGCCAGGGGGGGGCCCGGGGGCCCGGCCCCCCCCCGAAATGATTTTCGATTCCAAGGGATATTAACTTATGCTACACATTTTTTTTAATTTTTGAATAAAATTTTAAAATGTTTTAAATGTTTCAAGAAATATGTAAAGTATTTGGAGAAAGTATTACAGAGAATTATTTAAATACATTGGTATACTTATTGTCCAACATATTTGAAAGTATAAAGACTAATGAACACGTTAGGCTTTTTGAGGAATTTTCCGCATCGCTGTTGTTGTTTTAAGGTTTTGTTTAAGCGTTTATTCGTAATTTTAGGCTGACTGCAAGTGTTACTGAGTTCAGAACAATATGTTTATTTGTATTTGTTGAACGATTGTTGCATATTACGTCCAATACTTTGACTTATAAACAACATCTAGAAAAACATTCTTGCGATCTTTTGTTTTTTAAATTTTTGATAAGAGCAATTCAACAGTAAAAGATAAAATCGTTGCTTAATTTTGTGGTTTAAATTTTTGTATATAGTTTCTAACACGTTTTTGTAATGAACTATTTTGAACATCATAACAATTACAAATTCTTTATTATGTTTGAAATTTGCAAAAAACAAAAACTATATCAACCATTTTTTATGACATAATTCTATTCCACCGCAGTGTCGCCCGTTGAGATTATTTGAAACTGGTCTCTTGCTACAAATTAGTAAATGCCTACTGTACAAAAAAAGGGATTTTCTGTCATATTTTTCAGGGTGATTATGAATGTAAACTCACGGGGAGTTAATATTCATAATTGGGCTGTTTATGTTTGGTTCGACCTTTCGAATGATGATAAAATCAAGATTATTGAGGTTAAAGTTTATATTTTATTTATTGCATATTATTTCCAATATTTCGAAATTACATTGAATGGAATTGTATTTTGGGGCGTACTTTCAATGGATACACATTTCTAGAAATGTTCCTTTTTCCTTCTTCGGCAAAGGACTTTGTGACGACAAACGAAATCAAAGAAGTGAGCAAAGGCTATAGTCGGGACGGGGCCGACCATTTGATACCCTACACCACTACCCCTGTGCATAAGCTTTCCAATGGTAAACATTTCTTTTAGGGAATACAATCCGACTACCACCAAACATAATATGCCTCTTTCTATCTGGGACCCCCATAAGCAACCAAAATTTCGTGACTATCCGATCAAAATTACGACCTGTAGCGTGATTAAAAGGTGTAGGTGGACAGACAGACGTCCGTCCGGACAACTGAATGGAGACATTCAGTTTGGTATATACAGTCTGTCGCAAAAGTTAGTATACACCGTTGAAACCAAAATGTATTAGGGATAAATATCACTATAACTTATAGAAAACAACAAACAATTAGTTTTATTTGATAGACAAGAAGGTTGTCTTCCGTAATAACAATTAAAAGTGCACAATATTTGCATACATTAGCAAACGTACGGTTCGAATCCCAAAAAGACCAAAATTTATGTCGCAAGAGTTAGTATACAAAGGAGAATCCCCGTGGAACTGTTTAAAAAATTCTTGATATTTTTGAACGAAATGAAACTAAATCTGTACTTAAGATCATAAAGAGTATATTAATTGGTTTTAATGTCAGTTATAGTACTTATAGTGACAAGTCCAAGGTACAGTGGATCGTAAAATCCACAAAAATTGGTCATCTACAAAGACAACAATTGTAGCGACAAAATTCCGGGTGTTATGTCCTGTTTATGAATTTTAAAGCCATGAAATGCCCAGAAAGCTCTAAAGTTTCAATATGGGGTGATCTTTATCGAGTTTCGACTTGTCCTATTTGAAAAAACGGGAATTTCTTGGAGGAAACCCATACTTTCGAGGCCGTTGTCCTTTTGAAACATGTAATAATCCTTAATCCCTACACATAAGGACCTTCCTTTTCAGTTAATTTTCTTACAAATTATGTCCTTTTTCACTTTCCCACCAAAAATAAATAGTAGGAGAACCTCTGGTGTAAGCCCTACAGTGATACTCCACCACCACAGAAGGATATGATAGCTAATTTAAAATTTTAATACAGAGCTTTCTCTGCTATTATAACATGGATTGTGCAAGAACGTTCTGAAAAGCTGTGTTCGCTTCACTTAGGACTAAAATACAACTAAATGGATCAGTTAGAAGTAGTTCATTAGGCATTAGTAGTACATTAGACACTAGGGACACGAGAAGAATGTCCGATACTGCTAAAAGGCCGGTAGGACAGTATAACTGTAGGGCTTACAACGGACCTTGAGGTTCTCCTACTATTTATTTTTGGTGGGAATATGAAAAGGGGAAACATTTGTGAGAAAATTAATTCAAAAGGAAAGTCCTTATGTGTAAGGATTAAGGATTATTACATGTTTAAAAAGGACAATGGCCTCAAAAGTATGGGTTTCCTTCAAGAAATAACCATTTCTTCAAACAGGACAAGTCGAAACTCGATCAAAATCACCCCATATTGAAACTTTAGAGCTTTTCTGAGCATTTCATGGCTTTAGAGTTCATAAACAGGACATAACACTCGGAATTTTGTCGCTACAGTTGTTGTATTTGTAGATGACCAATTTTTATGGATTTTACGATCCAGTGTACGTTGGACTTGTCACTATAAGTACTATAACTGCCATTAAAACCAATTAATATACTCTTTACAGATTTAGTTTCATTTTGTTCAAAAATATCAAGAATTTTTTACACAGTTCCACGAGGATTCTCCGTTGTATACTAACTTTTGCGACATACATTTTGGTCTTTTTGGCATTCGAACCGTACAATTGCTAATGTATGCAAATATTGCGCACTTTTAATTGTTATTACGGAAGACAACCTTCTTGTCTATCAAATAAAACTAATTGTTTGTTGTTTTCTATAAGTTGTAGTGATATTTACCCTAATACATTTTGGTTTCAACGGTGTATACTAACTTTTGCGACAGACTGTATAAGTAAGCAGGGACGTACGCAGGATTTCATTTCGGGGGGGGGCCCACCATGACCAAAAATAATGAAATTTTAAAATGTTGGGTAGGGTTACATATCGCTATTTTAAAGGCTTTTAGTCGATTTTTTAACAATTATTGAGACAAGGTGTATAAAATCAATGAAGAGAGAGTTTAAAAAATTTAATATACAATTTTGGAATTTGGTACAGAGTAATATATATTATGTATTAGTTCTTGGATATTTTTTATTGAAAATTACCATATAAGACCACGTTCGGTATGGTTATCGGTATTTGTAAGTTGTACACCACATATGCTCACATTTTGGTATATCTCAGAATTTGTAATATCCGCAATTGTTTTCACTAGATTTTCAGTATTCGAAGATCTTAATTCAATTTCTAAGAATATTGGCTATAATAAAGATTTTTGGATTTTTTGGTTGGAGAACCTCTATGCTGAAAGTGGTTAAAATAGATCTATGTTTTAATGCATATCGAGATATCGCCCTTTTTTAGACCCATTTTTCAAAAAGTATTTTGTGGACAAATCTTTGACGCCCATACATTACATATTAACATCTTATAAACCTTTTAATTGGAATTTGGTATACTTTAATATGTCAAGGTATTTTAATATCTTTGAAGTTATTTCTATAAATTGAACACATCCGACATCGAATAATTCCAATCGAAAATTGTCTACTGCTATTGTTCGGATAGCCATACGTAGTATATACCCAAGAAAAAAATTTTTAAATGCAAAACATTTTACTTCTTTAACCGAAGTGATTGGAGAATCCAACTAAAAAATATATTTAAAAAAGAAGGCTGCTTTAGCCGGAGTCGGACAATACAGTCTATGAACTCCCAATCATACTCGTAGTAAGTACTCTTTGAGAGTACGAAACACATGATTGGGCTTTGCCAAAACATGGTCGAATAAATATTAGAGAAAACAAGCAAGTCGTCTTTGTCGCCTGTGTGGATTAATACCTTTACTATCGACAGATCCAAAATCGGCTTCACAGACAATATATTTATCCCCAAAATTTGTATTCTTGGAGTTTACAAAATTTTGTGGCCTTTTTATGACGTATGAACTTACCGGCAAAAATATCAAAACTTTAAGGTTACCTATCTTAGCGATTGTCGACGTTTCGAATTATTGCTCATAGCGCAAAAGGAGAGTGTTTCTGAATGTGCCGAATTAGTCCATTAAGCAAGTGTATCTCATTATGAGAGTCATTCCTTTCGATAGTTATCGCGCCCATCAGCCATTTTAGTTGGTCAGAAAGACTGGCCAAATAGGATATATACGATTTTAGGAAACAATTCAAACTTTTGTGGGGGAGGAACTCGAAGTGGTGGACCAATGTGATTTTAACTAAGTTTGGAAAATATTACGTCATCTAAAATTTGGACCAAGTCTCCAGCCATAGAGGCGGACTGAGCTAAATGCTTGTCTGACCCGACTTTCATCCAAATAGACAGAAGTAGAAAAGATAAGTATTTTTAAGGAAGTTCGTTGTAATAATATATTAATCTGGTTTTTGAAAGTTTGCTGAGAAACCGAAAACGTTTTAATATTAGGAGGCAACAAGTTCCACAATCGAACAATTCGGTTAAAAAAGGATTTTTATTAAATATTTATTTGTATCTGAGTGCTTCTAGAAGACGATAAAAATATATTATAATTAAACAAGTAGGAAAAGTCTATAGTCGGACGGAGCCGACCGTAGGTACCCTATACCAATATCCCTGGACAATCGCTCTCCACGGAACTCCTTTTCAATGATTGTGAAAATTTAATTATCAAATATCAGAGATTTAATATATAATACTTATGACCAAAAGCAAAAAGTTATCTAGCATGACAAAGACATTTTTGTAGCAGGAAAGGAAAATTTAGTTCACACAAACTAAAATGTAATGAAACCCACTTATGTAGTACTACTACTTCCGTTGTTTAACCGCTACGTTATTGAAATTTTTACCAATTTCACACAAACATTTTAGTCCATTTAACCCGCTAAGTATTATCAGATCTTCGCGTTGGTTTGTACGCTTCTTCTTCATCATAAACTCAAACTTTGTTTCAAATTTTGCGGGTTATTATTTTGACCTACAGAGCCGCTACAAAATTAGTTAAAATTTTTTTTTGGTCCATTTAATCCCCTGAACATTTCTCGATCATCACCAAAAACTAATCATTTCTATTCTGGCCCGAACCCAACCTCCTTAAAAAATTCGTTACCATAATTCCATAATTGCGGCCTTAAGCTTGTTTACAATTTTTAATGGACGGACACACATCGATAAATTCCTTTATCTCGTCGAGGTATGGCATACCAAATAAGGGGTCTAGGACGAATATTTCGTGGTGTTACATAAACTTTTTGCAGAGGCAATATGTAGCATGGGATAAAAATGTGGTTCTCTACACAGAACCCATTATATATGAGGCAGTAGTCCCGTTATCTAGCAAACACTTCATTGCAATTTACATCAGAGGAAATGTCAGTAGTTTTTTTCCATTTGTAGGCTACTTTGCGAAATATATATTTCCTCAAGGAATTAAAATATCGACCAAAAATAAAATTTGTATATTTTTCATACAAAAGTAATGGTCCATTTCACCCGCTAAAGAATATCAGATCATCATTCAAAATTGTAGGCATCTTTTTCGACCAATACTCTTACCCGGTGCAAAGTTTCGTGACTATTGATATATAATTGCGACTTCTAGCGAGTTTATTATTACACTACAAACAAATAACGGAATATATTAGGCTGTAACTCTGTTATCTGATCATGCACACCAACATAATTGGCATCAATTGAACCGTCAAGCGTTCCACTTTCAAGTATATCTCACTTGTCCGGAACGTCACTTCCAGGAATTAAGATAAAAGCTGTATATTAAAAATTATCACAATTTTCACACAAAAGTTTTGGTCCATTTAACCCTCTAAATATTATCCGATCGCCATCTCAAATTGCAAGCTTCTCCTTTGTGATATACTCTTACCTTATTTAAAATTACGCGTTGATCGGACTATTATTGAGACCTACAGAGCCGCTAGAAAATTGGATAAATATTATGTTTTTGGTCCATTTCACCCGCTATCACCCGCGATCATCACCAATAAGAATAGGGATCTATTCCGATCTGAACCCGACCTCCATACAACATTTCGTGACGATCGGTCCATAATTGCGGCCTGGAGCGTGTTTACAATTTATAATGGACAGACGGACGGACGGACACACATCTCAAAATCGCTTTATCTCGTCGAGATATGAAGATTGGTATACCACGTTGGGGGTCTCCGACGAATATTTCGCGGTGTTACATGAAGTTTTACCAAAACAAACTTATAATACCCTTTTCCACATTGTGGTATGGGGTATAAAAAGGAATAGAGGTATCAGATTTCAACAAACCGATCAAATGAAAACCCTACAAGCTGAAGGAAAAACTGTGAACAATTATTTCTGCAAACATCTACCATACGCAAATTTTAATATTTGACGGAAGCTGGACATAAAGATGTTTATATTATTTCCGTGGTACCCAGTATTACCTCAATACTATAAAGAATGTGAACAACAAATTTGTCGAAATAAATATATAATTGGTTTTCGATATATAGTCCACGAAAACCCCATTTCATGCACTTCCCTTCCCACAATATTGAACTCGTCATATTTTTGTTACAGGATACCATAAACCTTAAAAATGAACTAGCAAATATGGAGTTTTTTTTATTAGTTATTATTTTTTTTTTTTTGATACTGGAACGATATGGCAAAAATCCGTAAAACAGAAAAATTTGAAAATTTCAAGCAAAAAGTTAAAAATTTTCGAACAATAAAATCGAAATTATTTCTTACAAAATTTGTTAACGAAGTACATTTTCTGTACAGAAACTTCAGAAAATTTATGTTTTCATTTGAAATATCCAAACATAAAATTATTTTATGAGTAAGAAAAAGCTAATGGTCTGTTACAGTAGCTAAAGAAATTGTTAGTCTACCAAATCATTTCGGGGGGGGGGCCCGGGCCCCCTGTGCCCCCCCCTGCGTACGTCCCTGTAAGTAAGGGCCTACGACCATTATTTCGATGCGAATGCCCTATTGGACAACATACCGCTTTAGCTAAAATTCTTGAAATTTGAGGGGAAATACCAGAAGGAGTAGACCGAAAATCACCATCTTCGAACTTTATATAAGGCTCGCAGAAATATGGCGATAAACAAAGTTTGGACCAACGTAGTATCCGGCTCGAAAGTTGTTGTGCGCACATGGTAGGTTCCGTAGGTGGTCTTTATAGCTTTCGGGCCATTTTCTCTGGAAGTATGGACTTGCCCCTGAAAAAACTTGTACTGTAGTAATAGCGGACCCGAGAACGCTTGTTGCAAAAAATCAAAGCGTTTATTTATTTCATATTTTCACTTATAACTAAATTATTAGCATAAAGGAAGTGAAACCATATTTACTAATTATCCAGAGAGGTCTTAAACTGCACTTCTCTGAAAATTTTAGAAATACTCTGTAGAACGATATCGAAAGAGTGGATCGATATTTTCCATATTCGAAGTTGATCGAAATTTGGACAAAATATCACGAAGGCCAAATTTTGGACAGAATCGGTTGATCTGTTCGAGAATTATCGTGTTCTCCACCCAGATGGACGAACATATTTAAGTCGACTCCAAATTTTCTGAAACACATTTCTTCCAAACACTCTTTGCCCTTAAAACCATTTTTTCGATGAGGCACATTTTTACTAAATGCTAAGAGTATAAAAAATGTAGATTGGGGAAAATTGTGTTCATGGTTTGTATACATGTATAGACCTTGGATTAGCGCCAGAATTTCATTTTAAAGGAATTCAAGACTGGTTGCCAGAGTTTTCCTAGTTCCTGATCAACTTATGAGAAGATCCACGATAGGAAACCAGAATTTCTATAAGAGAAGCCCGACGATTGTCCCGCGATTCAAGAAAACCGATTGACACCAAAATATACTTAGGGAAATAACTACAATTGGTTTCTTTATGACAATAGCAACGATTGAATTTCCGAAATTGACCATATTCTGACACGGCGGCGTGATAAAACACAAAAAAAGAAGACACGTGTCTCGGCGTTTTTTCCTTTACATAACTGCTAAATATACCTGTAAATATGAAAAATACTACTGGATAACGTCATGATATCCGAATGTTCCCTCTGCATAAATTAGTTCTCTACTAATCTCATTTTCCTTCCATAAATTACTCAATAAAATTGGAGTGGAAAATTAAAGCCGTGATTTTGAACTTTTGTGAAGTATGAAACAAAGGAAAGGTACTCAATATTCCATGTAAACAAAAAAGTTAAATCTTAAGATATTTCTAAAGGTTTCCGATTGTATACTCCTTATTTTGGTCTTACCGAAGTGATATCACTGAATTACCTAACATTCACTGTTGTGAGTTATTTGATAAATGATACTCCCAAAAATATATGCCATGATTAACATATCCATTGATATATTGTCAAAAAGACAAGGGACATTGGACAAGAAGCCTTAAGCCATTTTATTTAAAATATAGTAATGAACATTATTTCATCAGTAATATAAGGGTAAAATAAAGTTTACGTCTTTGCTAAAAAAAATTTTCACTAACATGAACTTTCAAAATTTTGGTCAGGTGGGGCCCCCCGAAATGAAATCCTGGCTACGTCCCTGATAACGGTACATTCTTTTTCTGAAGTAAGACAATACTTCCTGAAATAATGGCCCAAAAGCTAAGCAAGATAACTCTAAAACTAATTTAATATTTCGAGTCCTTTATGAAAAAGTTTGGTTACTAAACATTTTTGGTATATGTCAGTGATTTGGTATAGCCCCACATTACGGTACCTAGAGATTTTAAAGCAAACTCTTGATTCAAAATCGATATATCCCAGCAAAAAAGTTTGGAAGTAGTGCAATGCAGACGTGGCAGCCTTTTTTCCAAATATAAAAACGAAAACGAAACAAAAATTCTAAGAATCTGTTTAAAAAATAAAGAAATACAAACTAAAGTTGCGAACATTGCGGTAATTCACGACACAGAAATGAGTCTTTGAGTGGAGTTGGAGTAAATTTCGAAATCTGAGATGGAGTGGGAGGACAATATGTATAAAAACCCTTTGGATGATGAAACAAAATCAATTGCGATGTCATAAAAAGCAGAGCAGAAAAAGTAAACTCGGTCACAAATAAATTTTACGGGGATTTTTTGTTTATGTAATAAAATTCTTAATATTATTGTTTTAATCAAATAATAAATACATTTTATTTATTTATTTTGGCATATTTTGCAATGGCTTGCATTTTCATAGCATCTTTAGACTGCATTGAAATGCAATCCGAAACACTGCATCAAATGCAGTGATTTGTATCGAAAATGGGCTGTGTGCTGTGGAAGCAAAATGGAGTGCATCCTAGCTGCGCGCTCTCCTGTAAAATTCATAAGGGAGTTCATAGGAAAAGATGTACTCCAACGGAAAATGTACTGTACACTTGTACTGATTAAACTGCATCCGCGGATGCAAACTTTTTGCTTTATGCTGGGAGGTATATCTCCGTCAGCACAGTTGACTGGTACTTTCTTACTTGCTTTATAACAACTTGTATTCGCTGCCTCCATTACGACAGTACACGTTTTTTTTTCAAGGGAAATTCCGTACTTGCTGAGAAAGTCCGTACTAGTCAGACAGTTTTAACACCATGTGTAGTGGCTGGAGCGCACGATACTCCGAAAGGATCAGCCAAATCGGTAGTACGTAAGATAACCCTCGAAGGGAGAAACTGATTT
This sequence comes from Musca autumnalis, assembly GCF_047663935.1. Lineage (NCBI taxonomy): Eukaryota > Metazoa > Arthropoda > Insecta > Diptera > Muscidae > Musca > Musca autumnalis. The sequence continues at coordinate 201,140,039 of NW_027411866.1, read as the reverse complement.
AGTCCAAACGCTGTTTACTTGTTTTCCTTATGGTTTATTCTCCATCGGAGAAAGCTGTGTGCTATCCGCTTGGGACCCCTTTAACATCAATGCCATCAGAAAACAAGTAAGTCATATTCCATAACCCGTTCATGTTTCCTTAACAAATGAATCTGCCACACGACAATAAAAACCATGGTCTTTATAAAAATAAATGAAATTTCAAGAAAGAAAAAAACCCGCTGTTGTATTCTTGTGTTTTTCATTGCATCTTAAAATAAAAGACAACACAAATAAATGCCAGAAAAATAAATAAATAAACCAAGCAGAAGACAAGACAAAAAAGTGAACCCTTCAGGTCAAAACAAAGGCGGCAGCAGCAACATCAACAACAGCAGTGATGATGGCTGTAGTGCAATAATGTTCATTGCATGGTAAAGGCTATGAGATATGAGGTTAGTAGCTGTTGCAGCAGCAACAACAACAGTCATGATGCTTGTTATGGAATGTTATATTATTTGTCCTCTCACAGTTGGTAATCCTGCATGTCGTTTGTTGCCAAGTGTTTGTTGACATGGTTAAGACACAAGATACAAAATAGCTGCTGCTGTTGATGATGACCCGCAATATGAAATCTAAATTCATAAAACATGATTGCTGTGCAGCAGAAAATATATATAGATTGGTGTGGTTGTGTATGATGATACTGATGATGATGACAATGTGTTGTTTTTGTTGTGTATGCGGGGTAATTTTATATTTGCTTACAAGGCACCTGCTGAGAAGATGTGTTATAGTAACCCCAAAAATAACAATGTGGGCTAAGATGTTATATTACTAGCGTTATTTTTAAGAGGTGTAGCGTCATACATTTTAGTTTAAAATTAAAGTAGTTTTAGCGTAGCTCATTAAACACAAAATTAGTTTTTTATTGCATATTTATAGGCACGAAAGAAATTTGATGTGAAATGATGTATACTTTTAGGGGTGTTTAAAGAACAAATACCCAAAATATAATTCATAGGTGAAATATATATGTTATTGGTGACATTCTGGTAAGATAAAAACTATGATACAGTCCTCATGAGGTTTTCATATCGAACCTATAGTTCCTTTCTTTATACATTTTATCATAATTTGAAACTGTGATAAATATTTTATTTAAATAAATAAATAATATGTTATATTTTCTTTTAAACAAAAAAACCAAGTTCTTTATGCAAAGATTAAAAGTCCACATCACTTAACGGTAACAAACAATGCAGCACAAAAAGGAAACATATACATAACTATTTTTCTCATATCTTTTACTTTATATAACACACAACAAAATATGTTTTAAGTGGAGCACTGTCACAAACGCATACCAGTCACTGATGGTGTATTTCCTTTTAGCCTTCAATTGCAGGCCGGAACAACACAATCGAGCGAACACAACCTTTTGTAGTTCATTCAAAGATGTTAAGGTAAATATGCAACAACAAAACAGCAAAAGCTATGCAACAACAACAACGGCAATAATTTTCTTGTTCAACGGATACACTACTACGCCATGCACACAATCATGCAAAATAGTTTATTTTACTACAAGTAAACGCACTTACCAAACCATACACACACTCGCACAGCGTACATAGAGATTTTTGACTTTGTAGAGATTCAACAAATAAAAAATTCTTTGAAATGAAAAATGTTGTTGCCTTCTACGTTAAGAATGCAATGTCGAAATAAGCTGAGAAAAGTCAAGGGGAAAAGAGGAGATTTATAATAATCTCCTCTCTCGGCAACAGATTTTACAAAAATTCCTTTGTAGCAACAAAACAGTTGCCATAATATGGACAATACCAACAACAACAACAAAGGGATGCAATGCCAAAACATATGCAACAGAATGTTAACGGCACTTTAACGATAACAAAGAAATTACTTTGTTAAAAGTGCTCAACCCTCTTGGCCGTTACCCGCTTTCGTTATGATGAAGATTAAATACCCGTTAACAAAGGATATGACCAGCAGTTTATAAAGAATGCAGAAAATGACTTATTTAGCAAAGAACAAATAGTAAACCAAAAACAAAAAATGAATGTTGTTAATTTGAAATAAATGTCGTCGCTAGTTGGTTGATATTCCAAACATTCATACAAATATTTTTCATGGTTGGTCTCAAAATAAAATTTTTATTAATTTCAAAATTTTATTGTTTCTCATAAACATGTCTAAACATTTACCGCATAGGGAAGTGGTGAAGTCCTCATTTTCTGCGGTGCTGAAATGGGTGATGTAGGGGTTAAACGATAACAAGCAACGGCCCTGATCTACCAGAAATTTTTTTATCTTATCTTGGTTCTTCTTTTATTCTCCGGTGGTGTCGCTAAAGGTAGTGAGTTAATACGTGCTTTGGGCAGTGTTCGAAAAGAAACAGTACACTAAAATAACGTACCGCTCCAGGTACGGTACCACTAAAAAATATTTTAGCGTACCGTACCGGAGCACAACGAAAATCGTAGTGAACCGCAGTCGGTACACTAAAAAATCGTAGCGTACCGCAGTCGGTACACTAAAATATCGTAGTGTACCACTGGTCGGTTCACTAAAAAAATAACGTACCGGTAATGTACCACACATGTGTTTTTTATTTATGAGGAAATATGAATTGCTATATGCAAGTATAATAAATAAATTTAATATTATATAAATCAATTAAATTTTAATCGTTTATAAATATTGAGAAAATTACTAGAAAAGCCAAGTTAAGCACTTAGACATTTATGATATGTAAAAAAGGGTGAAAATTCATGAATTATAAAATCATTTACGTGAATAAGTAAAGAAGAATGTTAGTATTTTGGTGTCAGTGGCATTTTTGCGAAAAAGATTATTAAAAAAAATTAATATTTGCTATACAATCCACATTAATATTACCTGTACCAACAAATAATACACGTGTATTTTGTTTGTAGTGAACAGTATCCCCATTTTATACCCCTCCACCATAATATGGATGGTATAATTAAATTTGTCATTCCGTTTGTAACACATCGAAATATTCATCGGAGACCCCACAAAGTATATTTATTCTTGATCAGGGTAAAATTCTAATTCGATATAACCATCTTCGTCTGTCCGTCGGTCCGTCCGTCTGTTGAAATCAAGATACAGCTCGCAATTTTTAAGATAGAGCGTTGTAATTTTGTATAGAAGTTTCTATTACTCCTAGGATGTTTGGTATTGCAAATTTGCTATATCGGTCCACGTTTTGATATAGCCCCATAGAACGGTACCACCCGATTTTCGGTATTTTGAAGGTTTCAGCCCCATTATCACACCGAAATGGCTGAAAGTTTATATTTAGTCTTTGTTGGGGGTAAAAAACTTTCGCCCAGAAATTTGTCGGTATAGGCCCACGCCTTCATATGGCCCCCATAGAACGGTACCTCCCAATTTTCGGTATTTTGAAGGTTGTGGCCTCAATATTACACCGAAATGGCTGAAATTTGGTATTTAGTCTTCATTTGTGGGTATTAAACGTTCCATATGAAATTTTTCGGTATACGTTCATGCCTTAGTATAGCCCCCACAGAACGGTACCACCATATTTCCCGTATTTTGAAGGATTTAGCATCATTATCTCAACGAAATGGCTGAAATTTGGTACTTATTCTTCGCTGGGGGTATACAACGTTTTACCAGAAATTTGTCGGTACAGGTCCAACCGAAAGAGTGAAATTCGTTATTTAGTCTTCCGTGGGGTTACTTAATATTCCTGAAAAGAATTAACAGTTTAGGCCCTCGGGTCCCTATATCCCCCATAAAAACGTACCTCTTGATTTTCGGCATTTTAAAGGTTTTACCGGATTATTGGAATTTTGGTATTTAGTCTTCTTTGAGTCTAAAAACTTTCCGCCTGAAATTTGTAGTTATAGATCGACTTTTTGATATAGGTCCTCCGAATATAGGACCTTCCGAATTTCGGTATTTTTAAGGTTAGCCACGTTGTTTTACCAAACTTGCTGAAATTGTGTATTTAGTCTTCTTCATAAACGAAAGGAAACTAATTGTTCCATTTTGCTTCAATACAATTCGTGGTGGAGGGTATAACAAGTTCGGCCTGGCCGAACTTAATGACGTTCTAACTTGTTACTTGTAAAAATTGTCTAATTATTTAACTAAGGAACAAACAATATTTTAAAAAGAAGTAAGAGAGAGCTATAGTCGGATGGGGCCGATACTCTACACTACTTGCACTGGGCATTAGTTTTCCACGATTTTTTTTTTATATTATTGCAACACGTTATATGTTATTTTAGAATGTGTATTAAGAAAAAAATTGATTTTACCGAAATGACCAAAGAACAAGTAAGAAAGCACCAGTTAGCTGCGCCTCTGACCAAAAAATAAAAAGAAGCAAACCCCATAATTATACCTTATATAAAATATATTGATTTTGTATCACAAGTTTGCTTCAACATTAGTGGAATAATGTCGGACTATACTAAATCACTGGCATATGCCAACAATTTTAATTAGCAAACATCTGCTTTAAACTTCTGTTGAAAAAAATTCAAAACTATTTGAGAGGAGCTCTTAAACTGCACTTTCTCCAAATTAAGTGTAGAAGGTACTCGAAAGAGTGGATCGAAAGAGTCTATATTCGAACCGATGTATGTATATGTAGGAGGAATAACATAACAAATATAGTGCTCCCTTCGAAAGTTATCGAAATTTTTTGAACTTTTGTGGGAAGAAGTGCCCGATATGGCGCATCTTTGAACTTTAACAAAGTTTAGGAAAAATATTACGAAGTTCAAAATTTTGTTCGAAGGCAGACGGTAGGGCTAAATCGAGTCCATATTTTCTAAACGAATCCCTTCCAAACATACTTGGTCTAAACCCGTCATTTCTATTAGGCACATATTTGGTCGAGATATAAGAAGACTAAACAATATATCGAGGTATCGCATCGCTTTTTACCAAAGGTTATACACAAACTTAAGACCCCGTTCAGCATTGCAATTTGCATCAATTAAAAAAAAATATATAAATTTCTCTATCATGGTTTAAAAACATTTCTATAATGATTGCAACATTTTCTAGCATGAGGTAAATGTAGTTATTTGCTTATATGTTTTACAGTAGATCTGTTATTCAACCACTATATTGCTATAATTTACATGGGGGAGAGGTCAAGAGTTAGTTTTCAAGTTTCGCGTTCCTATTTTGTCGGAAAATGTCCACCAGAACTCAAAATATGAAACAAAAACTAAATGTGAATATTTTCCCAAAAAATTATGGCCGATTTCACCCGCTAAATACTATTCAAGATGATTGGTATGTTTTTTTTTAACCAAAACCCTAACCTCGTGAAAAATTTTCCAGTATTGAACTATAACTACGACATCTAGGTTGATTATGATTACACTGCACAAGTGAAACTGTGAGATCCATGTATAAACTATGCTGTAACTCTGTTATCTGACCATGTACTTCAACATAACTAGTGTAGAAAGTTCCTCTTTCAAATATAACTTACGAGGAAGGAACATGCCTTCCAGCAATAAAGATATATATTCATTAAATTAATAATTGTAGCTAATTTCACACAAACGTTTTGGTTTATTTTACCCCCTTAATATTATATGATCATCACGTAAAATCGCAAGCTACTTCTCTGTCGTATACCCAAAACTAACTTAAAATATCGCGTCTCTCAGTCTGGAATTGCGACCTACAGAACCGCTACAAATATGGAAAAACATTTTGTTTTTGGTCCATTTCACCCCATAAATATTTCACGATCATCGCCAACTATAGGGGTCTATTCTGGTCTGAACCCGACCTCCATACACAATTTCGTGACGATTGGTTCATAATTGCGGCCTGTAGCGTGATTAAAATTTTTAGTGGACGGACGGACACACGTCTCAAAATCGCTTTATCTCGCCGAGTTATGCATTTTGGTATACCACTTATTTCGCGGTGTTACATGAATTTTTCGAAAAACACATTTATAATACCCTTTCCACATTGTTGTGTAGGGTATGATAAAGTTTTGATATGTACATTGACTACAAGGACCCTAATGAGCCCATAATAAATAGAAATACATACATTAATAATGTGGATTTCAACCCGTATGCCATAATAGGATGCTTAAAAACTTAATCTTAACTTAAAACTTCTTATAGAATTAATTAAAAACATCTATTGATTGGCAATTTTAGCTATCTTCATATTCCACACTAATTTTCGAAAAATTCGTAACCGACCGATTTTACCACATTCGTGCTTTTAATTTATATTATCTTGAATTTTATTTACTATTTTTACTCTTATTATCAAAACATCAAACATACAATTTTTCATCACAATTCACAAACCACACATGTACTGTACATTACCGGTACGTTATGTTTTAGTGAACCGACCAGCGGTACATTACGATCATCGTACTGTACCGCAGTCGGTTCAGCGTTAATTTGCATTAACTGCCTTAATTCAAATTAATTTGTCTGTTTCGGTAAAATTAAATGCAGTTCTTAATGCAAATTAACGCTGCCGTATGTCTAGGGTATTAAGCTCATCACCATCGAGCCTAAAACAACAATCCGATTGTCATCGAGCCGACATGAACCACCGGAGTTTTATAATAAGAATTGAACTTGTAAACACTCTCATGTGTCCTTAGGTCGTCGCTAGCAGCGACCCACGGACATAACTCCCAAAATGATTTTGAGCGTTATGTCCGCTGCGCTTTGCGGACATAACTCCCAACATTTGGTGGGAGTTATGCTCGTGAAGCAAAGCGGACATAACACCCAAAAAATCGCGAACATAACTCCCAACGATTTTTTTCTTAATTTATAAATTATTTCTTTGCTTAATTTTGAAATTTATAGTTATAATTTTTTTTTTTTTTAAATTTTAGAGTTGATGTTAGAATGTAAGCAGAATTGTACATCTGAGAAGGCATAAGTGCCAACCAATACCGAAGAATCCACAAAATCCTCCTGATTTCAAAAAATTATTTAAAAACGAACTTATGCCCGAAATTATGTAAGTAGCAGTTAGGAGAAGTTTTAAATTGTAAAAATATGTGTTAGGAAAATCGCGCTATTTGTTCAAAAATATTTTCGTTTTTCGTAAAGTATTTGAATATTTGTACAAACACTTTTTATCTTCTTATATTGTGAACATATTTTAGTAAAAAATCGAGCGATTTTTTTACAAAAATATTTTCGACTGTTTATCTCCTTAAATTTTGAAAATATTTTTGAATACTTTTACAAAAACTTTTTATTTTCTTAAATTGTGAAAATATTTTTGTGTGGGAGGTACCCGAAGGAGTGGACGGATATAGTCTATATTTCAATCCCATACTGGACTGGATAAAATAATACGATGTGCAAAGCTTGCATCAATCAAAAACTCCCTGCGAGGATTATCCTGCAGATTTGCCATTTTGGCAAGAAACCGTCAGGGTTTCTTGGAACTTTTAGGCCAATATCTCAGGAAGTATGGACTTCCGCAAGAAAAAATTGTACCGTCATGAAGGGAGACGCAAGGAAAACTAACTAAAATAAATTGGAAACCCATACGAGAGGTGCCCTTATCCGAATTTTGTGTGGGAGGTACCCGAAGGAGTGGACAGATATAGATCATATTCGAACCAGATCTATATCTGGAAGGAATAATACGATGTGTAAAGTTTTGACCAAATCGATTGCTCCCGTCGCACAGTGGTAGATTTGAAATATTTAGGCGGCCAAAAATATTTTTGGACGTTAATGGCTTCGAAAGACAGTATTTTAAAAAGATATGTATTTATTTAACAAAATAAATAAGAAAAACATATATTTTATATATTTTATAATAAAAACACATTTTATTTTCATAAATCATAAATAAATAAAAATTATAAATAAATTAAATTGTCTTATTAAATGATGTTTCTATCTCGACTTCTTCGTGCTCAATACATGATTGTGTGTGGAGTTCTGCAGGTTCTAATAGTTCTATAACTTCACTGGAAAACATCTTGTGTGAAGTTTTCTTTAACGTTCTTTCACTACTTATGAGTGAATCTGATGTAAGAAGCAATCTTTGATAAATATCACGGTTGCATTCTTCCCTTGAAAATTTTCTTTAAAAATTCTGTCTGTATGACCGAAAATGTTTATTTCGAGCTTCTGCAGCCTCCTGCGACAATTGGCCGATTGGCAGCAGTGCATTATCTATGATGGTCGCCCCATGTAATAGTAATTTATGCATTGTTGGAGTCATGGGATGCCAGTCGTATAATTCCACATACATTTGCGCGGTGTTGAAGGCATATTCTTCGAATTTTGTTGTATTTATTTTGTGTCCACTTGAAATCGCCTCTAATAAGATTTTAAATCTATGTATTAATTCGTGGTTAATGCCTGTTATGTCCGCCGCTAATTCTGTGTTTTCAAAAAATCTCCTACTCGTATTGCCATCATTGGTATTACCAAAATTGGCTTTAGGCATGTCCACCAACAGCACAGTTTCTAAGCGGAATCTTTCTTGGATTTCTTTTTTCTTTTCTTCTTCTAATGCTTTCTCTTCCTGGGTCCCTTTCTTTCCATATTTCTTCACGGGCAATTTATATGCCAAATGCAGAATGCTTTCAAAAATACGTATTTTTGCGTGCAATACCGAAATTCCAAACTCAAGAACATCGGGACTTATCTCATTCTTTTTGCTTAAATTATTGAAATCTTTGGAAGTGGCGCCACATATATAGCATCGGCTAGTTGAGATCGTGTTGGCTACAGCATTGCAAACTTTGCCATCATCCATGGTCATTTTTAAAATGTGATTATTCTTTTCCATCTATATTTACTTTTAATTTCATTTTGCACATAACTTATTTCCTCTTTTGTTACATCTGTAGTTTCTTTCACATACCGAAATAGATTGATAATCGTTGAATAGTATGATCCATTAGGCATTGTAAATTAATTTCTGCGCAGGTAGCTGTTACTCGCAATGCCGTCTTTGGTGGGTAGCATTCTTGTTTTGCTTTCAACAAAAGGTCGTAACAAGGGTAATGCTTTGGGTTAGTTGCCCTTATTATTTCATATTGTCGTCTTGTTAGATCAGCTTCTACGAACATTTTTAGTGCTTGGAATGGGGTCAAAGGAGCAATTGTTTCATTGGTCACCTTTGTTGGTGATTTTTCTATTTCTTTGAGCAATTTTGAGGCAGTTCTTTTTCCATTCGTTTGCAATAGGACTTGTGCGGCATGTATAATCACTTCATCGTCAACATTTGATCGAATTTCCTCAGTTTTTTTTCTCTTGCTTCGTTCACTCGAATCCGAAAATGATTTACTCGGACGACCTGTAGTGGAATTCTGTAACTCATTTTTAGAGTTACCGACAAAAATCGGTAAAATTAAAATGCTTATATTTTCGGTAAATAACGTTGTTTTTCGGTAAGTTAGCGACGAATAAAAAGTAGTCGTAAAGTTCTACCGATAGCAACAATGCTGTCAACTTTCATTCTAACTTTTCATTCATAATTTTGCGTTTTAATTTTACCGATTTTTGTCGTTAACCTAACCGCCTAATTACTCAATATCTACCTATGTGCTCCGGTTAACTACGCACACATGGCAGATATAGTACATTCTCTATAACACATCCCATTAGTATTACATCTTCTTGTATTTCTTTTAACATTCCCACCAAAAGGTCTAAGAAGTTCTAACTTTACATTTGTCCTTTTTAATTTCGTATCCTCTCTTTCAAGTGTCAACTGCAGAAAAGTCCAAAATATAATACCTTCATGATTGTCTGACTGGTTGGCTTGTTTTGGACATGGTCTGCTAGTGACGTGTATATATATATAAATATAATCTAACAAATTCCATTACATTGAGAGCAACATATCATCATTATTTATAAATGTGTATAAAGTGCAGAAAAATAACACACATACTCACATAGGTTACGAGCCTCAGGCTCAATGTTATTTTCATACTGCTGTTTTTTACAATCTTAGACGTTTTGGTTAACATACAACAAAGTTCAGGGATTAAACATAATGTCAATCTATTAAATACAACACGACAGTTGAGTTTCTACGTCAATGTTTGATTCATTTAACAAAAGTAAAGAGGAAGATTTGTATTACTTTGATACTATTTGGTATTTTAGGGATCGCATAGAGGGACAAAATAGTTATAATAAGAACGGGAACGGGAAATATAAGATTGAATTAGTGTCAAGCTGTAATACTCCATTGAATGCCCAGCAAAATTTTATGGAAGTGGTTCCATGAGATGCCATGATTTCACTGGATCTTTTGTATTGGTTCAAATGAAGTCGTGAAAGATCCGATCTTTTCATCAGCATGTGAACCCATTCGAAGGAAGTCGTGAAAGATCCGATCGTTTTATCAGCATTTGAACCAATTCAAAGGAAGTCGCGATAGATCCGATCTTTTCCTTAGCATTTGCATCGATCCAATAGAGATGAGTTTTGTGTTTTTATTTTTACACGTGTATATATTCTTTTATTTATCTAAATATGTACGTTTAAAGCAATGTAAGATTTATTATGCTAGGAAGTCCCAATCATTGAGCTAAAAGTAGAGTCGGATTGCACTCTTTGGTATTAGTCGTGTTCCTTTACGTGCCTGAGGTTACCAGTTGTTACCCGCAAAGTGTTTCCTTACTTTTAAAAGCATACAATTTATATGAGAGCAGTTCACCACTTTTACCATTTTTTCAACAATTACCATTTTTAAAAGTAAAGAAACAGTAAAGAAACTTGCTCAACAAGTCGAATTGTAGATCCCTAGAAAACAACAAACATTTCCAAAACGTTGTAAAATAAAATTCACGAAATAGTAATCTGCAGTTGGAGTCAATGTCGAAATCTGCACTGCACTGATGGGAAGTAAAATCCTTTTGTAAGATGAATCAAAACCTGTTGCGGAGGAAGTAAACTCTGTTGCGTGCAGCGGCGGTGTTTAGACTGCAACAGCTGGGACAGCCGGAAGTCAAGTTTCTCACTTAAATTTACAATCTGTCGCTTGCCAAACACATCGTTCCCGAAGTCTGGAAAATAGGCCAGCTACTGAAGCCCGAAAAGGATGCCAGCAAAGGTGAATCTTACAAACCGATTTCGCTTTTGTCGCCCGTAGCAAGGACCCTTGTGGCTATAGTTCTTCCAGCATCAGAAATAACAGTTGCCGATCGATAGCATAGGATCCGTAAGCAGCACAACAACTGCGCTGAAGGCCATCTCCATATTAGCAGAGGACTCACTCAGAGCAAGCCGTGCTCATAATCTAGAAAGAGAAGTCTAACGTTACAAGAGAGAACCTCTAGATCAGACGTGACCAAAAAGAGAACAGCCCAAAATGTGAATGTATTCAAACTATTGGCAACTTATGACTGTGTGTTAGTGTTTTTTTATGCACGCACGCTACAAAACAAAAACAAATCAAAACATTATCTCTTTTTCGTGCGCTCTTTGTATGCATTCGGGTCGTATGTGTGTAAATTGCCGAAAAACTTCGGCACCGCCGTGTCAAAGAAGAACACATTTGCTCTAGATCAACAAGCCTTTCAACCAGTTTTAAGTAGCATTCACACGAATGCAGTCGCATGCAGTAAACAGTTATCGTGTGAATGCGGTCCTTGGAGAACATCCACCATCTATCGCAGCTGAGAAGCGCCAGCTGTCAGGAAAAACCAGAGTAGTTTTGGGTCAATACGCTGGGGATCGTGCAGCCGTCAAAATTCCTATAGGGCAAGTACTGATGACACCGTGGAAAACATCTGCCCAGCATACAGCACAGGCCCCCCCACAGGGACACACTGCTCCTTTTCAATTGCCCTACAAATCCTGCTAAGAAACTTAAGTTTGCAGCTTTGTGGTTACAAACCATATAAATAGCGAAATAGCCACATTCTTACGACTGATAGACCCAGAGTCAGATTAAGCAGAAAAATGAGAATACAAACATATTAACTACTGTTACAACAATGAGAACAAACTGCAATTATAGATGTAAACTTTATGATGATAAATAAATTATAGTTATTTCATTAATTCATTTGAATTAATAAAATAAAAAAATGAAAATCATTTTTCAATACACCATTTTCCATTTTCCGAACAAGACGTGAATTACATGCCAAAGGGTTGGTGAAAATGACATGCCAAAGATTAGTGAAAGTGCTATTCATGGGAATTGGTTAAGATGGCATGCCAAAGGATTGGTATAGATGCCATGCCAATAAATTATTGAAGATGCCATTCCATCGAGTTAGTAAAGATGACATGCTTAGGATCTGAAAATTAATTGCATCTTTTGGGGGTCACGCTCTTGTAAAAAGAATGAGTGAAGATGCTGAAAAATGACATTCCATTTCACTTGCACCCATTCTTGAATAGCATCTTTGGCATCGAACATTTTGCTGGGTGAGTAAATTAACGTTGACTGGGAAGGAATGTGGAAGCAGTGTCTCATACTCACTGAGGGGATTTTACATTCTAACTTCAACTCTAAAATTTAAAAAAAATGTATAAGTATAAATTTCAAAATTAAGCGAAGAATTAAGAAAAAAAAATAGTTGGGAGTTATGTCCGCGATTTTTTTGGGTGTTGAGTCCGTTTTGCATAGACTAATTAATGTATAGACGAAGAAAACCTCTCATTGAGTATGTTCGTATTGAGACTGTTTAATATGCACTCAATTTTTAAAATGGCAATAACTATAAATTTTTAAACTATTTATTCTGGTAAAATACAATATTTGGGTAGTCTTTGGCCGGATCTACATCCACATATAAAAATATGGAACAAAATCTTGCAATTATCCCGCAAAAATTGTCTTCGAAAAATGTTGAGTTATTTGGTTTGAGTCATAACGTCACGCATAACATGAATATTTCTTCGTCTATACATTTATGAGTATTTCTACAGATATTTATAAAGTTACTATAAAAGTTCCGTTTACTGTTAGCAGAAAAATATATCGAAATTAAGTCCACCTAACAGCTATCGGCAACTACGATATTAAGAAATGTTAACATAATAAAAGCTTTTCAAATATACAAGCTTTTTTAAAATGATGTATTTAAAATTACGATATTTAATAAAATATAAAAAATAAAATCTTAGTTCCTACAGTAAGCTTAAAATGTCCTCATAAAAAATCGAGCCATAAAGCTTTATACCAATGTATACAGTAAAAGGAAACATCAATCACAATAGTACACTGACTCTGGACAACAACCACATTTATAGCAAATGTTTATTTAAGTGTTCATAGCAAAGGCACCAACCACACAGGGTGACATTCTTAGTGGTAAATATTTTCCCGATATTTTTGTTATCATTCACAATTTACGCCGGTATTCAATGACAACCAAGATCTATTTAAAAGGTCACGTAAGTAGCACAACAACAACTCTATTTTGTCCGAAAATTCTTCAATATGTCAAAATGTTTGTTTACGTTTTCATACAATTTATTCACAATAACAAAATATTTGACAGATTGAAGCCAATCAGCTGGCCGTTTTACGCCACTTTATAATTTCATCATGATGACAACATATGGCACACTTTGAGGATAAGGTTGCTAGGAAAACATGGTATACGTTTTGGGGGAGGTAAGTAATAACATGATATTATTTATTATTATATTTAAAAATATATGGGGTTTAAAAATTTCCAACAAAATCCTAATTAATGCCGACCTTAATTAAAACGCAGAATGAAAAGAAATCGATAAAAGTGTTTTAGAGCATTATTAATTAAGAAACCTCAAGGTGAGAAAAACCAACCAATGAAACACCATGGCAAACACTTCACAATGGAAATAAGAATTAATCAATAACACGTTAACACGTGCTAGAGTGCTGAAATGGAAAGTACTTTAATTTGCGGTCTTGCTCAAGGATTGAATAAAACGACAGACTACAAAAAAGAAAAAAACAAAAACAGGTATATGGGTTTCGGGTAGACAAAGAGCGAATAAAATTGCTAAAGAAGAAATATAACTCATTAAGAAAAATGTCAAATGTTAAAGAAAATGGAAAATTTGTACACTAATGATTACGGGTATTAATCAAAGGCATTAGCGAAGGAACGAACAAAAAAAAACTAACTGTGAACGTAGTGAAATGTGAAAATAATAAATTCTCCATAAATTAAAAGAAACCCGGCCATTATTAGTGAGGCATAAATTATTATGAACAGAAGACGTAACAATTAAAACTAGTTCCACATTTCCTACTGACCAAATTTTCCAAGAATAGAGGACACACATAGAAAAAAAGAACCATACAAATATGGGACACAAAAAAAAACGAACATAAATTATGGTACTAAAGAACCATACCCATAGTTTTCGAACACAAAGCATTTCCATATGTTTGGGGAACCATAATAACGCATAATTATTGCAAACTGGCCCCCCTCTCCCAACCTCTCTAGGCCATTACATTTACACATTTAAGTGGAACAGAATCTTAATTCAGAGAAATGACCAAGATTGTTTCCTTTGCCATTCATTGTTCATTCGTTTTTGGTTTGCTACAGCTTTTGGCTATAAATAAACACAAAAAGTTCAAATTTGGTATATACCTCTTTTATATTCCCCTCTCTCTCTCTTTTTTATATCTTTGCATACCAAATGGTTTTTCTATCACTTCAATACCTTTAGAATTGTATTTTCGTTTTTTTTTTTTGGAAGGCAATAAATTATGTCATTGCTTTTATTTGGCCAATATATATGGAGGTGAATGGTTCAGGTAGACAGACAATAAGGCAAGAATTTAATAATAAAATTGCTATGGCATCTTTGTTGTTTTTGTTTTCAGGAAACAAAACAGAAATGACAGACAGATGGTGTCCTATTTCCTGCAATGATTTGTTGTTGCAATTTTGAAAAATATACATATGCAATAAAATAAAATGCCTAAATATAGGCAATATTTGTTTAATTCAGAATCTGATCACAAGCTTGCTCAGTAATCAAATTACCGAAAATATGCATGAATGTCTGAATTAATTGACAAATTTATTGTGATATTTTTAAAATAAAATGAATTATTTTTCTCCCAGAATTAATTAAATTTCTTTAAAATTAGTTCTAGTCCAAAAAAAATATTATTTGGTTTCTGTGCAAATTCATTTTAAGTTTAACCACTAAACTGCAACTGCCATTCAACTTCACATTATGTATTTGTTATTGTTGTTTTTATTGATATGAAAAGGAAACCACAATTATTTCTATAACTCATTGAAATTCTTGTTTTTTTCAATTGGCAAATTTTTGTAAAGTATTCGAAAAATGTAACATTTCAATAGACACCACAATGTGCACGAAATGTGAAGTGAAGCAAATCAAACTCATATAAATAAACAAAATTCTTTATGTGAGTTAATTGAAATATTTTGAGGAAAGTTAAGGACCTTAATAAGACGAATTTTATTCTGTAACTTTTTATACCCTCAGCCTTTAGGCTATACACTTTGATACGACCAAAAATGTGCCTCATCGAAATAACGTTTTTAGACCCCAAATATGTTTGGACGAAATTCGTTTCAGGCAATTTGGAGTCGATTTAGCCATGGCCGTCCGTCTGGATCAACCGATTCGAACCAAATTTTGGGTATGGTAAAACTTTGTTTAAGTTCGAAGATGGGCCAGATCGGTCCACTCCTTCCGGTATCTCCCCCACAAAAGTTCAAAATTTTCCTGTACTATTGTGTGAATGATAACTCCCGAAGGGAGCAATTAATTTGGTCCAAACTTCGCACATCGTAATATTCCTTTCAGATATATATCGGGTTCGGGATGTTTAAAAGCACCTCTCGGATCGTTCTGAAATTTTCTTCAGTATGTTGTCCTTGGGTGACGTAGGGGATGGAAGATACCAACGGTCCTGACCGGCTTTAACATGGCAAAGCCCAGGATTTATCTTGGTTCCTCTTTCATCTCAAGTGGACACTGACCTCCCCGTGGTGTCACCTGGGGAACTGCCTTTAACACCCGTTAAAGGTAGTGAGCTAACATGAGCCGCGTGTTCACCCATAAGACCGTTAAAAACTTGGGTTTGGGCGTCGGTTTAGTAACCCTCCCCTAGAAAAACAGCCTACTATGAAAAAATGAAAGAAAAGAAAAACAAACCCCTCGAAAGTTGACGACAACCGCAAACGTTTTAAGGACCATGATCTGCGAATCTGCACCTGGAATATTCGCACTCTTTATAGAAAAGGTGCAATTTACGCATTTGAAGATGTACTAGAAAAGTACAAGGCCGACATTACTGCCATACCGGAAATACGGTGGAACTGAAAAGGCGTCACAACAGCACCTAAAACTGACGCACTGTATTATAGCTGCCATGACACAAAGCGTGAGGTTGGTTGCGGATTTGTAGTTGGTCGGAGGTTAAAACATCTGGTCTCCAGTGAATGAAAGACTCGCTGCAATTCGATCAAAAGCAAAAGTCTTCAACATCAGCTTTATTTGCGCTCATGCTCCCACTGAAGACAAGGACGAACAGACCAAAGATATATTTTACGAGCGCTTAGAAGAAACTTATGAACGTTGCCCTGCCCATGACATAAAACTTATACTTGGCGGTTTTATGCCAAAATTGGAAAGGAGAATATCTTCGGCCCAACAGTCGGGAAATTCAGTCTCCAAAGTGAAACATCTGACAATGGTATCAGGCTGATAGACTTTGCAGCTGCAAGAAACATGGTAGTTAGCAGTACCAGATTTAAGCATCGCGATATTCATAAGGGCACCTGGCTGTCGCCAGATCAAAGAACAAGAAATCAAATTGATCACGTTGTGATAGATGGAAGACATGCATCAAGCGTGTTGGATGTACGATCGTTCCGAGGCGAAAACATTGATTCGGACCACTACCTTGTTGCAGCAAAGGTACGTACGAGATTAAACGTAGCAAACAAAGTGCGAACAGACAAATCACAACAGATAGCCACAGCATATTCCACTCAACTGGACCAATTGATTAATCAAAGCACTCCTCGTCCCGATAACATATCAGGATAATGGCAAAACATTGGCCACTCCATGCAAACAGCCGCAAAATCCATACTTGGATACCAGAGACCTCCACCAAGGAATCCATGGTATGATCAGGAGTGTCGTGCTGCTACCGAAGAGAAAAATGCGGCATATAGGGCTACTCTACAATCAGTAGCAACGCGTAGCGCACGAGAGAGGTATCGGAGAAACGTCTTTTCCGCAGGAAGACGAGGGAGATGGAAAAGCGGGAGTGTGAAAAAATCGAGATGTACAGGAACCAGAATGAAGTCCGAAAATTCTACCAAAGAGTTAAGCATCACATTCTCCTGTAGAGACCAGCAAGGTAATTTGGTAACTGATACAGATAGTGTGCTCAGGATATGGAAAGAACATTTTTCAAAACTGTTGGTATCCAATAGCAGCGTACCCGACGATTGGAACCTGAGCATCCTGTGTCCCGTACATAAGAAAGGAGATAAGACTTCTTATCGCCTACATGATAGTGTCAGGGATATTGTGCGAACGACAAAAGCCCATGGTCAACGAAATAATTGGACCATATCATTGCTGCTTTAGACCTGACAAGTCCACCATTGACCAGATATTTACCCTGAGATGCAGATCGACACCTACCACCTTTTTGTCGATTATAAGGCAGCCTTCGAGAGCCCGCTATGTTCAAAGGTATTCCAAGCCATGTCTGAATTTAGTATCCCCGCAAAGCTCATTCGGCTTTGTAAAATGACTCTAACTGACACAAGATCTTCAGCTAAAATAGGAGAGAGCCTCTCCGATGATCTTTTCAACATCCTGCTAGAAAAGGTTATACGAGGGGCAAACGTCAAAAGAAGTGGCACAATCTACCCCAATAGCCACATGTTACTTGCTTATGCTGATGATATAGACTTCATGGGACGATCAGTAAAAGAAGTAACTGATACCTTTATGAAGGTCGAAGGAGAATCTGCTAAAGTGGGTCTGGCGGTAAACGGCGAGAAGACCAAGCTGATGGGTCGACACGCAAAGCGTCCATTGTGATCGGACCAACTGTTGGTTCCTATAATTTTGAGGTAGTAAACGACTTCGCATACCTCGGCACCGCCGTAAACGCAACAAACGACATCAGTTGTGAAATAAAAAGAAGAATTGTAAAGCCACAACTCGTCAAACAAAAATAACGCTTTACAAAACACTGATACTACCCGTGCTGATGTATGGTTCCGAAGCCTGGGTACTTGCGCAAGCAGATAAGGCAGTGCTAGGCGTGTTTGAGAGAAAAATTCTACGAAAGATCTACGGGCCGATTTGCGTTGACGGTGAATATCGACGTCGAATGAACCACGAGCTATATAAGCTATAAAAAGACATGAATATAGTTAAACGTATCGAGATGCAACGATTGCGTTGGCTAGGCCATATCATGAGAATGAGCGATGATGAACCCGCTAAAAAGGCGTATGAATACCGGCCACATGGCGATGCACGCAGAATTGGAAGGCCAAGGAATAGATGGCGCAAACAAGTGGATAAAGAGATGACAAGGCGCGGTGGACCAGCTAAGTAAGTAAGTGTGTTTGATGATCCTTTGTAATATTACATAGTTTTTTTTATCGTATCACCTTATACCTAAGATTGTGCATAATCATAAATTAAATTTCATAAAACTCATCACTCTTGGTGGTATATACGGAAAGCGGATGAGCAAAAACATTGATGGAAAGAGCAATTGCAAGAAGAAAACAACAAATAAAAAATTATCAGTCGACATTGCCGAGAGAGATGTACCCTCAAACTTTTTGAATTGAGACTTTTATCTATGAGCCGATGGAATGCCGGTTACACAACCGAAACCTATTCCCCAAAAAATATATTCAATTTTGTGGCCTTTGGCTGATCATGTTGGATCTATTTTTGGGAGTTATTTCTTTCGCTGGTTTTCGTGTCAACCAGTCGTTTTAGCAATCGTAGATTTTTTAGGACTTTTGGGTCATTATCTAAAGCAGCTGGGACTTGTCCACGAAAATAAATATATCGTTGTAATCAGGATTACAAGGACTATCTTCGATGAACAATACTCAAACAGGCCTTGAACTGCACTTAAGCGAGCATTTTGAACTGTTGTGAGGTAGATACCTCAAGAAGTTATCCGATATATTTTATTTTCAAACGTTGGATCATCCTTTAGATAGTTATATCGCCCACTAGCCAGTTTAGTTGGTCACTGTTGGGTTTTTAAAGCTTTTATGTCGCTGTAAACATGACCACAAGGTGTACCTTGGGTTTAATTAATCCGTTATCGTGCTCATCAGTAATAATTTTATTTCGTATTTTTTACAGCTTAAACGTCACTATCTCTGGAAGTATTGACTTGACCTCAAAAATTTTTAACGAAAAAACTTTAAAATGATTAAAATCATTTTAAGAAAAATCTGCTCTTGGCAGGACCGATATAGTCCATATTCGTAGCTGACGGAAATATTACGAAATGCAAAGAATGTACAAAATCGGTGACTCTTTTTTGGGGATATGTCGAAAGTTGTGGACCCATATGGCCTATCTTCGAATTTGATCAAAATTTTGACAAAATTTGCTAAAACATACTTGGAATCATTAGTCTAAAGACAATTGGTATAAATATTTAAATTATAATTCCATAAAATAAAATTTAAAAAATTTTAAAAAATATTTTTAAAAATTTTTGTTTAATTTTTGACTCAGATAGTCCTTCTAAATATTCAAACACTTTATTCATTTTTTGGAACACCTAAGACTATCCCTTCGAATAATCCTTTAAAATACCTTGGCTTAGCTACGAAGCCATTCAAAAACAAAAACATTGTTTTAACAAATTATGTTTCTCATCACATCTTGTGAAAACTAAATCCGCCCAGACTATCTAGCAGCATACTTCCTTTCCGCAGCACCTACAATCTAATTCACGTTTAAATATTGTTGAAATTTCTAAAAATTTGTTCGATGTCTGTGAAATTTTTCAATTTTATACCAAAACTAATGCAAATTAGCCTAAAGCTGCTTATAAAGGAATAACAGGAACAACAACAACAAAATAACAACAACTACAATAACATCAACATTATACTAAGCAAACTTTTATTTACTAAGGATACAAAGAAAAATAAGTTAAAAACTTTGCTAAAATATACCCTAACTACTGACGCTGATGATGATGTTCTTGCTCTTGTTTCTGTTGTTTCTTCCAGCCTAAGGCTGTGGGAGACTAGATAGAGAGAGAACGAAAGACACAGGCAGAGATAAAGGAGGATGAGTTTTATATCCTTCAAAAAGACAGACTTGGTTAGCCAACCCGTACACGTCACTCAAATAGCCTCAAAGGTTTTTTTCATTAGAGGAAATTTCAACTTAAAGAACTTTCAGAGCTCGGCGAATTAAAAGTACAGTCAACAAACCATCTATGGTTATGAGGGAACAAGGTGATGTCTGTCCATCATATTCATCGACATTATCATTATCATCTGCAGCTTGCTTTTGACTGTTACAACGTAATGCCTTTTTGTAGGTGGCGGTTATTTAACTTGTCAGTGTTTTGTCTGTCTCTGCTTTTTTTTGTACTCAGTAGAAATTTTGCGCTTTATTTGCCCGCAGTTATAATCACTTTAAGTTTAAGCATCTTTGTATCCTTAGTCCTTTACCTCAACATCCTTTTGTTAATTAGAAACTTTTTTTGGGTGCAAAAAAGAAACGAAATGACAACTAAAGGAAGACGACAAACGTTTTCGTTGATGATTTACACACAGACAGCAATAATTTTTATATACTTCGCATAGTTTTTCTTGTTTTGACCACGATAAGCCGCTAAAAAGTATGCATTAGGAAAACGAATAAGAAACCGCCCAAAAGCAAACCTCAAAACACCAAAATTGGTTAAAAACCAACTCAACTGGATAAGTAAAAGGAAACAGACAAATGAGCGCACAAAAACAAAAATGGAAGAGAAAAGTCTAGCAAAAATTGTCTTCAAAAGTTTTCCTTGTAACAAGATGTGTTTGTGGCTCCCTTAGGATTTTGGCCATGGTACATGGCCGCCACAAGAAAATGAGTTTGCCAGACAATTCATCTTGCAATAAGTTGCAATTGCGTCAAGAGAGAACGAGAAAAGCAATGTAGGAGTTGCATAACTTTTCGACTTTAAGTTGGGCAAAAAGTATGCAATAAGGCTTCAACGACCGACCACTTCTTCTCATCACCGAGGAATGCACTACAGCCTTGACTAAAGTGTTTACCATGGCGACTAAATAGCAAGAACAACAACAACATCTTAAAAAATAACTCGTTTTAATTGATTTTATTAAGTGTAGTATTATTATTACGAAAAATAGTTGTTGGTGGCTTTCTGATGAGTTAAGAGTAGCGTTTAATTTGGAAATTTTTCATTTCAGTGGAGTTGGCAGATTGAGGTTTCGTGAAGCAAATGGGGAATACGAGCGATCAAGGTTTGTAAAAAGTGTGAAAGGAAGTTAAATATAATAAAAATCATTAATTTAAAAATTAGTTATCTGATTTAAAAATTAGGTAAAACTATATTAAAAATTTGTCTTTTTTAACATTTTTAAATATTTTATACCCTCAGCATTTATGCTAACGAGAGTATATGGTAAATTTCAAATTTCTTTTGCAATTCCATTGGAAGAAATGTTAAAAAAAATTTTGCGAGCACATCCGCAATTTTTGGAACATAGATTAAGAAAAAAGTCGTGGTTTCAAATCTGTTCGCGTTCACAAAATTGGATGCTGCGCTCCAAAGTTATGGGGTGTTTTATTCCCTTATAAAGAATAAATATTTAAAAATTCCATTTTTGTTGTAATAAGAAAATGTATATGTAAAGCGTTAACAGCATTTAATATCTATCCGTAGATGCCTAAATATTTACTAAATTTATTTCTATTTTCGCGGAAAATCAAGAATACTGAAAAAATCTTGGAGTAAATTTAATTTATTCTAATTTAGAGTCCAAATAAAACTCGAAAAAAATGAATTAAAAATACGTACAGATTCTAGACAACGCGTAGAAAAATATGACACCAAAATTTTAACGATAGGATTTATAACTGTCAATTACAGCAACAACAAAAGACGAAAACTTATTGTTGGAATATTATTTCAAAAATATATTTTTTTGTTTAATACGAAAAATAGAAAAAAACATTTTTGGAAGTTATTCTACTATTTCGCTAAATTTCGATGCAAAGACTGACGGACTTCGCTGAAACTTCTTCAGGGAAAATTCGATGACAAACCCGAAAGTGTATTTGCTTACTTTGATAAACAATAGGATTATGAAATAGAAAGTAATATTGAAATTACAACCAAAGAAAAAATATAAAAGTTAAAAAACGTATAATTCGCGAATTCCTTAAAATCAGTTAAGGCGCATGCGCTTTTCAGATACAGCAAGTGCATATCTATCAATATGTAGCGATTTTTCCACTTTTCATTCAGCGGCCAAAGTGTGCCGTCAGCTGCATCTTACTGTTCAAAAACCCTTTATGTGGGTAAAAATTGCGCGATGTACATACGATTATAAGGCGCATCCGATATCAGTGACCGCCTATAAAAAATACGTCATTATAACAAATTTTAAACAATTTCGTCAAGAACCGCGGATGTGCTACCAAATTCTATTTTATACGAAATACGAATAATACTCCAGAATCTCGGTAATTTATGCCACACGGTTTTGAAATATAATATAATCGCGTATAAAGGATTCCATTTATGTAAAAATAACTAAAGAAAATCGCGGTTTAATGCGCGGAATCATCAAAATATAATTTTGCATAATTTCCTACTTTCAAGGTATCTATAACCGCCGTTTTAGTGGTTGGATTTGAAAACGGCAGGATTCATTAGATCCGGCGCGTAAAAAAACTAAAATCACGCGGGCTTCAATGGTACCTGAGTCACAGTTGTAAATTTTGAAGCCAAAAAATAGGTTTTTAAAGAAAATTTACGCACCAAAATTTCGACTTTGGACTTCTATTACTAGGGAGCTGTATGAAGCACACTCATGAGATATACATCAAACGACGTGGAATCGCGAGTTCTACAATCCAAAAAATAGTTTGGGTAATTATCTGGTTGCGCCCTCCAATTATAAGAAAAATTCAAAAAACCCAGATTTCAAAACTTCAAAATGTCAGCATCGATTTTAGGGGGATGCAGTGTATATATCGAAAAGTCATACATGAGAACCATGTTGCCCAAGGGGTATTCTTCAATTCTTTCTTTGAGCCCAGGTCTGAATTTTCCGTGGTTTGACCAGAAATCAAGAAAGAACACAAAAAAATGTGTAAACTTCAACACATTTTTACCCATTTTTTAATATTACCACCAACACAGCTTCCACATAAATTATTTGTTATGGTTCATTTCATGCGACCCCG
The DNA here is from genome assembly GCF_047663935.1 of Musca autumnalis. Lineage (NCBI taxonomy): Eukaryota > Metazoa > Arthropoda > Insecta > Diptera > Muscidae > Musca > Musca autumnalis. The sequence continues at coordinate 201,116,586 of NW_027411866.1, read as the reverse complement.
GCTAAAACACTTCAATTAATATAAATATGTTCATATTGTATAAAATATATGGACAGTTCGCGACTTTTTATATTCATACGGCCACAATGTGCTTCATCGAAATAATGGTATTAGACCCCAAGTATGTTTGGACGAAATGTGTTTCAGACAATTTGGAGTTGATTTAACCATGTCCGTCCGTCTGTCTGGCTGGTGCTCACGATAACTCTCGAACGGATCGACCGTTTGGTTCAAAGTTTGGCTTTCGTAATATATTGTCCAAACTTGATTTAAGTTCGAAGATGGGTTATATCAGTCCACTCCTTCCGGTACCTCCCCCACAAACGTTCGGAAATGTTCGGAAAATTTGTGCGCACGATAATTCTTAAAGGAAGTAACCGAATTGGTTCTTACTTTGCACATCTTGAAATTTCTACCAGACTTAGATGAGGTTAAAATATGGACTCAGTCGGTCCACTCCATTTGGATACCTCCCACACAAAATTTTGGATAAATTCACTTTAAGACCTGCTCTCGAATCACTTTGATTTTTAATTGATTTTTGTTGAAGCAACTTGTATTCGCTGTCTCAATTACGACAGTAAAAGTTTTTTTCAGGGTCAAGTCCATACTTGACCCCTATTTCACCATATGTAGTGGCTGGAGAGCTCGAATCGAATACCGCGTTCGCCCACACATTGGATATTATAATATTTCATCGAATATTAGATGAAATTCGAAGGTCGTGCTTATAGGTCCACTCCTTCCGGTACCTCCCCCACAAAAGTTCGAAAATATTCGCTAAAATGGTAACCGCGATTTCTCATAGACGTAGCAAACGATTTGGTCCAAACTTTGGATCTCTAAATATTGTCGAAACTTAGTTTATATTCAAATTTGGGCCCTATCTGTCCAATCCTTGTGGTACCACCCACACAAATGTTCAACATTTTTGTGTGGTTAAGGGTCTGTTCGAGGATCCTTTGGACATTTTTACCGAAGGTTTTCCTAGTGGCCCAGTTTAAAGCGATATTATGTTTATCGTAGGCTAGTGTGATAAAAAGCCTTATCTATCGTTATCCCCACAAATTTTTGAGCTTTAATCCTATCCTTACTATTGTCGGTTCATACGCCCAAAATTTGTGAAAACCCCTCCTAAATGCATACGTTTTTTTGGGAAAAAAGTATTTCAATCCGCTAAGGCTGAGGGTATATCTCTGTTGGCAAAGCCGACTGATACTTTTTTACTTGTTTTTTTTTTTTTAAATTTTTTGTATTATATTTCATATTTAGTATTGTATATTTTATATTTTATTTTTATTATATTTTTTTATATTATTGTTTTTATTATTTATATTTTAAATTTTATATTTTCAATTTTATATATTTTATATTTTTTATTATTTATATTTTCAATTTTATATATTTTATATTTTTTTATATTTTTAATTTTTTTTTTTAATTTATGTTTTATATTTTATTTTTCATATTTTATATTTTATATTTTATATTTTATATTTTATATTTTATATTTTATATTTTATATTTTATATTTTATATTTTATATTTTATATTTTATATTTTATATTTTATATTTTATATTTTATATTTTATATTTTATATTTTATATTTTATATTTTATATTTTATATTTTATATTTTATATTTTATATTTTATATTTTATATTTTATATTTTATATTTTATATTTTATATTTTATATTTTATATTTTATATTTTATATTTTATATTTTATATTTTATATTTTATATTTTATATTTTATATTTTATATTTTATATTTTATATTTTATATTTTATATTTTATATTTTATATTTTATATTTTATATTTTATATTTTATATTTTATATTTTATATTTTATATTTTATATTTTATATTTTATATTTTATATTTTATATTTTATATTTTATATTTTATATTTTATATTTTATATTTTATATTTTATATTTTATATTTTATATTTTATATTTTATATTTTATATTTTATATTTTATATTTTATATTTTATATTTTATATTTTATATTTTATATTTTATATTTTATATTTTATATTTTATATTTTATATTTTATATTTTATATTTTATATTTTATATTTTATATTTTATATTTTATATTTTATATTTTATATTTTATATTTTATATTTTATATTTTATATTTTATATTTTATATTTTATATTTTATATTTTATATTTTATATTTTATATTTTATATTTTATATTTTATATTTTATATTTTATATTTTATATTTTATATTTTATATTTTATATTTTATATTTTATATTTTATATTTTTTTTTATATTTTATATTTTATATTTTATATTTTATATTTTATATTTTATATTTTATATTTTATATTTTATATTTTATATTTTATATTTTATATTTTATATTTTATATTTTATATTTTATATTTTATATTTTATATTTTATATTTTATATTTTATATTTTATATTTTATATTTTATATTTTATATTTTATATTTTATATTTTATATTTTATATTTTATATTTTATATTTTATATTTTATATTTTATATTTTATATTTTATATTTTATATTTTATATTTTATATTTTATATTTTATATTTTATATTTTATATTTTATATTTTATATTTTATATTTTATATTTTATATTTTATATTTTATATTTTATATTTTATATTTTATATTTTATATTTTATATTTTATATTTTATATTTTATATTTTATATTTTATATTTTATATTTTATATTTTATATTTTATATTTTATATTTTATATTTTATATTTTATATTTTATATTTTATATTTTATATTTTATATTTTATATTTTATATTTTATATTTTATATTTTATATTTTATATTTTATATTTTATATTTTATATTTTATATTTTATATTTTATATTTTATATTTTATATTTTATATTTTATATTTTATATTTTATATTTTATATTTTATATTTTATATTTTATATTTTATATTTTATATTTTATATTTTATATTTTATATTTTATATTTTATATTTTATATTTTATATTTTATATTTTATATTTTATATTTTATATTTTATATTTTATATTTTATATTTTATATTTTATATTTTATATTTTATATTTTATATTTTATATTTTATATTTTATATTTTATATTTTATATTTTATATTTTATATTTTATATTTTATATTTTATATTTTATATTTTATATTTTATATTTTATATTTTATATTTTATATTTTATATTTTATATTTTATATTTTATATTTTATATTTTATATTTTATATTTTATATTTTATATTTTATATTTTATATTTTATATTTTATATTTTATATTTTATATTTTATATTTTATATTTTATATTTTATATTTTATATTTTATATTTTATATTTTATATTTTATATTTTATATTTTATATTTTATATTTTATATTTTATATTTTATATTTTATATTTTATATTTTATATTTTATATTTTATATTTTATATTTTATATTTTATATTTTATATTTTATATTTTACTAGGCGACCCGGCGAACTTCGTCTCGCAGTTTATTAGGTACAGAACTTTATGGCTTTGGTTCAAACTTATAATAATATTACTGCTATCACCTTGTTCAATGGCAAATATTTCCTTGTTTTGAACTGTTTAGGACGATCTTTGAAGCAGATGCACATTAGACAATTGTACTTTCGACAATTGTCAGTTTGACGAACAGAGAAGGTACTGAGAGGCAAAGTGTTTCTATTTTCCTCGACTCTCTCTTCTATAAACTGACAATAGCCCCAAAAAAAAAATTAGGTAATTATAAATCGGGACTAAGATATATTTTTTAAGCAAATAACACGTTTTGCGATGTAAATAAAAATATTTGGTAGCGCAATTGAAACAAAATAATATCATAACGCCCTACTCGTTTCATAATCGATCGTTTTCTGCAATTCTTGTTTCCACCACTGAACACGATATTTCACTAAAGCTATTGAATATGAATTTGAATTTAATGCTGAATATAGTGCTTATTTAAATTTGCGTTTTAATCAATTAACCCATTTTAACCTATTTACCCATTTTGATCCGATCGTTATCAGGTAACAACCTTCGTCTGTTTTTATACCCTCCACCATAGTATAGAGGGTAAATTTAGTTTGTTTTCCTGTTTGTAACACATCGAACTAATCATTTGCACATATATTCTTGATCAGGATAAAATTCTAAGACGATATAGCCATGACCGTCTGTCTGTGTGTCCGTCTGTTGTAATCACTGTAGCGTTCGCAATAATTGAGCTAGAGCGCTATATTTTTGCACCCGAGTGTCTTTTTTTCCATAGGCAGGGCAAGTTCGAAGATGGGTTATATCGGAACACTTTTTGGTATAGCCCCCATATAACGCTACTTCCCGATTTTCTGTATTTTGGGGATTTTACCTACATTTTTTGACCGAACTACCTGTAATTTCACGTTTGGGGTTCCCAGTGTTCACAAAACATCTCCACAAAAATCGTCAGCATAGGTCCATGTTTTGGCCTCCATATAACGGTACCTCCCGATTATCGGTATTTTGAGGATATTAGCTAAAATTTTTAACCGAACTACCTGTAATTTGACAGTTGAGGTTCCTAGTAATCACAAAACATTTCCACCAAAAACTGTCAACATAAGTCCATGTTTTGGTAGAGCCCCCATAACACGGCACCTCCCGATTTTCTGTATTTTAGCTTAAATTTTTGATCGAACTACCTGAAATTTGACCGCTGAAGTTTCTAGTAATCACAAAATATCTCCATCAAAAACTGTCAACATAGGTCCATGTTTAGGTATAGCCCCCTATATAACTGTACCTCCCGATTTTCACTTTGATATAGCCCCATATAAGGTTCCTTACCGATTGAATAATTTTTTTATGTTTTTTACAGGAAAGAATATAATTATTCCGTTTTAGTTTAGAATATTTTATGGTGGAGAGTATAAAAAGTTCGGCCCGGCCGAACTTAACGCTTTTTTACTTATTTTTTCTGACTTCTCTATTCGGTATTAGATGTAATGGCTCTGGTAACATGAACAGAGCTATTCTATTAGTTGCCGTTCTTTGTGTGTTTCGGATGCTTGAAGTCTAGTCACACTAACACGTGACTGTTGTCGATTACTTGGTCACCCTATATTTAATTTCGACGTAAATAACATAGTCAAATTAATATCACGATTAATAAGTATTTATCTACTTATGTCGCCGATAAAGAATATTTGTCAGATAATTCGACCAAAAAACTCCAGTACCTCCGATTTCTTGTTTTTTTCCAATTTTGAATATCATTCTTTTTTCGAATGACATACATACATACAGTGTACCAACAGTACCAATGTGCATATGTATGTTTGTATGTATTTATTTGGCCGTTTGTAATTGCCTTTTTTGTATCATGAGAGTCTAAACAGTATCAAAATATATCTGGTACAACTTAAATATTATACCGCATACATCGGAAGTTTATCTTTCGAAGATGTTTTTACCTACGGTTTAAAAGTATACATATATGCCACAACTTCACTTCCAATGAAATTAACTCGGAGTTCTTGATGTTTCAAATAACCCACCAATTTAGTGGATTTGTACCTTTTTCCTCAAAACTGTGGAAACCACTTTTGGCATTATCATCTTAGTCTTTTCAATCGGTATCTGACCGAAACCACCACTAATCTTTACAAACTCTAAACTAAGCCCTTTTAACCATTTTTCGCTGTTAATTTCCTAAAAAGACGCTTGAAAATAAATGAAAATCGATTTGATTGTGAATAAAAAATTCTATACAAATTTCAAAAATTGACAAAGGCGTACAATGGACCCTCACAGTAGGTGCAAATACAATTTTTGCCAAAAACTGTCCAAATAAGTGCCAAGATTTACTCCAAACGCGGAGCTCGATAGAAATTTGTGGAAAAATAGACTTAGTTGAAAAAATATTTTTGCAAATTTTTCGCGATTTTTTTAGGTTTTATCCTTTTCTGCCATGAGACCATTCCGAATTGGTGCGAATTGTCAAAATCTGTTCAGCCGTTCTTGAGTTATAAGCGTAGTAACTAACATCATCCTTTTTTATATATATAGATATTTAATATTTTATATTTTATATTTTATATTTTATATTTTATATTTTATATTTTATATTTTATATTTTATATTTTATATTTTATATTTTATATTTTATATTTTATATTTTATATTTTATATTTTATATTTTATATTTTATATTTTATATTTTATATTTTATATTTTATATTTTATATTTTATATTTTATATTTTATATTTTATATTTTATATTTTATATTTTATATTTTATATTTTATATTTTATATTTTATATTTTATATTTTATATTTTATATTTTATATTTTATATTTTATATTTTATATTTTATATTTTATATTTTATATTTTATAT